>NC_044557.1:23055587-23366182 GCF_007565055.1 Rhinopithecus roxellana
GCTGGGATGTGGTGACCAGGTAGTGCATGGGACATTGAGTTCCCAGCCTGCAGTGGTGACAGGAGCACAGGTGAGCACAGGGCCAAGCACACCGGGACTGAGACATGAAGAGGGAGAACAGGCAGCCCAGGCAAGGCTGCACTAGCAAGCGAGGAGAGGCTTCTGGGGAGCACTAGGGAGTGCCCTGAGCAGCCCTCAGACAAGAGGAGTAAACGCACAGGACCAGGACCACCATGCCTGCTGGGCCTCAGGCAGTGCATCTACGGACAGCACCTCCCCACAGTTCACACGCTCTGCCTGAGTGACCCCACCATGCTGACTGGCATCTCGACACCCTCAATGGTACTGCCACTCATGTCACCGGGGGGCACCTCCATCACCTGTGCCCAGCTGGGCTCCGTGGTGGGGGCAGTGCTGAGTCCCAGGCCCTGTGGGAACCACTCTGGCACTCAAGCACATGTGAGCCAGCATGCTGGCGTCATGAGGAAGCCATCACCTGGCCCCGAGCAGATATGGCCCGGTCACCCTGGGGCTTATGTCCCTTCAGAGGGGACATAGAGATGCCAAGTCCATGCTCCCTGCTAGGGCCCAGGTGAGGGACACAGCGTTCAGTGCATGGCACCAAGGTACCCGGCACCGTCACGTCCTTGGTCCCATGTGCTGTGGGGAAGTGAGTGTCCACACCATGGAGGGAGGGGTCCCAAGCAGATGCTTGTCTTGTGCTGAGGCCACTGTCCACATTCCAGAGCCACAAGGCCCATGGATCCACCGTCCTTGCTGGGGTCTCTGCTCGGGGCCGTGGCAGATGCTCTTCTGAGGCTCGGTAGCTGCTCCCTGAGAGGACGGCTGTGCCAGCGGCATCCTAGCTCAAGGCCGCTTGGGTTAAAGCTGCGTTCCAGGGCTGCTGCCCTGCGTCTTTGCCAGTCCTGTTTCCATTAGTGTCTGCTGCACTCCATGGCCATATACCCATCAGAGGCCCTCAGAGACTTCACGAAGGACCTGAGGAAGTGCAGGGCGACGGCGGCCACAGAGCCACAGAGGCTGCTTCGAACTGCTCCAGCCACGGGGCACTTCGAGACCACATGGCCCACGCCTCTCCGACGGAAGAGACCAGAGCTAGCTGGAGAAGGACAATGACTCGAGATACAGTGCGGTCTGGGCGGCGAACGTGTTCATCAGCAAGGTTCCAGTTCGGGAGAGGGATGATTTTTACGAGTTTAGTACCCACAGCTGGAAATGTGGATGTTCCTAGCGAGGCAGCCATGTGCTGCCACTTCAGCTGCCGGGGCACAGGGGTCTGGAACGGTGCCTTGAACAATCTCCTGTGGACTTCAGCAAACCCGGCGAGTGTTTGGTGAGAGGGAGGGCAGGGGCGGGGGTGCACCCAGCATGGTCTATGCCTGGTCTCCAGTGCTCAGTCATAGAGGACGTCTGGTGACTTTCCAACTCGTTACGATCAATTTTCCTTCAATACCCACAATGAAGCCGTTAAGCCCCACAGGATGATCCTGGCAGCTTGTGGCACTTTGGGCTTTAAAATCAGTTGCATATCCCAGTGGCTTTCACTGTAATTTAAAGGACTGTGCCAAGGAAAGTGTTTTGACAACACATGAAACATGTCCCTAGCCACATGGCTCCCAGTTCCTGGGATCTGGGGGCAAGGGATGCATTTGGGCTTGGGTGGTCCTGACCACGCCCGCCGGTCATTGCACGCTGTGAGTCCCCCGCAAGGTTGCAGACTATTCTGTCCTCATACTAGGGCAGAGAACTCACCCCTGCTGCAGGAAGTGGGTGCTCCTGGCCCACACACAGCAACAGTGACTTAGGGATCAATGTGGTCTGTGCCGCGTGGTTTTCACAGGAGTCCCCAGGCCAAGCTCCCAGGCAGTGTCAGGACCTGAAGGAGGATCTGAGCCCAGGGACACCTGGCACAGGAAGCAGGACCACAGTGGCCCAGAGGACTTGCAGGTTAAGCGATGTGGGCCCTGCCTTCTGTGGGGCCTCCTCTCACTCGAG
This sequence comes from Rhinopithecus roxellana, assembly GCF_007565055.1. NCBI lineage: Eukaryota > Metazoa > Chordata > Mammalia > Primates > Cercopithecidae > Rhinopithecus > Rhinopithecus roxellana. Next base: position 23,057,604 of record NC_044557.1, read on the forward strand.
TTCAGAAGAAAAGAATGGCCCAGTCAAGTCCAGGGATTGGCCGGGCTTGGACTGCCCAGGTCCCGTGTCAGCCTCTGAACCTGGGAATGGCACCACTCAGGGAGGGCTTAGGAGGGCTGGGGAGGGGCATCAGATGCTCCCTGGAAGGGAGGCGAGTGTGGTTGGCAAATCACCAAGAGCCCAAGGTGGCAGCTGGGAACTGGCTGGGATCCTGACCACGGAGGCTCCAACCCTGGCCACAGTCCACAGAGTCGGCCTGACCCGAGACAGAGCCATCGAAGGCCTTCCATGGGGATCTTCTGGCCAGAACGTCCAGGAACAAAGGAAACACAGCCTGCCACTTGGGCCCTGGGTCTCTAAGGCTGTGAGCCCAGAGCTCTGCTGTGGGAGAATGCTGGTGGCCTGCAGAAATGGGCAGGAGAAAGACAGAGAGAGCCAGGTTGGCCCCTTCGCTGGCATCCAGCCTACTTCGTTCTTTCCTTCATGGGCTTTTCAGGTTGAAATAATTTCCAGCGTACGGAGAAGGTTCAGGAATAACAAAGATAATTCCTGTTCGCCAATTATACCCTCAACCCAGAATCACTGACCTCTAACCTGTTGCCCTGTGACTTCTTGTCCCTCTGCCCATCCCTACCTCTCTTCCAGCTCTGCCACCCGCCCTCCTTCTGCTTTCCAGCTCATCCATTTATCATCTATCATCCATCATCCATCATTGTATCTGGTGGAGACTCACAGGCAGGCCAGGGAGCGGAAGTGGGAGACGGTCCTGCAGCATTGCGGGGGGCACACTGGGCTTTCTCTGGTTGATCTTAAATTATAAGTAGGAGAAAAATCAGAGGAGGTGGCTGGGCACAGTGGCTCACTCCTGTAATCTCAGCACTTTGGGAGGCTGAGGTGGGCAGATTGCTTGATGTCAGGAGTTTGAGACCAGCCTGGCCAACATGGTGAAAACCCGTCTCTACCAAAAATCCAAAAATTAGCCAGGCATGGTGGCACGTGCCTGTATTCCCAGCTACTCGGGAGGCTGAGGCAGGAGAATCGCTTGGACCTGGGAGGTGGAGGTTGCAGTGAACCGAGATCGCACCACTGCACTCCGGCCTGGGCAACAGAGTGAAACTCCGTCTCAAAAAAATCAAAAAATCAGGGAAGGTATTGGTTATGAGTCCAGTCCTGGCTGCATGGGGCAACGACTGCTAAGGGGTCACCGTTTGGCCTCCTGGACGCACTCCTGGAGCAGTGGCTGCCCCCTCGCCATGGCCAGCTCCGATGCAGGGCCTGTGTCGGTCCTCGTCAGGCTGGGAGTGGCTCCGGGAATAGGAAACCAACCCAGTGGGGCTCAGCATGCCTTGGGGCAAGTCAGGCTCCTCATAAACTGTTGTTAATGGATGAGTGACTGATTCAAAAATAATAAACGTGCGCAGAACCCTAAAACACTGGCCTTTCAATGATGGAGTTGTGGCCTCCTCATGCTCCTTGCAGCTCGGGCCGTGCCGCTGCCCACTGCTGAGTCTGTATTCATGGAGCCTCATTCGGGTATGGTTTCTTTTGAAATAATATCATGCTGTCATCTCAGCCGCAAAACAGGCCTCTGAGGTTTCTTTATCTACAGCCACACTTTTAGTAACAATTAGGCCAACACCAGAAGATGCGATTCTCCCTCCTGTTACAGAAGTGCCAGCGGCAAGAGGACCCTGTTCCACCAAAACCTTTAACAAGTCGTCAGTATTTCCCGGGTTGACATCAGCGTCAAGGAAGCCATGTCAGTGTCCTGGGAGAAGGGAGCCAGCGGCTGAGAGAGTGTCACAGGCACGAAGGGGCCAGGCTAGTTGGCAGCACTTAGGTGTAATTTTAAACTATTTCCAATAAGAGAAAGTAGTTCCCGCCTCTTTCTCTTTCATTTCTGCACTGATACTAGTGACTCCTTCTGTATATAATTCTGACCCTTAAATGAAGTCACAATAAGGTCAGCCCTGAAAGAAGTCAGCGCCCGGCTGCAGGGCCGTCTCCTGCCGTGCGCCCTGGCTCTTACTTGGCTGGGTCACCAGCAAGCTCAGTGACAGGTCAGTGATTACCCAGGTTTCAAATTGGTGCCCACAGATTTCAAAACAGGCAGGAATTATTTTTCTCTGACAGGATCCCTGGACTAAGAGGAAAAGGGGGAAAATTTTTTAGTCACAATATTCCATTGAGTGTGATTAGAGAATGATGAGATCATTACAAAGTACTAATGATACTTTTTAATGCAGTTGTGTTAAGAAAAAGATTTGTTTTACACTAGGAAAGGAAGCAAAACAATATTCGACCTTTTGGAGACAAAATTTACCTATTGAGATAAAAGAAACTTCTGGATATGACACAGAAGTTCCTTTTGGAAAGTAAAACTTCCTGCGGGGGCGGCAGATGGGCAGCTAGCTGTTAACCTTCGGTGCATTCATTTTGTTCTCTTCTTGTTCTATGAAAGTATCTTTTTCTTTCAGAGAACACATTACTGGGCATTATCTAAACTCCTTCCCCTCTGCCGTTCTTGTCTTTAAACTAGCAGCTGGAGTTCAGCTATTTTTCACCAACATCTGAACAGGCTTCAAAGCCTGAGACCAAATTTCCTTCCAGGAAATAGGAACGGAGGGAAGGGGCTGTAAAATGACTCCATTCCTGCCCTGATAAGGAATCCTCGGGTCTGAGAGGGCTCCTGGCCTCTGGGTCTACGCGAAAGGTTGTTTTCTCATACAGAGATTTCCATCTGTACACAAAACAAATCCCTCTTCTCCTTTCTCACAAAGTGAATGGTTCCTTCCGCTCTCTCCCTCTTTCAGAGTTATTTGTTGGAGAAATCTAGGGATGAGAGATTTTAGTAATAATTGCACTTTGTTAACACTACATTCCTCCCCAGACCAACACAGCCCAGTTCATGGAGGGAGGAAGGACAGAGGATGAGGAGAGAGCACCGCAGGCTTCCTACCGGCTGCTGCCTGCTCCCTGCGAAAGCCAGTGTGGCCCAGCCGTAAGGCCGGGAGGCTGCTGACCCAGCCAGTGTGGCGGGCGACCGTGTTCTGGCACTGCCTCTGCACCACCCCTGGGATTCTCACCCAGCTATGCCTGTCTGCATTCTACTTCTTGCCTCCTCATTGATTATTGAGGGGAATACAAAAATCTAAATGCTCATGAACGGTTTTATAATTATTTTTGAATTAGCTTCTAGTTTTGCCAGTTTGAGGGCAATGTGAGAGGTTTCCAATTGCAGAGTTCAGTTTACAGACATCAGTGAACGCTCAGAAAGTATCCTCAGTGGCTGGGTCTCCACCGGCTCAGCTACGCTTTAGTTTGTCATTCATGGATGTGGAGATTTTCCACATTTTCTTGAGAATTATATCTTTCAATTCCTCTCTCATAAATAGGCATATTCACTCAGTAATTGGCTAAGCATCCTTGGTTTTAATCATTCTAGGCATAACTTAAGGTACCTTACTCCTAATTTCAGAAACTGGACATAAGAGAAATTCCGTTTCCTTCTTAGGCTGTTATAAGGAAAGATATAAGGAAAACTGATATCTAATTTGGAATGAGATAACAGTGTACCATGGCAGGCTGCTCACCAGGTTCAACTCAGATGTTCATTCACTCTATTTGGTTTTGTTCTGTGGATTGTTTTAATTGTGTGAACTGGAAAGTCCTTCTTGGACAAATCCCAAGTACACGGATAAAACATTAGGAAGTTACAGGTATTCCTGACAGCCTCTTCTTCAGAAAAGCAGCTATCATAATAAATAGTATCAATTACTTATCACATCGTGAGGCACGTTTGTTCTCATGGATTGGTGGTTTGGAGTCACCTGCCTGCTCTTCTCAGAGAGCCACGCCGTGAACACCGTCAGAAGATCACAGGTCTGGGTGTTCGCAGGTCTGGTCCCCACATGGCTGTTTGACCTCTGGGCAGTCAGGTGACCCCTCTGTGAAAGGTGGATGATGTAGCACAATGATGCTTGTCACTTGTGTAAACCAAACATAAAATTCTAAGCCCCTCATGCAGCTAGCAGACCCTCCCCAAAGGCATTCCAACTTATCCTGAAAAACGAGTTCAGGCCATGATGGGAAGTGGGGGTCAGGCATGCCTCACAAACATCAGCACTAGACCGAAGACAGACAAGAAACATTTACTACCCGTTCTCTCCAAAGCCTGCTACCCCAAGGCTTCATCTTTAGGATGAAACTTTGATCTCCACAAACACTTATTGTAACCCAGGCCCGCCTTCCTATTGATTTCAGGTGTTTAGATAGTAACTCAACCAGTTACCAATCAGAAAATACTTCAATCTACCTGTGACCCAGAAACCCCCACTTTGACTTGTCCCCCGTTTCCAGACTGAAGTCATGTACACCTTACAGGTATCGGTTTAGGTCTCTGCCTGGAACTCCTGTGTCCCTAAAATGTATAAAACCAAGCTGTGCCCCGACCGCCTGGGTACATGTTCCCAGGACTTCCTGAGGCTGCGTCATGGGTGAGTCCTTAATGTCGGCAAAACAAACTAAGTTGATTGAGACCTGTCTCGGGTCCTTTTTCAGTTTACACATTTGACCCGGTGTCAGAACCACCTGGGGGATAGGCTAGGGGTTAAGAAAACTCAGACTCTAGGCCCTGCTCGAGTGTCTGACCCAGTGGGCCTGGGTGGGGGCTGGACGATCTGTAACAGGGCCAGGGTGGCAGCTGTTCCAGCCACACACCCAACAGTCACTGTTCTGGGAACATGATGTGACAGGGCAGTAAGAGAGGGCCAGTAATTCCTTTTAAAGCACTATACATTTTAATAAGCCAATTAAAAAATTGGATGCCAAAAAACCCACTCAGCCTCCGTGCATAATGATTCTATTTTCTGAACCAGAGCTCTCGATGCAAACGTGGTAAGTGTGAGTGTGTCCATGTGGAACCAGAGCTCCCAGGGCCCCCAGCATCTGGGGCTGAAACCTCGGGGAGCCCTGGCTTTAGGAGGGTGTCATCCCCAATATGTAGGCCCAGTCTTGGAGAGGCTTGTGGCACACACAGGATGGAGGCACCCACAATTCTGCCTCTGCTGTGATCTCAGGGAGAGGAGGCTCCGAGCAGCTGCCATGGCCAAGGGAAGCTTCCAGGAAGGCAGGGGCTTCCGCAGACTCCTCTGTTCTGTGGCCACGCAAGATAGCAGGTGTGGCAGGCAGACGAAAGCAAATGATTGTCCTTTTACTTTTTGAGGTTTGTTTGTTTGCTTTTTTTTTTTTGCATTCCACCTTTGCTCATGGTTTTAGTGACTGGCTTGATTGCATCTCCGTGAACCTCCAAGGTTGCTGAGAGACTACAGGTGCCGGGTCCTCTTAATTGCATTCTGTGATCTTCCTTTCATTTTATGTCTCAAGGCCTCAGTGTACTTTGCAAACACCTTTTCTCTAGAAGGTGCCTCTGAGAGACGTGCCAAGCGCTTAGGCCTCCTTGATATGCGTCAACCAGGGACCGAGTCCATGGACTCCATCAAGGCCTTGGCCTGGCCTGTGCCTGGCTCCCAGGATGCCTGCCCTTCCGGGGCCCTCCGGGACAGGCCTGTTTCCCCTCCGGGATGCTCTCTCTGCTTTTGGGTATTTCCATGTTTAATGCACCTTCGGTGCCTCTGTAATCTACTGACTCCACAGGACACCTCCCACATCATAGCGAGCTGACCTTTGAGAACATTTCCTGTCTCCTCAGCGCGAGTATAAAATCTGTGGGCATATTTTTGTGGAGATTTTATTTTTTATTTTAAATTTAAATTGCTGATTGTGTGAAAACATGACTGGGCTTTTTCTGTTTTCATTCAGAAAGGGTTTAGTTTACAACTGAATAAGACTTTTTAGGACAAGGACAAAGCGTGGACAGAAACAGCACTAAGCGTGGAGGTGAGCTGTGGACTTAGGAATGCCCGCACCTTTCTCACCTGTGCCCCAGCCCCACCTTCCTTCCTGAAGGAAGAACTCTTGGAATGTTTTTCCTTTACAGGAAGGAGAGCTGTTTGATCTGTAACCGGATCTTGGTTGTTTTATAAACTTATGAGTGGATTTTTATATTCACACAGGAAACATTTAGAAGAATGACTGTAAGCTGCAAACAGACTTGGTCTTGCACTTTTCCTCAAGCACTGTAATTCTATTAGAACACTGTCTGTTTAGCTCCTTAACATCAAAGTGTCAGAGACGTCTGAACTGGAGTGACTCCATTTTGAGTGAGGGCTGGGAAATGAGGCTGGGACCTGCTGAGCTGCATTCCCGGAAAGAAAGTCATTCCTGGCCTCTAGATGTTCACCATGAAGGGAACAGATTAATGTTTACTAAACAGACCCAGGCTTGAGAGTGTCCTAATATCCTGATATCTTGAGAACAAAGGCATTCCTAATGTTGCTTTAAAGATAATAATATGAATTCTTGCAAAATATAGTAATTAAGAAAATTAATACTTTATCACAAACCCTTGTAGCAGAGCACATCTCCCCATGACCTTTTTTTATCCTATACATAAAGAAGCATTGTACCTAGGGTGGACGCATTCCTCCTCTCCCTGTCGGGAACATCCTGCTCTGTCTACAGAATAGCTGTTCTTTCACCACTGTACTCTCTCAATAAACTTGCTTTTACTTTGCACTGTGGACTCATCCTGAATCCTTTCTTGTGCGAGATCCAGGAACCCTCTCTTGCGGGCTGAATGGGGACCCTTTTCGTGTAACAAAAGTATGCCCAGCCAGGCTTCCACTGGCTTAAATCCCCACCCGCTCCCCTCACAGGCCAGCGGCAGGGTGTCCTGGCAGTTAGGGCCATACCAGTGTTTCCCTGTGTTAGCTGAAAAACCAAACCGTGTGAAGTATTTAAAGAGGTTTATTCTCAGCCAGTAGAGTGATCATAGCCCAGGGAACGGTCTCCGGAGGTCCTGAGAACATGTGCCCAGGGCAGCCGGATTACAGTTTGGTTTCATACATTTTAGAGAGGCAAGAATTGCGGGTAAAATCGTAAATCAATACATGGAAGGTGTACCTTGGTTTAGCCTAAAGAGGTGGGACATCCTGAAGGGGAGCATCCAGGTCAGAGGTGGATTCAAAGATTTCCTGAATTTGGTAGAAATAATAAAGCTTTGTCTAAAGAGGAAGTCAGCAGAAAGAGATGCTTGTATTAAGATAAGGGGGCCAGGCGCGGTGGCTCACGCCTGTAATCCCAGCACTTTGGGAGGCCGAGGTGGGCGGATCACGAGGTCAGGAGGTCGAGACCATCCTGGCTAACATGGTGAAACCCCATCTCTACTAAAAATACAAAAAATTAGCCGGGCGAGGTGGCGGCGCCTGTAGTCCCAGCTACTCGGGAGACTGAGGCAGGAGAATGGTAGGAACCCGGGAGGCGGAGCTTGCAGTGAGCTGAGATCACGCCACTCACTCCAGCCTGGGTGACAGCGAGACTCCGTCTCAAAAAAAAAAAAAAAAGATAAGGTGGGTTGTGGAAGCCGAGGTTCTTGTGTAGATGAAGCTTCCAGATAGTAGCCTTCCGAGAGAAGGATGGAAAATGTCTCCTTTCCAACCTCAAAGGTGTCAGGCTCGATTCAACTCTCCTGGATCTGGGAAAGGCCTGGTAGTATGAATGGAGACTCGCTACAGATGCAAATTTCCCCCACAAAAGGCTCTGCAGGGCCATTTCAAAATATGTCAAAGAACCATTTTGGAATGAAATACTTTGATTTCCTTCAGGACCTGCTATGTCGTGTGGTTCTGCTCCAGAGTCAGGTTGGAATTTGGTCCCCGCAGAGGGCCTGTTCTTACTCATTTTGGATTTAGTGCTGGTCAGTCGTGGCTGCCCTCCACGGGGAGGGCGTATAATGGGAGTGTCCTCCCTCCCTCCTGGAATTCAGTTTTTCAGGTTTCTCTCAGTCAATTGAGAACTTAGGATTTTACTTTTGGTTTACAACTGGAAAATCTTCCCTTTCAGATGTCAGAAATCTGCTTTTCACGTTGCCCCCAAGATCCATTGTTGGTGCAAAATTCCTGTCTATCAGCCATTGGTCCAGCCTTCTTCAGACTGTGATGAGGGTGGAGGCAGTGTCAAGCAGGGAGCTCCGTGCCTCTCATCTCAGAGAACAGGGGTGTTTGCAGTTGCTCGTTGCAAGAGAGCCGGAGGTGGTGCTGCCTGTGTCAGCCTGAAGGGAAGAAGCTGAGGCAAAATTAAGCTAAGTGGAGGGTTTATTTGAGCCATGCTTGAGTCTGCAACCCAGGAGCAGAGATCTGAGGTGCCCTGAATACACACTTCCGTCAGCAGCAGTTACCAGTAAGTTTTTAGAGTAAGAAGAGGCAGTTCCCCAGCTGTTTCCCAAGAGTTCACCTTAAAATAACGCAGGCTCCTGACGGGCTGCACATGGTTCTTCGTGCCCCCAAATCCCAAGAGTGTGGAGATAATGGGTGAGGCAGCCATTTGGTCGGTGCTTAGCTGCCGTGGGCATGGGTGTGGCAGGAGGCTCCTGGCTGGGATGAGCCTCTGTCAGCCCAGGGCGGGGGCTCTGGGCAGAGCTGGGCTCTGCAATGAAGAAAGAAGAGACTGAAGTGTCTGCCAGCACCCTCTTCCCCGACCGGGCTCTGGGGCCTGTGACTCCTCTGCAGCCAGGCCTGAGACAGGGCACGCCCCCTGCTCCTAGATGGGAGACCGAATACGCAAACAGACAAGGGACCAGTCAGTTGAAAAAATAGAATTCAGGCCCATGATGCAGAATAGCCAGCTGGGGAAGCGGCCCCATCACCAGCAGGAGCCACCGCAGCCCCTGCCATGCAGGAGGGCCGGCCACACGCGCCAGGAACAGGTCCCAGAGGCCAAGCAGTGGCCCCTGTGACAAGCAACCCCAATGGCCTCACATGACCCTACCCGGACATTTGTCCCTGCCCATAGCTTCAGGTCAGCAGAGAAAGTTCAGTGTGCCCCCACCAATCCCATAGTGCACCAGCTCCTGGAGAGCCGCCCCTGCCCCATCGGGCCCACCTGGGTCTCTTATTCCTGCTCCTCAGCCTGGCCGTGCATCTCCTGAAAATGCAGTGATGGCGCCGCTCCCTTGCCTCAGCCAGCTGTGGATGCCTCGGCCTGTCCACATCCATGCGGCTCCTGCCCCGAGACTGGGCACACCTGGCTTCTGCCGCTGCCCTGGACACCTGTGGTGTTGCGAGGCATTGAGTGTTGATGTGTTTTCTGTTCTCAAAGTGTCACATATTCTCTTGGTGTCTATAATCCACAATATCTGGGGATGAATTGACCAACCAGCATATACCCTCCAAGCTGCTACATGCAGTTTTGAGGAAAAAGCCCCCAAATCAACCAACCCGCAGGGAATCTCACTAGCCCATCAAAAGTTCATGATTCAAGTCACACTTTTAAACACTGCAGGCAACCACATTACCTGTGACAGCGGGCAGGGGCACAGTTCCATCCGTGAGTTTGCTTTACGTCCTCTCTGGTGTACTGTGTTTTGGATATGACGTATTTTTCTGTGTTTCTGAACCTGCTCATCTTAACAAAATATATTCATCCAATTCACAGAATGGAAACAGTAATTCTTTTTTTTTTTTTTTTGAGACAGAGTCTTCCTCTGTCACCCAGGCTAGAGTGCAGTGACATGATCTCGCCTCAGTGCAACCTCTGCCTCCTGGGTTCGAGTGATTCTCCTGCCTCAGCCTCCCGAGTAGCTGGGATTACAGGCGTGCACCACCACACCTAGCTAATTTTTTGTATTTTTAGTGAGATGGGGTTTCACCATGTTGGCCAAGCTGATCTAGAACTCCTGACCTCAGGTAATCTGTCCGCCTTGGCCTCCCAGAGTGCTGGGATTACAAGTATGAGCCACCACACCAAGTCGGAAACAGTATTTTGTTGTTGTTGTTGTTTTTAATATGAGGCCTCACTTTGTAGCCCAGGCTAGAGTGCAGTGGCACAATCGTAGCTCACTGCAGCCTTGAACTCCTGAGCTCAAGTGATCCTCCTGCCTCAGCCTCCTGAGTAGCTGAGACTGTCGGTGTGCTCCACCAGGCCCAGCTCATTTTTTAATTTTTTGTAGAGATAGGAGTCTCTCTGTGTTGCTCAGGCTGATCTTGAACTCCTGACCTCAAGCAATCCCCCGTCTCAGCCTTCCAAAGTGTGGGGATTATAGGCATGCACCACCACACCCAGCCCTAAAGTCCTTCTTATCAATCAGTGAAATTAGAGCCTGTCTGTTTTGACCACCTGCGTCAGCCACATGCAGGGCGGTCACCCATGCTCCTCTAGGAGGGACTCCGTGGGCATCAGACCTGTGAGAACGCCACCTCCTTGACGAGGTCAAGTACTGCATTTTCCAAGAGAATCTCATTTTTAATGGGCAAGGATCTTTCTAAAATACCTTGGGACATGATGAGGTGAGTTGCTTTGTGAATGGATCCATTTAAATTTGTTCGGTCAGGCTGTCTGTTTTGAGTACCTGCTTCCTGAAAGGTCCTAGCTCTGAGCACAAACATGAACAAGGGAGAGGTATCTACTCCAGGGACTCTCAGTGTAGCCGGACACACAGTTGTGAGGACAATGGCTGCGTGGCCAGAGCTGTAATAAACCACAGAGCACTTATCTCCGTCTGGACACTGTCATGGTGTGAGAAACTTGGCTGGGAGCATTCCTGCAGAAATACACAGATTTGTATTACTGAGAATTTTTAATGTCTTATTAAAATTCTTATTACATGATATTAAATGGAGAAAGGCTGGATGAAAAATTTGAATTTAGAGTATAATTTTTTTTTTTTTTTTTTTTGAGACAGAGTCTCGCTCTATTGCCCAGGCTGGAGTGCGTGGCGTGATCTCAGCTCACTGCAACCTCCGCCTCCTGGAATCAAGCAATTCTCCTACCTCAGCCTCCCAAGTAGCTGGGATTACAGAGGCACGCAACCTTGCCCGGCTAATTTTTGTATTTTCAGTAGAGACGGCATTTCACCATGTTGGCCAGGCTGGTCTGAAACTCCTGACCTTCTGATCCACCCGCCTCAGCCTCTCAAAGTGCTGGGATTACAGGCGTGAGCCACTGTGCCTGGCCTAGAGTACAATTTTTTAAAGGGCAGAAAAAGAGTGAACAGAAAGGTTCTTAAACATTGAAACAGAAATTCTGAATGAAGTTTCCCCAAATGCAATGAATGTCATCTAGGTGTGTATTGCTGCTAAAATAATGTTAAAGAAATAAAATAAGTTAATTAAACAAATTAATGTATGGTCTGGAAGTCAAAATCTGAAACAGGCTCACTGGGCTGAAGCCAAGGTGTTGGCAGGCCTGGCTCCTTCTGCAGGCTCAGGGGAGGCTCCTTTTCCTCTTCTTGGCTTCAGAGGGTCCCATGCTCCTGGGCTCAGGCCCCTCCATCTCTGCAGCCAGCAAGGCTGCCCGAGTCCTTCTCGAGATCTCTGGTCCTCTCTTCTGCTCCTGCCGCCACTCCTAAAGATACCGGTGGCTATGTTGGGCCTACCCAGATAATCTAGGACAATCTCCATATTTTAAGATCAGTGTTGGTGAAGTTAATTGCATCTGCAAGCACAATCCCCCTTTCCTCTTTTACATAGTCACAGGTTCTGGGGCTTAGGACAGGGACATCTTTGTGGGAAGCCATTATTCTGCCTCCCGAACTGTGAGCAGCAGGAATCAATGTTCGTTGCTTTATTTTGGCATTTTCTCAGCATTGTGTAAATTTTTTAAATGAACACATATTTAATTCTTAGACTTTAAGAGTTTGTTGTCTTTTTCCATTAATTTTAGGGGAAACTATTTTTATAAATGACTAAATCATATTTTGGGGTCTGGATGTCCCTGCCTGGGGATTTTGTGGATAGGGTCCAGGAAGAGCATCTCGCATAGGTAGCTTAGTGAGGACCCTGCCTGGCCTGAGACCTTGGGATGGCTCACACCTGCTCGGAGGTGATTTTGGATCTTGACGCTGTCCTTCCCGCATTTCCCAATAAGCACATGGACTGCAGCTACTTTGGGGATCCCGTTGTCACCAGCATTAACCTGCCAACCAGCCCAAGCCAGAACCGTCCTGAGCATGGGGACCACTTTCCCAGGGCAGACTCAGACCTTGAACTGGGGGTGTGCGCCCGCTCCCTTCCCTGCACACGCCCTGCCTCACTGGGGGTCTCTGAGCTCTCCTCGGACACAGGGCACGCAGCCCTTCAGGGTGGGGATTCTGGCTGAACCGGCCCAGCAGGGTTCCTCTAGAAAAAGTGACACAGAAGTCTAAATTTGAGGCCTGGTTGGGAGAGGATTTGGAGGAGCCTGGCTGGAGAGGTTCAGGGAGAGCCTGCCTGGCAGGCCTCTGGGAAGGGGCTGATGGAGGCTGCTGTGTGGCCCCCAAGAAGAAGGAATGGTGCAGCACTCACCCTACTGTGGCGGGCAGGCTGGGCTCCGACTGGTTACCGCTGGTCTGTGGGAGGACGAGAGGGAGGGGAGGTGGAGGAGGCGATTACTCCTGAAAGGAGATATTGGAGAGTTGCCAAAATTCCAGCCAGGCTGGACCCCATCCTACGGGATGACTGGGGGCTACCTGTGAGCTGTGTGGCTGGAGGGAGGGCAAGGAAGGGAGCCTTGGGGTCTCATCACAATTTTGAGTCACCAGGCGTTTGCCAAAGGCAGCATGGGCTTTCCCTGTGTTTGGTGAAGTGCCAAGTTGATTGGCTTGATTATTAGGTTATCAGATTGGCGAATTTCTAGTTACTTTGTGCTTTTCATTAGCTTCCAAATAGCCTATTACGAAGTGCATTATTCATTAAAGCAGGAAAAAAACACACACAATATATTTTAAAAGATATAGAATATTTTAACACCATTATAGCAAATATTTTACTGCTAAATGGGACAAGCAAATTATCTAAGGAGAAACCTTTAAAAATATAATCATTGAAAAAAATAGGCCGATGCCAGCGGCCTCAGCCAGGGAGCAGAAAACCCGAAAAGGGCTGGGAATGACCAGGCCATTGTTGACTGATACCTGAGCTTCCTCACATTGTTTCACCCAGAGCTTTTCTGGGCAAACCCTGGAGCAGCGAGGGCGGGTCCAACTTCCTGCCCCCGGGTCTGGCTTTACTCCTCTGGGGTTTGGAATTTGCCACCGAGAAAGTTGGCCAGAGACTGCAGTCACGCGGCCTGCTGTGTCTCTACTTTAAAAATGTTCTGCATTGACATCTTCACAAAAATGGCAAACTCCATGGTGGACGGGGACCTAGCCATGGGTCAGCACCACCCCCTCCTCCTCCACTTCCTGTCCCTGCAGGAGGTCAGGCCTAGGCCCCGGCATGGACTGGAACACAGGGAGGGAGACGGGCTTGCGTCCTGCTGGTACTGCTGGTGTGTGGTGCGTGTAGAGTATGTGTACCTGTGTTATGTGTTGTGTATGGAGCTTGTGTGTGGCATGTGTGTATATGGGGTGTGTCGTGTGTGTGGTGTGTGGCATGTGTGTGCATAGCATGTATTGTGGGTGGTGTGTAGACGCCCGGAGCTCAGCCTGCTTTGGCCTGGCCAACTCCGCGTGAAGGAAAGAGAAATAGCTCTGGGCTTGGGAGGAGAGAGGCCCCTGCCCGTAGCTCTGCGCCCGCCCACCCTGCAGGGCCTGCCCCCAGCTCTCTCTTCCTGGCCCTGTGGTTCAAAAACAGTTTTCCAGTCTAGGCATGGCTGTGCCTCTCAGGGTGACTGCAAGTCCCTAGAGATCAATAATCATAGCAAAGGCTTGGTAAGCACCTCCTATAACCACACACTATTTTAAGATCTTCACAGCCACTCCATGGGCTAAGTGCTCCTATTACTCCTGTTTGACAGATGAGGAAACTGAGGCATGGAGACAGCATGTGATTTACCCACGCCCTGAAGCTGGCGGCTGGAGCCTGGATGTGCAGTCAGGCTGGCCGCCGTCTGGGGTCTTCACCTCCACTGCTTTGTCTTGACTGTAGGTCACAGACTTTAACAATGCATATGTTTATGAGTTTCAGATTCCACATTTTAAAGGCATATAAATGTAATTATTTAAATACAGAATAGCATTTCCAAAGCTTCTCTCCTTGACCAAACTCCAGTTGGATTCCTGAGTTTTTTTTCAGCTATGCCTATCCTTGGATGTCAATCAAGAAATATGATGAGGCAAGTCTCAATCATTTTAGGAGGTTTCTTTGCCAAAGTTTGACATGTGCCCGGGAGACGGGTCTAGGCCTTTTTCTGGAGATGATTTTGAGGGCTCCACAGTTAAAGAAGAAAGAGCAGGATATTGAGAAGTACACAATTTTCATGTGAGGGGGTAGAGGGGAAAAGTATGCTCAGTGAATCTGCATTTTTACATAAGATAATATAGACAGATGGGGCAGGGGAGCAATCAGATGTGTATTTGTGCCAGGTGGGCAGAGGGGTGAGTGCACCTGTAATGATAAGCTATCCATTGACATTGCCATGGTGAACTTTAACAAAAATGCTTTAGGGTATTTTTACTCTAAATAACAAGATATTTAGGGTAAATATCTTGGAGCTCCCTAGGGATTTCCTTGTGGGTCAGACATGTGGGAAATGTGTAGCTTTTCACCTTGTAGCCATCCTATTTAGGAACCAAAAAGGGGAGGAAGATTTGTGTGACCCAGTTCCCAGCTGGACTTTTCCCTTTGGCTTAATGAGTTTGGGGTCCCAAGATTTATTTTCCTTACACATGGACACGTCCTCAAGAGACTGATTTAAGCAAGAATCTGAAGTTGGTTTAGTAGGAACCCCGGACCCTCCATACCTGATGGGGTTCATCACCCCACCCCCACCATGTGATGTCTGACAGCCCCGTCTTCAGCAAGAAGCCTGCTCTGATGCCTAACCCTAACCCTACCCCTAACCCAAACCCTAACCCTCTAACCCTAACCCTACCCCTACCCCTAACCCGAACCCGAACCCGAACCCAAACCCTAACCCTAACCCTCACCCTCACCCTCACCCTCACCCTAACCCTAACTCCGGCCCTGTTCCTTGGCTATAGATTCCCGCTTTTCCTTGTCGAATTTGGGGTTGAGCCCAGTCTCTCTCCTCCACTGCAAAACCCCATTTCGGTGGTCCCTGCACCTATGGCGAAGTCCTGAATGGGGTCTTCCTCACCATACTCTGACAGGTGCTGGGGAATCGTTATGCCATTGACAGCTGTGGAACCACATCTTGGATGAGGTCAAGTTCACCACTGGACCCCGGACCTTTCACCCAGGCCCCTGAGTGCTCACCTTTGAAGCCTTTGTGTTTGCTTCTGATTCAACGGATTCACTGGAGAGTCAGGCTCCAGACAAATGTCCTCTGGAGGTGGGAACAGGCTTTGATTCCTCAGGTTCTGCGCACGCTCCAGGAGTGAGGCTAAAGCTGGGTTTCCTTTGAATGGTGCCTCCTGGGCTAGAAGCTCTTCTCCCAACCCTGCACACTGAGTGGGGCTTCTTCTGCCTCCTGGGCTGGAAGTTTCTTTCTCCCGGCTCTCTCTGAGGCCCCCTGTTCTCTCTGTTGGATTCACAGCTGCTTCTCTGGACTGAATCCCCTTCTTGAGCCCTGTGGACTGCGTGCTCCACCTCCTACCCCTCCCTGCTGGCTGGAGTTTGCTGAGGGTCATGTGGAGCTTCCCCAGCCTCTTTGGAACCTGAAGCTCTCCCCAGGTTCTGGCCACTCCTTCTTTTTCTCTGCTTCCCCTCCCTGCAGCCCTTGGCAGGCACCCTTCATTCCCCACCACCCTCTGTCCACCTGCCAGACCTTCTCTTCCCACCCCAGCCCCTCAGTCTCTGGAACTTAGGGCCCCGCCCTCAGAGGGACTCTTGAGGGACTCAAAGAATCCCTTCAAGGAGTTCTATTGAAATTGACTTAGATAAATGAGCACTTATACTAATTAAATATTTCCCAACGCTCAGAATAGGAACTACTCCAAATGCCTTTTTGAGCTTGCATGGCTTGAGCAAATCTTTGGTAAATAAGAATAGTTTAATATTGTCAGTTTAATAAAAACACTGTGTCTTCTGAGTTTTTAGCATTAAGTGTAATACTTGGGTTTACTAGCCAAATAAGGTTAAAGGAGTTAACAAGGAAATAACTTGAGATGATTAGTCTTGTGTAATATTGTATCTGCCTAAAAGTGTTTCTTGTTAGTAACTTGAAACCTTGAAGTTATACTAGGTTAAATTAAATAATAGATATTCATTAAATATCTGCAGCCTAGGGAGTCATATTCCTTTGGGTGTATACCCAGTAATGGAATTGCTGGGTCAAATGGTATTTCTGGTTCTAGATCCTTAAGGAATCACCACACTGTCTTCCATAATGGTTGAACTAATTTACATTCCCACCAACGGTGTAAAAGTGTTCCTATTTCTCCACAGCCTCGCCCAAATCTATTGTTTCTAGACTTTTTAATAATCACCATTCTGACTGGCGTGAGATGGTATCTCATTGTGATTTTGATTTGCAGTCCTCTGATGATCAGTGATGATGAACTTTTTTTCATATGTTTGTTGGTCGCATAAATGTCTTCTTTTGAGAAGTGTCCATGTCCTTTGCCCACTTTTTGATGGGGTTGTTTTTTTCTTGTAAATTTGTTTAAGTTCCTTGTAAATTCTGGATATTAGACCTTTGTCAGATGGGTAGATTGCAAAATTTTTCTCCCATTCTGTAGGTTGTCTTATCGCTCTGATGACAGTTTCTTTTGCTGTGCAGAAACTCTTTGGTTTAATGAGCCATTTGTCAATTTTAGCTTTTGTTGCAATTGCTTTTGGTGATTTCATCATAAATTTTTTTGCCCATGCCTGTGTCTGAACGGTATTGCCTACATTTTCTTTCAGAGTTTTTATGGTTTTGGGTTTTACATTTAAATCTTTAATCCATCTTGAGTTAATTTTTGTATAAGATGTAAGGAAGGGGTCCAGTTTCAGTTTTCTGCATACGGTTAGCCAGTTTTCCCAGCACCATTTATTAAATAGGGAATCCTTTTCCCATTGCTTGTTTTTGTCAGATTTGTTGAAGATCAGTTGGTTGTAGATGAGTGGTCTTATTTCTGAGGTCTCTATTCTGTTCCATTGGTTTATATGTCTGTTTTGGTACCAGTACCATGCTGTTTTGGTTACTGTAGCCTTGTAGTATAGCTTGAAGTCAGGTAACATGATGCCTCTGGCATTGTTCTTTTTTTTTTTTTTCTTTAATTTTCTTATTTTACTTTGAGTTCTGGGATATATGTGCTGAATGTGCACTTTTGTTACCTAAGTATACATGTGCCATGATGGTTTGCTGCACCTATCAACCCGTCATCTAGGTTTTAAGCTTTGCATGCATTAGGTATTTGTCCTAATGCTCTCCCTCCCCTTTCTCCCAACACCCCAACAGGCCCCAGTATATGATATTCCCCTCCCTGCGTCCATGTGTTCTCATTGCTCACCTCTCACTTATGAATGAGAACATGTGGTGTTTGGTTTTCTGTTCCTGTGTTGCTCATCAATGATAGACTGGATAAAGAAAACGTGGCACATATACACCATGGAATACTATGCAGCCATAAAAAAGAATGAGTTAATGTCCTTTGCAGGGACATGGATGAAGCTGGAAACCCATCATCTGGCTTTGTTCTTTTTGCTTAGGACTGACTTGGATGTACGGGCTCTTTTTTGGTTCCATATGAATTTTAAAGTATTTTTTTTTCTAATTCTGTGAAGAATATCAGTGTTAGTTTGATGGGAATAGCATTGAATCTATAAATTACTGTGGGCAGTATGGTCACTTTCATGATATTGATTCTTCCTCTCCATGAAGATGGAATGTTTTTTCATTTTTTTTGTGTCCTCTTATTTCTTTGAGCAGTGGTTTGTAGTTCTCATTGAATAGGTCCTTCACATCCCTTGTTAGCTGTATTCCTAGGTATTTTATTCTCTTTGTAGCACTTGTGAATGTGAGTTCATTCATGATTTGGCTCTCTGTTTACTGTTGGTGTAAAGGAATGCTTGTGACTTTTGCACATTGATTTTGTATGCTGAGACATTGCTGAAGTTGCTTTTCACCTAAAGGAGCTTTTGGGCTGAGACAATTAGGTTTTTTAAATATAGGTTCATGTCATCTGCAAACAGACAATCTGACTTCCTCTCTTCCTATTCGAATACGCTTTATTTCTTTCTCTTGTCTGATTGCCCTGGCCAGAACTTCGAATGCTATGTTGAATAGGAATGGTAAGAGAGGGCATCCTTGTCTTGTGCCAGTTTTCAAAGGGAATACTTCCAGCTTTTGCCCATTCAGTATGATATTGGCTGTGGGTTTGTCATAAATAGCTTTTATTATTTTGAGATATGTTCCATCGATACCTAGTTCATTGAGAGTTTTTAACATGAAAGGATGCTGAATTTTATCAAAGGCCTTTTTTTTTGTATCTATTGAGATAATCATGTGGTTTTTGTCATTGGTCCTGTTTATGTGATAGATTACATTTATTGATTTGCACATGTTGAACCAGTCTTGCATCCCAGGGATTAAGCTAACTTGATTGTGGTGGATAAGCTTTTTGATGTGCTGCTGGATTCGGTTTGCCAATATTTTATTGAGGATTTTCACATCAATGTTATCAGGGATATTGGCCTGAAGTTTTCTGTTTTCATTGCATCTCTGTCAGGTTTTGGTGTCAGGATGATGCTGGCCTCATAAAATGTGTTAGGGAGGAGTCCCTCCTTTCCATTTGTTTGGAATAGTTTGAGAAGGAATGGTACCAGCTCCTCTTTGTACCTCTGGTAGAATTTGACTATGAATCCATCTGGTCCTGGGCTTTTTTTGGTTGGTAGGCTATTTATTGCTGCCTCAATTTCAGAACTCATTATTGGTCTATTGAAAGATTTGACTTCTTCCTAGTTTAGGCTTGGGAGGGTATATGTGTCCAGGAATTTATCCATTTCTTCTAGATTTTCTAGTTTATTTCTGTAGAGGTAAACTCTAGTATTCTCTGATGGTAGTTTGTATTACTGTGGGGTCAGTGGTAATATCCCCTTTATCATTTTTTATTGTGTCTATTTGAGTCTTCTCTCTTTTCTATTAGTCTAGCTAATGGTCTATTTTATTAATTTTTTCTAAAATCCAGCTTCTGGATTCCTTGAGTTTTTGAAGGGGTTTTCATGTTTTTATCTCCTTCAGTTACACTCTGATGTTAGTTACTTTTTGTCTTCTGCTAGCTTTTGGATTGGTTTGCTTTTGCTTCTCTAGTTCTTTAGGTGTGATGTTAGGGTGTCAATTTGAGATCTTTCTAGCTTTCCGATGCAGGCATTTAGTGCTATAAATTTCCCTCTTAACACTGCTTTAGCCAAGCTTTCTGTTAACCTTTGTTATGTCTTGGATTACTTAAGAAAACGGAGATTTCTTGCCTTTAAAATAGCTAAGGTTTTTAAAAAATATTTTTGACAGTTTTGCCTTCCCAGATCAAATCCTAAATGAAATCTTGTTTTTGAACTGACCTGAAACTTCCCAGAAAGTCCCAGATAATTCCAAAGGACTTCTTTCACTTTTGTTATGCTTTTTTTAAAAAATTTTTTTATTATACTTTAAGTTCTAGGGTACATGTGCACAATGTGCAGGTTTGTTACATATGTATACATGTGCCATGTTGGTATGCTGCATCCATTAACTCATCATTTACATTAGATATATCTCCTAATGCTATCCCTCCCCCCTCCCCCCACCCCACAACAGGCCCTGGTGTGTGATGTTCCCCTTCCTGTGTCCAAGTGTTCCCATTGTTCAATTCCCACCTATGAGTAAGAACATGTGGTGTTTGGTTTTCTGTTCTTGTGATAGTTTGCTGAGAATGATGGTTTCCAGCTTCATCCATGTCCCTACAAAGGACATGAACTCATCCTTTTTTATGGCTGCCCAGTGTTCCATGGTGTATATGTGCCACATTTTCTTAATCCAGTCTGTCATTGATGGACATTTGGGTTGGTTCCAAGTCTTTGTTATTGTGAATAGTGCTGCAATAATATACATGTGCCACTATGAAGACACTTTTGCTGTGGTTTGAATGTATCTCCTCCCAACGTTCATGTGTTGGAAATTTAATCCTTGATGCAACAATGTTGAGAGGTGGGGCCTTTGGTAGGTGATTAGGTCATGAGTGCTCTGCATGAATGGGTTAATGGAATGGGTTAGTTATTGCAGGAGTGGACTCTTGTAAAAGGAAGAGTTCAACCTGTTTTCCTCCCAACATATCCCACCACCTTCCACCATGGGATGATGCAGCCAAGAGACCATTGCCAGATGCAGGCCCTCAACCTTGGACTTCCCAACCTCCAGAACTGTAAGAACTAAACCTCCCAGGTACTCTGTTATAGCAGCACAGCACTGACTAAGACAACCTGTAGGAGAATGTCAAAACCTAATTTGGTTTATTTGATATGTTGAATTGCATGAAAAGTCATTGTTAAATAAGAAGGGGTGTGTAACCTTCTTTAGGTTGTATTTATATAGGTAAATCATTTTAATGTAACTCTTTCAGAAGTTGTGCAGAAATATGGACAACTGTCAGTGCCTGCACTGGCCATGCTTTATCCAGTTCGACATTATCAGTCACAATTTCAATTGTTATTATTAAAAAAAGTATTTTGTCAAATGAATTCTCATCACATATCTAACCATACCCATTTAAAATCCTTTGTTATTCACAGATGATTTTATGTTACTCTGATTCTTTCCTGAAAGCATTTGCAATCAGGTGTAGGCCAGAATGATTTGTGATGGCATCACTTGAAAAACTTTGAGAGCTGTATTAGTCAGGATTCTCTAGAGAGACAGAACCAATAGGAGAGAGATCGATAAGAGGGGATTCTTTTAGGGAAATTGCTCACATAATTATGGAACCTGAGAAGTCCCACAACAGGCTGTCTGCAAGCTGGAGACTGAGGGAAGCCAGTGGTATGGCTCAGCTCAAGTCTGAAGGTCCTAGAACCGGAGAAGCTGATGGTGTAACTCTCAGTCTGAGTCCCAAGGCCAGAGAACCTAAACTTTTGGTGTCCCAGGGCAGGAGAAGAACGATGTCCCAGCTCTAGAAGACAGAGAGAGTATTTGCCTTTCCTCTGCCTTTTTGCTCTTTCTGGGCCCTCAATGGCTTGGATGATGACATCCACATTGGTGAGAGGAGGTCTCCCTTATTCAGTCCACTGATTCAAATGCCAGTCCCTTCCAGAAAAACCTCACTGACATACCCAGAAATAACACTTTACCAGCTATCTGGGTATCCCTTAATCCAGTCAAGTTGACACCTAAAATTGACCATTACAAGACCATGCTGGGCTGAATCAGAATTTTTAGAGCTCTTCTGGAGAAGCTGATAGTTGATGAAACTGCTATCTCAAGGTCACACAGAGCAAGTTTTAACCACATGGGACTGAATGAACGGATAAAAGATGATTATGGTTATTGTCTGGAACACTGATGATCCTTTACTGTTCTCTTTTCTGGACACAAGAAACCCCTTTCTCTTTTCTCTTAAATTATTGTAGTTTTGTAAACAGAAATGAAACATTTATTGTTTCTCCCCTCCTGATTGCTTCAGGATTGGAAAACTCTGAGTATTTTTGTTTTCATGGCAACACAGTTATTTGCATGCGTTCAGTAAGACTATGTTTTACTTGTAACAGGATACACTGGATATATTACCAAGGCTTTTACTAGAATGTCACATGTGAAAATCTGCATAGAATCTGAGGTGACCAGACAGCTTTAGGGAAGTAAGGTTAACTCCAAAGAGCCAATGCTTACAGAGTCTACTTGGAAAAACCGTCCTGGTACCTCAATTACAGGATTCTCAGCCTTGCAGGTAATTAAGGAAAGTCACTTCCTGGCAGATTCAGGAAACAAGATATTTTTGGGACCTCTGGTAGAAAAGAATTCACCCAAATCTATAGATATTGCAGGCAAAGTCTGGGTGAGCTCCTGAATTGAAGAATCTTCCTTGAAGATGTTTCCTTGAAGAAGCTTCAAGGAATCCCCCACAGTAGATCACATATGAGTAACCTGTGTGCCCACTGCTGAATAGACCACTCCAAAACTTTACTGGAACACCCACTGCCTTCACCAAAAACATTAAACTGCACACCAGGAAACTGTCAGATCACCACTGTGGTCCTCACACCTCCATTGAATGATGCTTTGAGCTTAATTTAGAAATCTTGACTAGCTGCCCTGTGGATTCAAAAGCTGGGTTTACAACCATTAGTTATAGCTTTTCTTTTCTTTCTTTCTTTCTTTCTTTCTTTCTTTCTTTCTTTCTTTCTTTCTTTCTTTCTTTCTTTCTTTCTTTCTTCTTTCTTTCTTTCCTTTCCTTTCTTCTTTCTCTCTCTCTCTCTCTCTCTCTCTCTCTCTCTCTCCCTCCCTCCCTCCCTCCCTCTCTCTCTCTCTCTCTCTCTTTCTTTCTTTTTTTTTTTGAGACGGAGTCCTGCTTTGTTGCCAAGGCTGAAGTGCAATGGTGTGGTCTCGGCTTACTGAAACCTCTACCTCCCAGGTTCAAGCGATTCTCCTGCTTCAGCCTCCCGAGTAGCTGGGATTATAGGTGCCCACCACCATGCCCAGCTAATTTTTATATTTTTAGTACAGACAGCGTTTCACCATCTTGGTTAGGGTGGTCTTGAACTCCTGATCTCAGGTGATCCACCCGTCTTGGCCTCCCAAAGTGCTGGGATTACAGGCATGAGCCACTGTGCCCGGCTGGCTTTTCTTTTATTTTCAAAGAAACATCCTTCATTAAATGCCTGACTGCTCACACCATCCTGCAAATGCCCTTTACCACAAAGTCTCACCAGATGGATCTGCTGGTCCTTAATAAACAAGAGGGGACACAACAAGGAATGGATTTACATTGTTCAGAGGAAAGGACATTTGATTGACGGCAACTCTCTCCTGCACCAAATAGCCTCCTGAGCCCTCTCCTCCACCAGGCCTGACCCGGGGGGCCCACCTTTAGCAAGAACCCTGCTAGGTTGGTTTATCCAGATCCCCGCTAACTCTCAATACCTGATCACGCTTAATTATTAGTCAAATTCCTCATCCCCACCCTCCCCCAGGGATCACCCTGGCCTGTCTTCTGAAGAATCCTGGTCACTCAGCTTAGCCAGAATCCTCCTTAACTCTTATGTTTCCTCTCAGCAATTTTCAACCCCCACCCTGCTCCTTTGCTGTAAACTCCCACTTTTCCTTGCTGTATTTGGAACTGAGTCCATCCTTTCTTTGCCACTGCCAAACCCCCGTTGCAGTGGTCCCTGCACCTGTCACAATGACCCCTGAATAAAGTCTTCCTCCCTGTCTTAACACATGCCATGGATGGCTTTTTAACACCTTTAACAACAATTATAATTTTTAAAAAGGAAATAAATATTACCCTTGTTAATTAAGATATTGGTTGTGACTCATACAAGACACCAGATATAAAAGTGCTTTGAAAATAAAGCCTGCTGTGCAAGGGGAAGTGTATTTATTGTTCTTATAATTGTATAATTTCATTGCAGTGAAGTAGGAATTAATGAAAAGGCAATGGCCTCTGGCATGGTAATGAGAGCATGGTGGTCACCACTGGCCTCAGCAAGGTGAGGCACCTTGGATGGGGACACTCTCCTGGGAGGGGGCCCTAGGGGCTGGGGCGGGGTACTTCTGCTTGTCCCTGCCTTCATACTTCACTTAGGAATGTGAGTGGGCAAGGCTGTCCTGATGAGGAATAAGGGCTGTGTCCAGATCCCCTGAGCAGCCTCAACACCCCACACAGCTTCTCTGCCAATGAACAAGTGGGTTAATGGTTTTAGTGCTTCACACTATTACATGCACCCATTCTGTGCTAGTGGGGCTCTGCAGGTGGTGGGGGTGTCATGCTCAGGGTGTGAGTGAAGAGCTGAGGCTCAGGGTTGGGCAGGCACTCAACTTCCCCAGTCTCACAGTGACTTGCACGACATCTGAGTGCCAATACTGTGCCCCATCCATGTCTCATCTGTTCATCTCTGTGACCCCATTAAGCCATATCATCCCTATCTTATAGGATGATCATAGCTACCATGCTAAAATGCCAAAATGCCTTGCTCAAGGTCACAATAGTTAGGAAGCTATAGAGCAAAATCATTTGTATTTGTCAAATAACTTTTTAATTTGAAAAATATAGAAAAGTACCAAGACAAAAACCAAATTTTGTATATATATGTGATTGTTAGTATTATTATGGTGTACTTTATATTTAATGGCAGAAGTATGACCTTTTATATATGCACATTATTATGTATATATTTGGATATGGTCACAAAGGTTATGGTAGGGCTTTGAACATGAAAAATAAGAGAAATGAATTAGAAAATATGAATCATATTTAATTTAAATTTGTTGTAAATTTCCTATCTGTTGCAATGTTTAAATGTTTTACATTTTATAGCGTATTAAATTTCTTAAAACTTCAAAACAGCAGATAAGTTTTAAACACTTTGCCTACATAACACATACTAGATATATAAGGTTTATACAAAATGTGTGTGTGTATTATAATTCATACATCTATGACTATACACACCAAAGTTGAATTTTCTCACTTTGTTCCCCCAAGCTTACCCCTCACAGGTAACCAGCATTACAGTTTGGTGGAAATCCTTTTAGATTGTGTGTTTTCTTAGTAGAGCTAAAATTGCAGTCCAGGTCAATTTGCTCTGGTCTTTCCATTAAATATGAAAATGTATATAAAATACTAACGAATGCCTGGCATAGAGAAAACAGTCAATATTAGATGGAACTTTTATTTTTATTTTATAAATACTGTTCAATGAAGAGAATTAATTGATCCATTAGTGAATATTTATTTGGCAAACACTTTGTTCTTAACACTGTAGTATATAGTTGTAGTATATATGACTATAGTATAGTTGTAGAAGCATGTATATGAGGAGGTTTACAGAAGGTAGGCAAGGGTATAGAGTGTTATATTAACATACTCTTACAGTTTCAGGTAGTGCAGAGAGAAATGTGGGTGGATGCAAATATAAATTTTAATGTATCAGGATATGAAGGTTGAACTTTAAGGCCATATTGATCTTAAAGTTTACAGATTACCTGAAGTCTCCAGGTATTATTGATGATTGTTTCCTTGATATTAATAAAAACCACTTTCAGGAGAGTGGAAGTTTCTCTGTGAGTCTCACTTTAACTTGGTGAATATAACCACTAGGAGTAGGGAGCGCAGACTCTGTTGAACACTCATGCCCTCCGTGGTCCACAGGTGTTTGAGGAATGGGCACCATGGCAGAACATAACCCACCTCATTGATTTCAAAGTCTGAGAGGAGGGGACTGGCCCACCTAGCCCACTGGGGCTACCACCACATGGGAACCAGAGGGTTGTCCCTCCACGACTACTGCCATTGTCCCTGTCATGCTTGCTACCCAGGGGCCCAAGGACCTACCCACTCCCCTGGCCCACCACTGTCACCACTGACACCTGAGCAAGCCACCTGGAGGACCAAGATTTGGCTCAATCAGTGCAGCAGAAGCTGCCCTGAAGCCCAAGGCCAGGCATGCCTGACCTGCTGCTGCCACCACTGGGGCCTGAGGACTGGCTGACCTCGTGTCCCTATCTCCAGCAAAACTCTATCACAGCCTCCACTAACAATCGCACCCTAAGCCACTGAGGAAATCACAGATACCACTGACACTATTTACAGCCAAAGAAATCATATGGAGACTAGACCACTGCATGCATCCAGAATCAAAGCCAAAGTGCCCTACCCAGCCAAAAGCATAGATACATCTTCAGAAAAAATCCTCTCCTATGAAAGTAAATTTTAAAAATTGGAAAAAGCAACTGTTATACCAGATACACAGATACCAACATGAGGATGCAAGAAACATAAAAATGCAAGGAAATATGACACCTCTAAAGGAATATAATTCTCCAGCAATGAAAAAAAAAAGCTGTAAAATCCTGGAAAAAAATTCAAAATAATGCTATTAAATAAGTTAAGCAAGATACAAGAGAACACAGATAAACAATACAAAGAAATCAGAAAAACAGTTTACAATATAAATGAGAAGCTGGGCGTGGTGGCTCACGCCTGTGATCTCAGCACTTTGGGAGGCTGAGGTGGGCAGATCATGAGGTCAGGAGATCGAGACCATCCTGGCTATCACAATGAAACCCCATCTGTATAAAAATACAAAAAAAACTAGCCGGGCGTGGTGGCAGGTGCCTGTAGTCTCAGCTACTCGGGAGGCTGAAGCAGGAGAATGGCCTGAACCTGGGAGGCAGAGCTTGCAGTGAGCGAGATCGCGCCACTGCACTCCGGCCTGGGCGACAGAGTGAGACTCTGTCTCAAAAAAAAAGAAAAGAAAAGAAAAAAAGAATATACATGAGAAATTTACCAGAGATATCATAAAGAACCAAGTATTAGTTTGGTGCAAAAGTAATTGCAGTTTTGGACCATGAATTTTAAATCATTATAATAGGCTCAAACACATCTTTATTAATCAAAATAGGAACCATTACAATCAACACATTTTAGCCAATGAGAAACAAGGTTGTTTATTCTTGTAGTGTAAAAATCCGTGCTTTGGGATTTGATGAACTGTTGGAAAGCATTTTCTGCGTCCTGCAGGTTGTGGAGGCATTTTCCCAGAAAAAGGTCTCAAGATGCTTGAAGTGGTAGTAGATTGGCAAGAGGTCAGGTGAATATGGCAGATGAGGAAAAACTTCGTAGCCCAATTTGTTCAACTTTTGAAGCAGTTGTGCGATGTGCAGTCAGGCATTATTATGGAGAAGAATTGAGCCCTTTCTGTTGACCAATGCTAGCTGAAGTCATTGAAGTTTTCTGTAGTGGATTGTCTACCAGCAGCAGACCACCAAACAGTGACCATGACCTTTATTTTTGGTGCAAGTTTAGCTTTGGGAAGTGCTTTGAAGCTTCTTCTCAGCCCAACGACTGAGCTGGTCATTGCTGGTTGTCATAAAAATCCACTTTTCATTGCACGTCACAATGCAAACGAGAAATGGTTCACTGTTGTTGCGTAGAATAAGAGAAGATGACGCTTCAAGATGATGATTTTTGAAAATTTTCACTCAGCTCATGAGCACTCACCTATTGAGCTTTTTCACCCTTCCAATTTGCCTCAAATGCTGAATGACTATAGAATGGTCGATGTTGAGTTCTTTGGCAACTTCTCGTGTACTTGCAACAGGATAAGCTTCAATGATTGCTCCCAACTGGTGGTTGTCAACTTCTGATGAGGAGCCATGAAGAAGCTCCTCATCTTCAAGGCTCTTGTCTCCTTTGCAAAACTTCTTGAACCACCATTGCACTGTACATTCATCAGCAGTTCCTTGGCCAAATGCATTGTTGATGTTCTGAGTTGTCTCCACTGCTTTACGGCCCATTTTGAAATCAAATAAGAAAATCACTCAAATTTGCTTTTTGTCTAACATCATTTCCAGCATCTAAATAAATATAAAATAAACAGCAAGTAATGTCGTTAGCAAAAAACATAAAGCAATGTACGTTAAAATGATGTATAACATAACCACATTTATTTTTTTTTTTTTTTTTTTTTTTTTTTATTATACTTTAAGTTCTAGGGTACATGTGCATAACGTGCAGGTTTGTTACATATGTATACTTATGCCATGTTGGTGTGCTGCACCCATCAACTCGTCAGCACCCATCAATTCATCATTTATATCATGTATAACTCCCCAATGCAATCCCTCCCTCCTCCCCCCTCCCCCCTCCCCCCTCCCCATGATAGACCCCAGTGTGTGATGTTCCCCTTCCCGAGTCCAAGTGATCTCATTGTTCAGTTCCCACCTATGAGTGAGAACATGCGGTGTTTGGTTTTCTCTTCTTGTGATAGTTTGCTAAGAATGATGGTTTCCAGCTGTATCCATGTCCCTACAAAGGACGCAAACTCATCCTTTTTTATGGCTGCATAGTATTCCATGGTGTATATGTGCCACATTTTCTTAATCCAGTCTGTCACAGATGGACATTTGGGTTGATTCCAAGTCTTTGCTATTGTGAATAGTGCCGCAATAAACATACGTGTACATGTGTCTTTGTAGTAGACTAATTTATAATCCTTTGGGTATATACCCAGTAGTGGGATGGCTGGGTCATATGGTACATCTAGTTCTAGATCCTTGAGGAATTGCCATACTGTTTTCCATAATGGTTGAACTAGTTTACAATCCCACCAACAGTGTAAAAGTGTTCCTATTTCTCCACATCCTCTCCAACACCTGTTGTTTCCTGACTTCTTAATGATTGCCATTCTAACTGGTGTGAGATGGTATCTCATTGTGGTTTTGATTTGCATTTCTCTGATGGCCAGTGATGATGAACATTTTTTCATGTGTCTGTTGGCTGTATGAATATCTTCTTTTGAGAAATGTCTGTTCATATCCTTTCCCCACTTTTTGATGGGGTTGTTTGTTTTTTTCTCGTATATTTGTTTGAGTTCTTTGTAGATTCTGGAAATTAGCCCTTTGTCAGATGAGTAGGTTGCAAAAATTTTCTCCCATTCTGTAGGTTGCCTGTTCACTCTGATGGTAGTTTCTTTTGCTGTGCAAAAGCTCTTTAGTTTAATTAGATCCCATTTGTCAATTATGGCTTTTGCTGCCGTTGCTTTTGGTGTTTTAGACATGAAGTCCTTGCCCATGCCTATGTCCTGAATGGTACTACCTAGATTTTCTTCTAGGGTTTTTATGGTATTAGGTCTAACATTTAAGTCTCTAATCCATCTTGAATTAATCTTCGTATAAGGGGTAAGGAAAGGATCCAGTTTCAGCTTTCTACTTATGGCTAGCCAATTTTCCCAGCACCATTTATTAAATAGGGAATCCTTTCCCCATTTCTTGTTTCTCTCAGGTTTGTCAAAGATCAGATGGCTGTAGATGTGCGGTATTATTTCTGAGGACTCTGTTCTGTTCCATTGGTCTATATCTCTGTTTTGGTACCAGTACCATGCTCTTTTGGTTACTGTAGCCTTGTAGTATAGTTTGAAGTCAGGTAGCGTGACGCCTCCAGCTTTGTCCTTTTGACTTAGGATTGTCTTGGCAATGCGGGCCCTTTTTTGGTTCCATATGAACTTTAAAGCAGTTTTTTTCCAATTCTGTGAAGAAAGTCATTGGTAGCTTGATGGGGATGGCATTGAATCTATAAATAACCTTGGGGAGTATGGCCATTTTCACGATATTGATTCTTCCTATCCATGAGCATGGTATGTTCTTCCATTTGTTTGTGTCCTCTTTGATTTCACTGAGCAGTGGTTTGTAGTTCTCCTTGAAGAGGTCCTTTACATCCCTTGTAAGCTGGATTCCTAGGTATTTTATTCTCTTTGAAGCAATTGTGAATGGAAGTTCATTCCTGATTTGGCTCTCTGCTTGTCTGTTGCTGGTGTATAAGAATGCTTGTGATTTTTGCACATTAATTTTGTATCCTGAGACTTTGCTGAAGTTGCTTATCAGCTTAAGGAGATTTTGGGCTGAGACGATGGGGTTTTCTAAATATACAATCATGTCATCTGCAAACAGGGACAATTTGACTTCTTCTTTTCCTAACTGGATACCCTTGATTTCTTTCTCTTGCCTGATTGCCCTAGCCAGAACTTCCAACACTATGTTGAATAGGAGTGGTGAGAGAGGGCATCCCTGTCTTGTGCCAGTTTTCAAAGGGAATTTTTCCAGTTTTTGCCCATTCAGTATGATATTAGCTGTGGGTTTGTCATAAATAGCTCTTATTATTTTGAGGTACGTTCCATCAATACCGAATTTATTGAGCGTTTTTAGCATGAAGGGCTGTTGAATTTTGTCAAAAGCCTTTTCTGCATCTATTGAGACAATCATGTGGTTCTTGTCTTTGGTTCTGTTTATATGCTGGATTACGTTTATTGATTTGCGAATGTTGAACCAGCCTTGCATCCCAGGGATGAAGCCCACTTGATCATGGTGGATAAGCTTTTTGATGTGCTGCTGAATCCGGTTTGCCAGTATTTTATTGAGGATTTTTGCATCAATGTTCATCAGGGATATTGGTCTAAAATTCTCTTTTTTTGTTGTGTCTCTGCCAGGCTTTGGTATCAGGATGATGTTGGCCTCATAAAATGAGTTAGGGAGGATTCCCTCTTTTTCTATTGATTGGAATAGTTTCAGAAGGAATGGTACCAGCTCCTCCTTGTACCTCTGGTAGAATTCAGCTGTGAATCCATCTGGTCCTGGACTTTTTTTGGTGGGTAGGCTATTAATTGTTGCCTCAATTTCAGAGCCTGCTATTGGTCTATTCAGGGATTCAACTTCTTCCTGGTTTAGCCTTGGGAGAGTGTAAGTGTCCAGGAAATTATCCATTTCTTCTAGATTTTCTAGTTGATTTGCGTAGAGGTGTTTATAGTATTCTCTGATGGTAGTTTGTATTTCTGTGGGGTCAGTGGTGATATCCCCTTTATCATTTTTTATTGCATCTATTTGATTCCTCTCTCTTTTTTTCTTTATTAGCCTTGCTAGCGGTCTGTCAATTTTGTTGATCTTTTCAAAAAACCAACTCCTGGATTCATTGATTTTTTGGAGGGTTTTTTGTGTCTCTATCTCCTTCAGTTCTGCTCTGATCTTAGTTATTTCTTGCCTTCTGCTAGCTTTTGAATGTGATTGCTCTTGCCTCTCTAGTTCTTTTAATTGTGATGTTAGAGTGTCAATTTTAGATCTTTCCTGCTTTCTCTTGTGGGCATTTAGTGCTATAAATTTCCCTCTACACACTGCTTTAAATGTGTCCCAGAGATTCTGGTATGTTGTATCTTTGTTCTCATTGGTATCAAAGAACATCTTTATTTCCGCTTTCATTTCGTTATGTACCCAATAGTCATTCAGGAGCAGGTTGTTCAGTTTCCATGTAGTTGAGCGGTTTTGATTGAGTTTCTTAGTCCTGAGTTCTAGTTTGATTGCACTGTGGTCTGAGAGACAGTTTGTTATAATTTCTGTTCTTTTACATTTGCTGAGGAGTGCTTTACTTCCAATTATGTGGTCAATTTTGGAATAAGTGCGATGTGGTGCTGAGAAGAATGTATATTCTGTTGATTTGGGGTGGAGAGTTCTATAGATGTCTATTAGGTCCGCTTGGTGCAGAGATGAGTTCAATTCCTGGATATCCTTGTTAACTTTCTGTCTCGTTGATCTGTCTAATGTTGACAGCGGAGTGTTGAAGTCCCCCATTATTATTGTATGGGAGTCTAAGTCTCTTTGTAAGTCTCTAAGGACTTGCTTTATGAATCTGGGTGCTCCTGTATTGGGTGCATATATATTTAGGAGAGTTAGCTCTTCCTGTTGAATTGATCCCTTTACCATTATGTAATGGCCTTCTTTGTCTCTTTTGATCTTTGATGGTTTAAAGTCTGTTTTATCAGAGACTAGGATTGCAACCCCTGCTTTTTTTTGTTCTCCATTTGCTTGGTAGATCTTCCTCCATCCCTTTATTTTGAGCCTATGTATGTCTCTGCATGTGAGATGGGTCTCCTGAATACAGCAGACTGATGGGTCTTGACTCTTTATCCAGTTTGCCAGTCTGTGTCTTTTAATTGGAGCATTTAGTCCATTAACATTTAAGGTTAATATTGTTATGTGTGAACTTGATCCTGCCATTATGATATTAACTGGTTATTTTGCTCGTTAGTTGATGCAGTTTCTTCCTAGCCTCGATGGTCTTTACATTTTGCCAAGTTTTTGCGATGGCTGGTACCGGTTGTTCCTTTCCATGTTTAGGGCTTCCTTCAGGGTCTCTTGTAAGGCAGGCCTGGTGGTGACAAAATCTCTAAGCATTTGCTTATCTGTAAAGGATTTTATTTCTCCTTCACTTATGAAACTTAGTTTGGCTGGATATGAAATTCTGGGTTGAAAATTCTTTTCTTTAAGAACGTTGAATATTGGCCCCCACTCTCTTCTGGCTTGTAGAGTTTCTGCCGAGAGATCTGCTGTTAGTCTGATGGGCTTCCCTTTGTGGGTGACCCGACCTTTCTCTCTGGCTGCCCTTAAGATTTTTTCCTTCATTTCAACTTTGGTGAATCTGGCAATGATGTGTCTTGGAGTTGCTCTTCTGGAGGAGTATCTTTGTGGCGTTCTCTGTATTTCCTGAATTTGAATGTTGGCCTGCCCTACTAGGTTGGGGAAGTTCTCCTGGATGATATCCTGAAGAGTGTTTTCCAACTTGGTTCCATTTTCCCCCTCACTTTCAGGCACCCCAATCAGACGTAGATTTGGTCTTTTTACGTAATCCCATACTTCTTGCAGGCTTTGCTCATTTCTTTTTCTTCTTTTTTCTTTTGGTTTCTCTTCTCGCTTCATTTCATTCTTTTGATCTTCAATCGCTGATACTCTTTCTTCCAGTTGATCGAGTCGGTTACTGAAGCTTGTGCATTTGTCACGTATTTCTCGTGTCATGGTTTTCATCTCTGTCATTTCGTTTATGATCTCCTCTGCATTAATGAGTCTAGCTGTCAATTCTTCCACTCTTTTTTCAAGATTTTTAGTTTCTTTGCGCTGGGTACGTAATTCCTCCTTTAGCTCTGATAAGTTTGATGGACTGAAGCCTTCTTCTCTCCTCTCGTCCAAGTCATTCTCTGACCAGCTTTGATCCGTTGCTGGTGATGGGCTGCGCTCCTTTGCAGGGGGAGATGCGCTCTTATTTTTTGAATTTCCAGCTTTTCTGCCCTGCTTCTTCCCCATCTTTGTGGTTTTATCTGTCTCTGGTCTTTGATGGTGGTGACGAACTGATGGGGTTTTGGTATAGGTGTCCTTCCTGTTTGATAGTTTTCCTTCTGACAGTCAGAAGGACTCTCTGTTGGTCTGTTGGAGATTGCTTGAGGTCCACTCCAGACCCTGTTTGCCTGGGTATCAGCAGCAGAGGTTGCCGAAGATAGAATATTGCTGAACAGCGAGTGTACCTGTCTGATTCTTCCTTTGGAAGTGTCCTCTCAGGGGTGTACTCCACCCTGTGAGGTGTGGGGTGTCAGACTGCCCCTAGTGGGGGATTTCTCCCAGCTAGGCTACTCAGGGGTCAGGGACACACCTGAGCAGGCAGTCTGTCCGTTCTCAGATCTCAACCTCCGCGTTGGGAGATCCGCGGCTCTCCCCAAAGCTGTCAGACAGAGTCGTTCGCGTCTGCACCGGCTCCCGCTACTTCCCCTGTTGGTCTTCAGCTGTGCGCTGTCCCCAGAGGTGGAGACTACAGAGACAGGCAGGCTTCCTTGAGCTGCTGTGAGCTCCACCCAGTTCGAGCTTCCCAGCGGCTTTGTTTACCTACTTAAGCCTCAGCAATGGCGGGCGCCCCTCCCCCAGCCTCGCTGCTGCCTTGCGGATAGATCGCGGCAGACTGCTGTGTTAGCAGTGAGGGAGGCTTCGTGGGCGTGGGACCCTCCCGGCCAGGTGTGGGATATATTCTCCTGGAATGCCTGTATGCTTACAGCGCAGTATTGGGGTGGGAGTTACCCGATTTTCCAGGTGTTGTGTGTCTCAGTTCCCCTGGCTAGGAAAACGGATCCCCCTTCCCCCTTGCGCTTCCAGGTGAGGCGATGCCTCGCCCTGCTTCAGCTCTGCTGGTCAGGCTGCAGCAGCTGACCAGCACCGATTGTCCGGCACTCCCTAGTGAGATGACCCCAGTACCTCAGTTGAAAATGCAGAAATCACCGGTCTTCTGTGTCGCTCGCGCTGGGAGTTGGAGACTGGAGTTGTTCCTATTCGGCCATCTTGCTCCGCCCCCTCCACATTTATTTAAGATGGAATTCCAATATGAAATGGCAATTCCAACAATGCAAAAACCACAATTACTTTTGTACCAACCTAATAGAAATTCTAAAACTGAAGAATTTATTGAATGAAAAAAAATATGTATTTGAAAGCTTCCCCAAGAGAGCAAGCAGAAGAAAAAAATTTTAGAACGAGAAGACAGATCCTTTGAAATAATCCAGTCATATATTAAAAGAATAAAAAGGAAAGAACAAAGACTACATGACAAATGGCACTCCACAAAGTGACGAACTATTCAAATTTTCAGTGTCCATGAGGGTAAAAAGTAAGCAAAAAGGATAGAAAACCTTTTAAACAAAATAACAGCTAAAAATTTCCCAACTCTAACAAGAGGTTTAGATATTCAGACACAGGAAACTCTGAGATCCCCAAATGGATACAATTCAGAAAGGTCTCCATAGCACCTTATAGTCAGACTGTCAAAGGTCAAAGGCAAAAATAGAATTCTGAAAACAGTAAGAGAAAAGCATCTTGTCACTTATAAGGGAAACTCTATCAGACTAACAGCATATTTCTCAGCAGAAACCTTATAGGTCAGGAGATAATTGGACAATATAGTCACAGTGCTGAAAGAAAAAATGTTAGCCAAGGATACTGTACTCAGCAGAGTTATAGTTCGTAGATGAAGGAGAAATAAAGTCTTTCCCAGATAAACAAAAGCAGAAGGAAGTAATCACCACTAGACTGGCCCTAAAAGAAATACTTAAGGGAGGCTGTATTAGTCTGTTTTCATGCTGCTGATAAAGGCATACCCAAGACTGGGCAATTTACAAAAGAAAGAGGCTTAATGGACTTACAGTTCCATGTGATTGGTGAAGCCTCCGAATCATAGTGGAAGGCAAGGAGGAGAAAGTCATGTCTTACACGGATCGCAGCAGGCAAAGAAAGAGAGCTTGTGCAGGAAAACTCCTGTTTTTAAAACCATCAGATCTCATAAGACTTATTCACTATCATGAGAACAGCACAAGAAAGACTCATCCCCATGATTCAATTATCTCCCACCAGCTCCCTCCCACAACACGTTGCAATTATGGGAGCTGCAAGATGAGATTTGGGTGGGGACACAGAGCCAAACCATATCAGAGGCCTACATCTCAAAGTAAAAGGACAGTGTCTGTCATCATGAAAACACATGGAAGTATAAAACCCACTGGTAGAACCAACATTCAAATAAGGAAGAGAAAAGAATCAAATATTATCACTACAGGAAACCACCAAACCACAGAGATAAACAATAAAAGAAAAAGAAAAGAACAAAGAATATACAAAACAACCAGAAATCATTTAATAAAATGACAAAGATAAGGCTTCATATATCAATAATTACCTTCAATGTAATGGATTAAACTTTTCACATAAAATATATAAATACGTTTTATGGATTAAAAATAATCTTTAAGTCTACAATAGACAACTGTTGAAACAAACGAACAAAATATGACCTAATTATGTGCTGTACTCACCTCACTTGTAAAGACACCTCACTTGTAAAGACACCTCACTTGTAAAGACACCTCACTTGTAAACTCACCTCACTTGTAAAGACACATATAATCTGAAAGCAAAGGGA
Source organism: Rhinopithecus roxellana (assembly GCF_007565055.1). Lineage (NCBI taxonomy): Eukaryota > Metazoa > Chordata > Mammalia > Primates > Cercopithecidae > Rhinopithecus > Rhinopithecus roxellana. The sequence goes on from NC_044557.1 coordinate 23,092,984, forward strand.
TGGAGAAAGATATTCCATGCAAATGGAAACCAAAGGTAAGCAGGAGTAGTTATATCAGATAAAACAGTCTAAGTGAAACATACTAAAAAAAAAGACAAAGAAGGTCATTATATAATGATAAAGGGATTAATTCAGCAAGAGGATATAACAATTCTAAATATATATGCACCAAACACCATAGCACCTAGGTAAATAAAGCAAATATTAGATCTCCATGGAAAGCAAGACTCCAATACAATAACAGTTGAACACTGCAACACCCCACTCTCAGCATTAGACAAATCATTACACAGAAAATTAGCAAAGAAGTATGGGGGTTTAAACTGTACTTTAGACCAAATCGACCTAACTGACATTTAGAGAACATTTCACCCAACAACTACAGAATATACATTCTTTTCATCAGCACATAGAACGTTCTCCAGAATAGACCATATGTCAGGATACAAGACAAGTCTTGACAAATTTTTAAAAATCAAAATCATACCAAATATCTTCTCAGACCACAATGAAATAAAACTATAAATCAATAACAAGAAGAACTTTGAAAACTGTACAAATACATGGAAATTAAGCCACATAAATCTGAATGACCATTGAGTCAAGGATGAAATTAAGAAGAAAATCAAAAAAGGTTTTGAAACAGATGAAAATCAAAACACAACATGCCAAAGCCTTTGGGATACAAAAAAAGCAGTGCTAAGAAGGAAGTTTACAGCAATAAATGCTTACATCAAAACAGTAGAAAGGCTAGGCATGGTGGCTTATTCCTATAATCCCAGCACTTTGGGAGGCAGAGGTGGGAGGATTGCTGAGGACAGGAATGAGACCGCTTGGGTAGCACAGTGAGACTTCATCTCTACAAAAAAAAATTAAATTAGTTGAGTGGGCTGGTCGCAGTGGCTCATGCATGTAATCCCAACACTTTGAAAGACCGAGGCAAGAGGATCACTTGAGGTAAGGAGTTTGATATCAGCCTGGCCAACATGGTGAAACCCTGTCTCTACTAAAAATACAAAAAAAAAAAAAAAAAAAAAAAAAAAAAAAGCCAGGCCTGGTGGCAGGTGCCTGTAATCCCAGCTACTTGGGGGGCTAAGGCGGGAGAATCTCTTGAACCTGGGAAGCAGAGGTGGCAGTGAGCCGAGATCACACCACTGCACTGCAGCCTGGACCATAGAGCAAGACTCCATCTCAAAAAAAAAAAAAAAATTAGCCCAGTGTGGTGGTGCACACCTGTAGTCCCAGCCACTTGGGAGACTGAGATGGAAGGGCCACTTGAGCGTAGGAGTTTCAGGCTGCAGTGTGCTGTGATCATGCCTCTGCACTGTAGCCTGGGTAACAGAGTGGGATCCTCTCTCACAAAAAAAAAAAAAAAAAGTAGAAGTATTTCAAATAAACAGTCTAATGATGCAACTTGAGGTACTAGAAAACCAAGAAAAAAACCAAACCCAAAATTGGAAGAAGGAAATAATAAAGATCAGAGAAGAACAAAATGAAATGGAGACTAAAAAAGACACAAAGGAACAACAAAAGGAAAAGGTGTTTTTTTGAAAAGATGAGGAAAATTGATAAACTCCTAGCTATACTAACCAAGAAAAAAAGAGAGAAGATCCAAATATAATCAGAAGTGAAAAAGTAGGCATTACAATTGATAACACAGAAATACAAAAGATCATTAGAGGCCCTTATGAACAACTGTATACTAACAATCTGGAAAACCTAGATGAAATGCATAAACTTCTGGACACATACAAGCTACCAAGATTGAATCAGGAAAAATCAGAAAATCTGAACAGACCAATAATGAGATTGGATCAGTAATAAAATGTCTCCCCACAAAGAATAGTCTAGAACTGGATGACTTTATTGCCAAATTCTACCAAACTTACAAAGAAGAATTAACACAAATTCTCCTCAAATTATTCCAAAAAATTGAAGAGGAAGGAATTCTCCCTGAATCGTTCTATGATGCCACCATTATTCTGATACCAAAACCAGACAAGGATGCAACAGAAAAAGAAAACTACAGGTCAATATCTTTGATAAACATAGATGCAAAACTTCTCAACAAAATACTACCAAAATGTATCCAACAGCACATCAAAAAGATGATATACCATGATTAAGTGGAATTGATCTCAGAGATGCAAGAATGGCTTAACATATATCAACCAATAAAGATGATACATCACATCAACAGAAGGAAGGACAAAAACCATATGATAATAGATGTAGAAAAAGCATTTGATAAAATTTAACATCCCTTCATGATAAAAACTCTCAACAAATTAGGCACTGAAAGAATATACGTCAATATAATAAAGGCCATGTGATAAACCCACAGCTAACATCATAGTGAATGAGGAAAACAGAAAGCCTTTCCCTTAAGAATTGGAACAAGACAAGAAAAACCATATCTACCATTCCTGTTTAACATAGTACTGAAAGTCCTAACCAGAGCAATCAGGCAAGATAAAGAAATAAAATGCATACAAACTGGAAAAGAGGAAGTCAAATTCTCACTCTTTGCAGATAACGTGATCTTATATTAGAAAAACCTAAAGATCATAACTTGATCTTACATTAGAAAAACTTAAAGAAAAACCAAAATACTCTTAGATCTGATAAAAGCAGTTATATTGCAGAATACAAAATCAACATACAAAAATCAGTAGTATTTCCATATACCAATAATGAACTAGTTGAGAAAGAAATAAAAAAGGCAATCCCATTTACAAAAGCTACAACAAACAAACAAATAAATAAAACAATGCTGGGAATAAATTTAACCAAGGAGGTGAAAGATCTCTACAAGGAAAACTACAATACACTGATGAAAGAAATTGAAGAGGACACAAACAAATGGAAAGACATCACATGCTCATGAATTGGAAGAATTAATATTGTTAAAATGACCATACTGTCCAAAGAAATCTACAAATTCAATGAAAACCCTATCAAAACATCAATATAATTTTCACAGGAAAAAATCCTAAAATTCATGTGGAACCAGAAGAGAGCCCCAATAGCCAAAGCAATTCTGAGTAAAAAAGAATAAATCAGGAGTCATCACACTACCTGCCTTTAAAATATATTACGAGGTTATAGTAATCAAAATAGCATGGAATTGGTATAAAAACAGACACAAACACCAATGGAACAAAATAAAGAGCCCAGAAATAAATCTATGTATTTATAGCCAAATTATTTTTGAAAAGGCACCAAGAACAGACATTGGGGAATGGACATGCTCTTCAATAAATGGTGCTAAGAAAATTGGATATTCATATGCAGAAAACTGAAACTAGACCCCTATCTCTCCCAAAATACAAAGATCAACTCAAGATGGATAAAGCTTTAAATGTAAGACCTGAAACTATAAAACTCCTAGAAGAAAATGCAGAAAAAAACACTTCAGGACATTGGTCTATGCAAAGATTTTATGGCTAAGACCTCAATGGCACAGGCAATAAAACCACAAATAGGCAAGTGGTACCAAACTAAAAAGCTCCTGCATAGCAAAGGGAACAATTAACAGAGTGAAGACGAACTGTTGAATGGTAGAAAATATTGCAAACAATTCGCCTGACAAGGAACTAATATCTGGAATATACAAGGAACTAAAACAACTAAACAGTAAAAAAAATAATAATCATCCCATTAGAAACTAGGCAAAGGACATAAATAGACATTTCTCAAAAGAAGACATACAAATGGCCAACAAGTATATGAAAAAATGCTCAACATCACTAATTATATGGGAAATGCAAATCAAAACCACAGTGAAATATCATCTTACTCCAGTTATAATGGCTGTTATTAAAAAGACAAGAAATAGGCCAGGTGTGGTGGCTCATGCTTGTAATCCTAGCACTTTGGGAGGCCGAGGCAGCCAGATCATGAGGTCAGGAGATCGAGACCATCCTGGCTAACACGGTGAAACCCGTCTCTACTAAAAATACAAAAAATTAGCCGGGCATGGTGGCATGCGCCAGTAGTCCCAGCCACTCGGGAGGCTGAGGCAGGAGAATTGCTTGAACCCGGGAAGCGGAGGTTGCAGTTAGCCGAGATCGTGCCACTGCACCCTAGCCTGGGAGACAGAGTGAGACTCCATCTAAAAAAAAAAAGAAAAGAAAAAAAAAAGGACAAGAAATAACAGATGCTGGCATGGATGTGGAGAAAAAGGAGCTTATACATTGTTTGTGAGAATATAAATTAGTACAGCAATAGATTTCTCAAAAAAAAAACCACTAAAAATAAACTACAGTATGATCCAGCGATCCCACTATTGGATATCTAAGGAAAGGAAATTATTATATCAAAGGGATATTTGCATATCCATGTTTATTGAAGTATTAATCACAATAGTAAAGATATGGAGTCAACCTAAGTGTCCATCAACAGAAGAACAGACAAAGAAAATGTGGTGCATATACAGAATGGAATAGTATTCAGTCATAAAAAGGAATCATATCCTGTCATTTGCAGCAACATGGATGGAACTGGAGATCATTATGTTAAGTGAAATAAGCCAGACATAGACAAATATCACACATTCTCACTCATATGTGGGAGCTAAAAAAATCCTGATATCCTGGAGGTAGAGAATAGAATAGTAGTTACCAGAGGCTGGGAAGGTGTGTGTGTTGGGGGAGAAGTAAAGTGAGGTTGGTTAATGTGTACAAACATGCAGTTAGAAGGCAATGTTTGATAGCGGAGTAGGATAGCTATAGTTAGCAACAATGCATTGTGTAGGTCAAAATAGCTAGAAAGGAAAACTTGAAATATTACCAACACATAGAATTGAAAAATACCCAAATATCCTAATTTGATCATTACACATTACATGCTTGTAACAAAATATCAAATGTACCCCCAAATATGTAAAATATTTTGTATCCATTTTTTAAAAAAGTCAGAGAGGACTGAGGGTACAACTGTCTTCAGATCCAGCCTCTGCCTAATTACCTCCACGGATAAGAAACTTGTTGTAGTTTTTAAACAGCTTTGGTTGCTAGAAAGTTCTATATGGCACTCCAAACCCCACTCCTATTTAAAATTAAGTTTGCCAGAGCAAAATCTCACTAAGTTGAGCCTTATGCATTTTGAATTCAGAGCCTGATGACACACTTGATCTTTACTTAGTAAAAAATTAGAGTTCCTGCACCAGCGAATTTTCAGTGGCCAAATTAGCCAATAAGGGCAATTCAGTTTAAAATGAATACCTCCCTCCAACTGAGGCCTCAATAAATGAAAAGATTGTTTAACCATGACTTTCTTGATCCCAAATGGATTTTTAGTGGTAACAATTTATTTTTATGACACCGGATTGTGTAAAGTATGCCTCTTATGGACTTTAACAATAGCATGATTTAATTATATAAAACTCATAGAGGAGGTAATGAACTGAGTCAAACTCATCGAACTCGGGGAAGTTCTTCTCAAAATTCCAGAAATGCCTGCTGCTCAGTAACAGCCCTTTCACCTGTTTCTCTCTCCCACCCAACCCCCTCCCCTCTCATTTGTGTCAGGCCTTTAGGTTGTAGATATCCTGATCAGCTGTGCTCTTCTGCAGACGAAAGCTAAATGTCTAAAATATTCAACAAGTTAGCTTTTTGATTTAACAAGCCTCTCCTTATTCCAGATTGTCATGGATTTGCAGGGGCTTACAGTTTAATGACAATTCATGGAGTGGATGTCGACAGACTGAGAGGAAGCCAGCTGTCTGGGCATAAGTCTTGTGTTCCTTCGCATTAGCCAGGGGGATTTGTGTTATTTGTCCAAGCGTTCTGAGTTGGTTTTAAATTGTAGCGTCTTTGAATAGGCTGTGTTTGGATCCTAGCTTTGTTTTGCAACCTCTGTTTGATAGTTTTTGACTTTCATCAGTTTGTGCTTGCAGTGTGCTTATTTTGACAGCACCCGGGAGAAACACCATGCCATCTTGCATTTGCAATTTTCTAAGCCTTTTAGCCCAGGAGGTCTGGCCTATTAGGCCTGTTTGAAAGGAGCATATATACATTTTTAACATTCTTAACATTTGCATGAAGAGGAACTCTCAAATTTAGTTTGTATTGGGTGCAGTGGTCCTTAGTAGGCGCCCGTGTTTTATTCTATTTCGTGATGTTTGTGGCTGGTGTGTTTAGCGGTCACTGGGTAGCGGTGTGGGCGGGGGTGCTGCCCTCCTCTCCGGGTGATTGTATAGTTAGGTTAGTACCATTAGGTTAGTATCTGGCTCTTCTCACTGGGCTGAGTGGCCCCTGCCAGGCCCAGTCCCTGCCCTCCCTGTGCGTCCCGCGCACGGTCCCGAGGACCCCCAAGCCTTGGGCACGGGCGCCACCCCCTTGGTTCTCGGGGATCCTGGCCGGCAGCTCTCAAAGACAATTCAGAGCTCCTTTCATCTTAAAAGCTTTGCTGCTCATCACTTCTGGGAAACTCTAAAGGTACATTTCATTTTTTTAAGAGTTGTAAAGTTACGAAGCTTGCACTTTTTCAAGGGAGCTCATAATTCTGGATCCTCCTTTAAAATGCGCTTTTACATGACTGAACACATGAATACATATTTGGTGTGAGAAAGAAGCGATACGCAGCGCGTCGCGGCAAAAATTAACTTGCTGGGCGGGTGCGGACGCCCAAGAAGATCCGGACGTCCAGAGTGCCCCGTTCCCGCGACTCCGTCCGGGCTCGGGGGTCGCCTCGCCGGCTCCTTTCGGCCTGGGAACCAGGCGATTCTGTCCTCAGGAATCTGTGGGCGCCTCTCCCGCTCCTCACTCTGACAAAGCCATAGCCACGCGGGAAAACGTTCTCCGGGCCCTGGGCCCCACCCCAGGCTCCGCGGGCGTCCCAGGGTGTCTGCGCGGCCCGGCACCCCGACCCCATCCCCGCCCCCCACCGCGTCCGTCCGGGCCGAGTCAGCGGAACTCCAGGCCCCAGGGGCCCCACCGCCCACCCGGGCTGGGCGCGGCCTCCTCTCGGCGTCCCCCGCTATCCTGCGACCTCGGGCACCGGAGGGGACGAGTCCCGGAGGCCCGGCGCCCAGGCTCCGAGGGATGCCCTGAAGCGCTGGGGTATGGGCGCAGCTCCGCGGACCCCGCGCCCTCCACCTTCACCTCAGCCCAGCGGCGGCCTGAGCGTCAGGGGCGCGCGTGCGCACTGCGCCTCTCGGCCGTTGCCTTGGTGACCCGGGCGGACGTAGCCACGCCCTCCGGCCAGGGTCGGGGAGCGGGTGGGGGGAGGGGGCAGCCCGGGAGTGAGTGGGGGTCGGTGCGGGGGAAGGAGGGAACCTGTTGAGGGGTATTTGTGGGTGCCGGGTGGGGGCTTGGGGGGGTAGAGGACCCAGGGAACCGGGGAGAGGGCAGGGCCAGGGGCTTGGTGAGGGCTCAGGATGGGGGGGGTTCCCGGGTGAGGAAGCAGCTAGGGGTAGGTGGGGGCCAAGGTGGGGGGACCAGGTGACGGGGTAGCCTGGGGCGAGGACGTCGTTCAGTAGAGCAGCGAGGGGCGAGGGTCTCGCCGGGGCAGTGGCGGGGACGGCACTGGGAGGAGGGGACCGAGGCTGACCTGTCTGTGGGGGATGGGATTCGGAGCCCGGTCGAATTTGGGGGCGGGTCTGGTCCTGGGGAAGGTTCGGGGGCGGACCTGGTCTTGGGGAGGATTGGGGGCGGGCCTGGGGAGGGTTGCGGGGGGCGGGTCTGATCCTGAGGAGGGCCTGGGGCCGGCCTGGTTCTGGGGATGGTTTGGGGGCGGGCCGGGGCCTGGGGAGGGTTTAGGGCGGGCGTGGTGGGGAGGGGGCGGGTCTAGTTTTGGGGGACGCCCCACCCGCCGCCTGGCCCCGCCCGGCCCACTGGGCCCGCGTCCCGCAGGAGCCGCAGACAGAGCGTCCGGTGGCCGGGAGGGACGCGGACCCACAGCCTGACGCACGGACGGAGGGACGCCGGAGCCCGCCCGACCATGTGGAAGCTGGGCCGGGGCCGGGTGCTGCTGGACGAGCCCCCCGAGGAGGAGGACGGCCTGCGTGGGGGGCCGCCACCGGCCGCTGCCGCCGCCCAGGCGCAGGTGAGGGGGTGCGCAGGTGGGGAGTGCGAATAGGCCCGGGGCGCGCAGGTGGAGGGCGAGGGTGGGCGGCGCTCAGGTGGAGGTGCGGATAGTTAGGGGCACAGTTTGGGCGCGCAGGTGAGGTTGGGGCCGCGTAGCTCCGGGGCGCGGCCCGCTAGGTGCCCGAGTGCGGAGTCGGAGAACTTGACCCGAGGCTGGTCCCGGGCTGAGTTGCTGCTGTGGTCCGCGTGGACCCCCTCCCCTCGTTATTGGCCAAGGCTGCCGGCGTTCTCGTCGCTTGCAGGGGGGCCCAGTGCCCCCCACGCGTGTTACTCGGGGCGCAGCCTCAGGAGAATGGGGACGGGGGGCGCGCACCCCGCAAGCTAGGCTCATGGGCCCAGGACGCAGAGGTCCACGCCGGGTGCTCGCGTCCCGGGCGGAGCTGGCGGAGAAGGCCTGAATCATCGCGCACCCGGACGGCCTCCTCGCGGACACTAAGCAGCTTTGGACGACCGCAGCTCAATGTTAAGTGGGCTAAATATTTGTTTGCATAACAAGTATTTTCTTAAATCCTTGATTTTTCTGAAGGAAGCCGGCAGAAGTCCCTTATACTGAAAACTGAAAGGCCTTTGCCTGACGAGTGTAGAGATATGTTTGGTATGTCTAGAATTTTTTAATTAAAAGTGCTCCCAGGTGGGCCCTGTGTGCCTTAGATGTGCGCCCCCTACCCCTGTCCCCCTTTTTCCATTGCAGTGCTCTTTTTCATGTACAATGAAATTTAGGTCAGAAATCCAGCTTTTTTTTTTTTGAATGAGGGTCATAAAATATCTTTTTCTGTTAAACGTTTGGCAACTTCCTCCTGATGCTATTAGGGCCGAATGGAAGCTAAGGATTTGTACCTTTCTTCCAAGGACTTGGAAATAGTTTCCGAGCAGAAGAGTTTCTCTTAGGGACTGGAGTTGTTTCTTCTTGATAGACATTTCCTATAAAAGTTAAATTCTGTTCCCAACTCATGGAAAATGGAGCCGATTATGTTAAGCGCTTAAATATGGTCACTATCTGAACTTGTCTGAGAAATTTCTTTTAGGTAGCGTTAGTGCTTACCTACCCTTTTTTTAAAATTTCAAAATGTTATGGTTACTCTAAACAGCTCTCTTCTTGAATGTAATGAGAATTTATATGTGGCTACAGAGTTAACTGAAGAAACTGTAAATAACTAATGTTGGTCAAAGATGAGCCACATTATTGTTTCTGGATAGAGCCTTCAGAATTTTAAACTGAGCCTTCCTATGTTCTCCCATTTTTCCTAATGAATCCTGAAACCCACTTTTTTTTTTTGTTAAGTTTTTGTTTTGAGACAGGGTCTTGCCCTGTCGACTAGGCTGCAGTGCAGTGGCGCAATCTCGACTCACTATGGCCTCAACCTACCTGGGCTCAAGCGATTCTCCTCCCTCAGCTTCTGTAGTAGCTGGGACTACAAGCGTGCACCACCTCACCTGGCTAATTAAAAAAACACGTTTTTGTGGAGATGGGGTCTTGTTATGTTGTCTGGGCAGATTTCGAATTCCTGGGCTCGAGTGATCTGCGGGCCTTAGCCTCCCAAAGTAGTAGGACCACAGGTGTGAGTCACCACGCCTGGCCTTAGGTTCTTATTTGGAAAAATTTTAAACATGCAGAAAAGTAGAATAGGAGATTCTTCCTCATACCCTCCACCTAGATTCAATCAGTAGCAGTGCCTTCGATAAAGCTCCTTTTCTGATTTTCTCTTTACAGAATTGTCATCTATACTGTTTTTTTTGTTTTGTTTTCGAGATGGAGTTTTGCTCTTGTTGCCCAGGGTGGGGTGCAATGGCGTGATCTCACCTCACCGCCACCTCTGCCTCCCGGGTTCAAGTGATTCTCCCGCCTCAGCCTCCTGAGTAGCTGGGATTACAGGCACCTGTCACCACGCCCAGCTAATTTTCTATTTTTAGTAGAGACGGTTTGTCCATGTTGGTCAGGCTGGTCTCGGACTCCCGACCTCAGGTGATCCGCCCGCCTCAGCCTCCCAAAGTGCTGGGATTACAGGCGTGAGCTACCGCGCCCTGCCTGTCATCTATACGTCTAAAGTGTGTATAGGTTTGGGGGGGAAAGAACTTTAATAGACTTTATTTTTCAGGTATCCAGTTTTAGGTGCCCAGCAAATTTGAGCAGAAAGTACAGAGAGTTCTCATGAATCCCCAGCCCCCCGGTATCATCATCCCCCACAGAGTGGTGCGTTTGTTACAATCTGTGGACCTACACGGGCTCATGGTCCTCACCTGGGAGGGCTCACACGATGTGCATTCTATGGTTTGGACAAATGTGTACTGACGTATGCCCACCATTATAGTATCACACAGGAGTTTTGCTGCCCTAGAGACTCTCTGTGCCCCCTCCCTCCCCGGAACCACTGGCAACCACTGATCTTTATACTGTCCCCATAGTTTTCCAGAATGTCATTCGGTTGCATTCAGCATTTTCAGGTAGGCTTCTCTCACTTAGAAAGATGCATTTAAGGTTCCTCCGTTTCTTTTCGTGGCTTGTAGCTCATTTCTTTTTAGCGCTGAATACTATTCCACTGTCTGGGTGTACCACAGTTTATCCCTTCACCCTCTGGAGGGCATGTTGGTTGCTTTCACGTTTTGACAATTATGAATAAACATCAGTTTATTCATAGACCAGCTGTAAACATCAGGTGCAGGTTTTCATGTGAATGTAAGTTTTCAACTTACTTGGGTAAATACCTAGGAGCCTGATTGCTGGATTGCATGGTGAGAGTGTTTAGTTTTATAAGAAACTGCCAAACTCTCTTCCAAAGTGGCTGCACCAGTTTGCACTCCCATGGGCAATGAATGAGATTGTCTTTTGCTCCACCTCCTTGCCAGCCTTTAGTGCTGTCAGTATCTAGATTTTGTCCATCCTAGTAGGTGTGTGGTGGTTTCTCTTTGTCTTGAATTGTGCTTCCCTGATGACAAATGACATGAGCATCTTTTCAGATGCATACTTGTCATCTGTGTCCCTTTTTTGTTGAGGTGTCTGTTTAGATCTTTCACCCCATTTTTTAATTAGGTGGTTTGATTTCTCATTATTGAGTTTTAATAGTTCTTTGTATGTTTTGGATACTAGTCCTTTATATGTATGTGTTTAACAAAGATTTTCTCCCAGTCTGTGGCTTCACATTCTCTTGACAGTGTCTTTTTCAGAGCAGAAGTTTTTAATTTTAATGAAGCTTCACTATGAATTATTTCTTTCATGGATGTGCCTTTGGTATTATATTTAAAAAGCTATCACTGTACCGAAGGTTTTCCCATTTATCTGCTAGTTGTGAATTTTGACTGTGGTTTTTATGTTACTTTATTAAGGGTATCTAAAGTTTGTGTTGAAAAACATTGCTATATAAAAATAGAGAAAATTTGTGTTAATTATGACAGGTTAGTCATATTCTAAATTTAATTTCTTCAAGAGGACTGATCTTTATTGCAAAACTAACTTAGAATTAAGACAAGTTAGAATTAAATTTAAATTTAAATTAAATTAGAATTAAATTTTAAAATTCATGAAAAGTCTCATAAAACTTCTGCCTACAAAATTTTAAAGTTGAGAGAAGTAGGAATTAATATGCAAATAGGATTTATTGAATCTGTTAAATTCACTGTCATGTTAGAAGTTCTCAGTTCTGTTTCATTCTTAGTCTTTTGTCCTACCCTCCAAATCTGTCAGTCAGTGTGATATTGAACGTGCAGGTTGAGAGCACATTTTGCTTGATTCTAGAAAAGCATTCAGTTTGCAATCGTACCTGTCCTGTTGCCTTTCTTGAACATCAGGTTACACAGCCCCCCCCCTTTTTTTTTTTTAATGAAAAAGTAGATCATGTTTGGTTCTAATAAATTTGAAACGTGAAGCATTCAAACTTACTTGGATTTAAGAGACACTTAACTATTACTAAAATAATTTTAACATTTTAGAAAGTACATTTCTCTGAGCATCTTTTAGGCTATGGGCCTTTTTTTCAGTCATAAATACACACCTATTTTGTATTAAAATATAACCACAAGGTTTACAAGGAGAATCATTCATTGCAATCCTTCAACAGAAAGATACAAGTTTTGATGAATCTAATGTTACTTAAAGAACTGCTAATGCATATGGTAAAATATTTCTTGAGATTGTTAGGTCTTCTTCCCCATGGGAAACATTGTTAAGTTCTTTTGTGTATCTGTCCATAAAACATTTATGCAGATACATAAGTGTATGTTCAGAAACAAAGATTTGCTGTCTCACTGTTCACATTTTTCTGTACCTTGAGTTGTTCTCTTCGTAGTATGTGTCTCATGGAATGCTTCCCATTTCAGCACTGCTAGCTGGAAAAAATCCATTTTAAGGCTATGTGATACTAAATGGTATTAGATTTCTGTGACAAAATTTATTTCATTGGGCGTCTTATGGTGGATATAAAGGTTGCTGAGCTGTTTTCTAATCCCTGCCCCTCAAAGTTTTATGCAAATAGTAGGCAAAGAAGTGCAGAGAACTGTTCAACTTGGATGGTTTAGATGGGTCTAACAGGGACAGTGTAGACAAGTTCATCAGTTGCCTCTAAACTGGATTGCATAGGGATTTGGCTAGCCTTAACTAATGGCTTTCTAAACAAAACTCAGAATTTTTGGCATATTTTCAGTTACAAACTTAAAAGGCTTAGACATATTCTATAGACATTGCAAAGAAAAAAAGGAAGAAAGAAATCAAGGACTGTTTCAGGTGTTTTAAAATCATGCTTGGAGATGGGGAGAGCCAAGGAATAGTAAATCTTAGTTTAGATGACACGAAGTCACTATTTTATGGCACTGTGAGGCTCTGTGACCTTTGCTTTAGTGGTGTCTGGGAAGAAAGGAGTGGAGTAAACTCAATAGCTGGTGTTGATGAGTGCTCTGAAATCTAGAAAAGGCCTGATGTTCTACTGGAGGTCGGGTATGTGGGGAGGCAGAGGCCTTTCTCTCCCTGCATAGCTAACATTTTGTTACTGTTTTCCATTATTTCTCTTTAAAAATAAAATTCTTTTCTTATGCAGACTTGAACCTGCAGTGAACACCTTCACACCTGCCTTTTCCCATTTGCAGTAAGTTGTACCCCTTACCAGTACATGAAGAGCTTCTTCATTCTTTAGTCTGTATTTGTGTTAAATGTTATATAGTCATCCTAGTTCTTTCAGGCCACTGTAACAGAATCGGATTAACTGGGCCGCTTCTACAACAAACATTTATTTCTCCAGTTCCAGAGGCTGGAAGTTTTATATCAGGGTGCTTCGTTCTTGGTGGGGGGCGGCGGCTGCTTGATTTGCAGAGGGCACTGCCTTCACACTACATCCTCCCAAGGCAGAGGGAGCTCCAGCTTCCTACCCCCATATTAGGGCACTCATCCCATCGTGGGGGCCTCACCCTCACGACTCCCATCTCACCCCGATCACCTCTCAGATACCCACCTGCATATGCCATCACGTGAGGGAATGTGAGTTCTGGGGACACAAACATTCAGTCCACAGTAATTGCATTTCCTTACATGGATATACAGGTTTTTAAATACAAATTTAAAAAATGAGTCCCCCATTGATGCCTTTGGGGCTTATTTCTAGTCTGTTTCTATTACAGGCCTGCAGCATGGTTATTTCACATGTCTAGAAGTGGAGCTGTCCAAGGATGCATGCATTTGTGGTTTTGATGTCTCCAAATTGCCCTCTGAAAGAGGCATCCTGGTTTACATTCCAACCAGCAGCCTGTGCGAATGTTTCTCACCAGCATGGTGTGATGCACATGTCTTCAAGATATTAGATCTGATGGGGGAAAAGTCGCATCTTAGTGTGATTTTAATTTGCCTTTCTCTTATTTATATTCAATAGCTTCTTATATGTTTACAATAAAGACCTCTAAAGACTTCTACACCAGACCCGTTACCATGTCACTGAATGTATGGAACTGTAGTCAAGATAACTGTGTTTGCATGAAAGTACAGTTGGGTAGTTTAGATTTGGACTTGGTTTCTGGTGAGCCATGATTGAATCTACACCCTATCTCTGCCTTTTGTTAAGCCACTTGACCTAGTCAAGTGTCAGTTTTGTTTTTTTAGCTGTAAAATTGGGATAAATAGAGCTATCACTAGTGTTTATTGAGGCGGTGCTTAGCCCCTGTTCATAAGCCCTTGATATGGGTTGGTGCCACCATCTGACACATGGGCACAAAGCAGGAGGGACCGGGAAGGCCACATGGCTGCCAACAGACTCTCGCTGACCCAGCTTTAGTCAGGACCTCGCTTTTGTCCTGCCCAGCCTCAGTAGAAGTCCCCGCAGTGAGAACCTTCATACCCTTGATGTCTGATTGAGTTCCTCATCTCCTGGCCTTGATGTCTGAGTTCTTGGCCCACCTGTAGCAAGAATCCCCCACCCTTGATGTCTTCTCTTGGTCACTTTCCATCTTGAGACCCCTTTGCGGTTGGCTGCAAATCACAGCTGTCTTTGCTTGTTGGAAGCTGAACCAAACCTCTCTCCTCTATTGAGATAGCCTTGATTAGAGTCTCCCTGTTTTAACAATGCCGCAGAAGCTTTTTCTTTATCAGTGGTGAAAGGTTGCAGACATTTTGTTTTAAAAACAAAACCTCTTCCCAACGAAGAAAACTTAACAATATAGGAAGAGAAAGAAAATAGTTTTATTATGAAGGAGCACTTAGGATGGGACACATCATAGGCACAGATTGTGAAGATGAAAGAGATATTACTCTTTATATAGTCAAGTAGGTACAACCTATTGTATTCATGTTTTCAAGATAAAATTGCTAAATTTATCCTATCTTTACAGGGAGGCAGGATTTGCAACTTGGAATCAGGTGACAGTTGAAGTTAGGCCCTTCTTCTCTGGGAAATGTCCTCTTGTGTTTCAGGTAGTTGTGAGACTGATAGGAGGCTAATTTAGCATTTGACTTTAAAGGAGTCATAATTCTCAAACCCTGGCAAATTCTTACTTGTTTATAAGCCTAATGAAGACTTCTAAAAACCTCGTAGTCCCCATGGCCAGTATGTGCAAACCAGGTTGTCCTGCCCCTGGGATGAAATGAAAAAGTGAAAAGTAAATGAAATCATCCATATCCAGCCCTTAATATTTTTCTCTGGCAAACAGACACAAAGAAGAAAAAGTAGGTCTTGTTGTTAAATAATAGAAATAGTTAATGCTTTTTACTGACTTAGGATTTGGCTTTCTGATGTGCCTTGCTCTGGAACGTGCTCGTTGGCCGAGTTGATGTGGACAGTGGAGTGGGGTGCGGTGCAGCAGGAGGGTCCTGGGACAGCCACATTCAGTACTCCTCACTTGTGCGACAGACATTCAGACAGTGCGAGCCTCTCGGAGGACCATCTCATCCTAGGCTGAATGCTCACTGCTCTATCCCCAAGACCAGGAAGGGAGCCAGGCCCACGTGGGGCTCAGCAGTGCCCGTGAGAGGAGTGTACCTGGTGTGGGGTTTCCACGTTATGGCACCCGATGGGAGTTGCAGAATTGAGTCAGGGTGGGAACTCTGGAGTCTGGAGGGGGGAGCAGGAGTTCTCCAGCCTCAGGGGAGCTGATCTCGATGCAGATTCATTCTTGGGTAAACCGATAGTTGTAGGATTAGTCTAATTGGACTCTCATATGAGCTGAGTCAGATATTCAGTCAGCAGAAGCACTTGAGTCAAGTCTCTGTGGGTAATTACTTGAGAGGAAGCAGGAAGGGTCAAGTTATATTCTAGAAGGGAAGGAGGATCCTGTGCGCTGCTTATGTGCTCTGGATTCAGCTGGCTCCTCTTAACTGATGCTTGGGGAGCTCCTGCCTGTGGAACAGAGGGGTGCTTTCCTCCACTGAAACACAGCAAAACCTTTTCTGGTGGCCACATTAAAAAGTTTTAATTCAATATTTAAAATTGATATATTCAGCATATTACATCAATAGGTAATCAATATAAAATTTGTTACTGACATCCTTTACATTTTTTTCATACTCAGTCTCAAATCTATGTGTATTTTACATTTACCAGCACAAGATATTAATAAATGTGTATCAATTTGGATGCTAAGTTTTCTTCAGAAATACTTGGTCAGTATCTAGAGTTTATAAAATGTACACGTGAGAGACTAGGTTGCTTTATCTGAGTTGTTCCAAACATACTTAAACGTTTTCCAGTAACTGAAATGAAATGTTTTAAAATTGAAATTTGAATAATTAAAAACTCATTTCTACTAGCCCTATTTTAGGTCCTCAGTAGTGTTTTTAGTGAATGCCAACTGATTTGGAAAGCACAGCTCTAGGATCTTCTCCCAGACTCAGATCAGCTCACTAAAGACAGCGGTGGATTCTTCTACTTGCGTGGGCCTGTGGAACTCCTCAAGCAATTAGCTAGGTAAATTCCAGGTGTCTCGACTGTGTCCTTTTAGTAAGCCACTGAATGGTAGAATGGTGAGGGCTTAAATATCTGCCTCTCAGGCCTTAGCATATTACTCTGTATAATCTTCACCTGTAAATGTTAATAATAGGTTGAAATTTGTATTCCTGAGAGTTTAAAACCCTAATTGATAAGATGTACTTTTACTGATTTTTGCAAGAACTTAAGGTGGCATGACTTAGTGTGTCTAAAAGCTGCTATTCTTACCATTAGAGTTAGGCTGTGGGTTTCACTTTGTGAGTCAGTCAATGTCTTGAAAACTGAACGTCACTGAATGTGGAACCTAGCTTGCTGAGCCAGGGTGGGTGGGCTCCACCCCTACACTCAGACCTGCCTCAGGTGGGCACTTGTCCATACGATGGAAGGCCCTGCAGTCTGTCTTCTGCTTTAAGATCACCCGTTGGGAGGAATGGGCGACTTGGCTTTACGTCTGCATTTGGGGAGTGGGTGTACGTGTGGGGCTCATCAGCCTTGCTGTAGGAGTTAAAAGCCAAAGACTGAAGCTCAAGAGGATTTTACCTGTTATTTCAGAGTGAGTTGAGATGCAGTCCACGGACGAGGGATGCTTCCTTTTGTTTTCCTGTCAGCTCAGCACAGGGCGGTCGTTTTATGTTCGTTTGATCCTTCACCCCATGTTAGCTGGCGTTCTGTCTTGGTGCTGTGTGTAACCAGGCGAACCACAGTTTCTGCTTTGGGCGTCCCGTGGGGGCTGCTGTGAGGGAAGACTGCCTGCTCTCATCTTGGCTTTGTCTAGAAATGGTTGGACCTGTGAGCTAGGGTGGTGCAGCTGCTCCCAAAGACTTGGAAACCAGGCGAGTGTGTGGACAACCTGCAGACCAGTTTGAATCTAAGGAGAGGCCTTCGGGGCTCTGGGTGTGGCTTTATAAACCATGATGTAGCTTTATA
This sequence comes from Rhinopithecus roxellana, assembly GCF_007565055.1. Taxonomy (NCBI): domain Eukaryota; kingdom Metazoa; phylum Chordata; class Mammalia; order Primates; family Cercopithecidae; genus Rhinopithecus; species Rhinopithecus roxellana. The sequence goes on from NC_044557.1 coordinate 23,110,394, forward strand.
ATCTTTCAGATGGAAGTACAATATTCTGTGCAAAAACGTTATAAACTAGGTGGCAGATATTAGTTCTAGCGTTTGAAAGGTAACTTGAGTCCTTTTATGACGACTGCTGTTGTGTGCAGAGAATGGAATGCATTTTAGAATGTGTTGTTTTGTTTTTAGTTAGAGCGTGTCTTGGTTTGGAGGATAGAATCCTGGATGATGGTACTGGTGCCTGCCGTGTGCTGGGCATTGGAGTGAGTGTTTTACAGCTGTTGCAGCTTCTCACAATAGCCCAAAAAGTAGTTACAGTTCATCTTCATTATTTGTGGATTCCACATTTGCAAATTCAGCTACTTGCTAAAATTTATTTGTAATCCCCAAATCAGTACTCACAGTGCCTTCAAAGTCGTCCACAGACTTACAGAGCAGCAAACATTCATTGTCACCCATCAAGCTCCTTCCCAACTGAGGCGTGTGTCTTTCATGCAGTCTATTGAGAACTACCTTTTTTTACATTTTTGTTTTTGCGTATGATTTCACTGTTTATCACAGCCCCCAAGTGTAGTGCTGAAGCACTGTGTAGTGTTCCCAAGCACAAGTAGGCTGTGACCCTTCCTCCGTAGGGAGCACCTGTGTTAGAGATGGCTCAGGCATGAGTTACAGGGCTGGTGGCTTTGAGTTTGGTGTGAATGAATCAACAGCAGATGTTAAATCAGGCATCTTTAAACAAATGCATGTAAAACAAGGTCATGCTCACAGGAGCCCTAGCCTCGGGTTTCCCATAATAGCAATAATTCAGTATTTGCTAATTGACTGTTTGTGGCAACTTTATACAACATAACTACTGTGAATAATGAGATTAAACTGTATTTTACATTCGGTGATCTTAGAGAAGTTAAATAACTCGTGTAAAGTTACAGCCTTATAAATAATTTGTGTTAGTAGCCACCAATAGGAATTTGAATCCAAGTTTCTCTGGGTTTATATTCTTTGTTGCATTTTCTTACCTTATAGGTTATGATAAATTTGTGATACCGGTTTTCTTTATTTTCCAATTTTTTAAATATTAAAAAATAAGGCTTCAACAGTCAGTGCCTTTGGAAAACACTGATAAAATTGTGTTTTAGGTCAAATTCCAATACCGTAAACATGACAGTATACTTTTAATTTTTGTCATGCTTGAGTTTTGTATCAGAGTTTCTTGATGGAAGTCTTACTATGGGAGATAAACAGTTCTCTGGTAAATTAGCAAGTGAGAAGCGTGAGAACATTGCGAGAAAAGAGAACCAGTGTACATCTGCCTACCCTCTGCTTTATATACTTCCCTTTTTACTTAATGATTGGGGGAGGGGGGTAGAAAATGAAGCAGTTGAACTGACACAGGAGGGCTGTACAGGGGAGAACTGGGAAAATCCCATTAAGGAGTGGAGACTTCATTTCTTAGCTGAATGTTGAAGAATTCTGAGTAACACCTTGGTTGTATTTTGTAAAGATTACCTGTCTGAGGAGGAGAGGTTGGGGGCAAGATGCCGATGAAACAGCTGGGGTTCTAGTCAGGGAGGTCAGCTGTGAAATGAGAACCTGAGTTTCTGATGGAGGATTTGTCAGGACAGGTAGGAAAAGGTGAGCTTGCCAAAGAGTGCTGATGAGAGCTGGTGCCTTTGGATGTGAAGATGAAGGCAGAAAAGCAGCTGCAGGTGAAAGTTTTGAGCTAGGTTGGTCCGGAGAAGGCTTGCCCTGAGAGTCCCAAGGAAGTCCCTGGGGTGGCCTGGGGTGGCCTGTGGGAGCAGCCCGATGAGGCTGCTGATGGATGTGCTGGCTTTGAAATGATATCTGCTGTACAGAATTGAGGAGCCCAGCAGTGACACGGGGTTGGAAGGGAGAGCCTTTCATGCTTCTGGCTTGTGACACTGTAAAAAATGTACAAGAACCTGGTTCTCCATTTCAGAACTCATAATTTGGCTGATAAGTGGTTGAGACCAGGAAGAACAAGGGAGACAGCATGGTGCTAGAAAAGCCTGTCTCAAGTGGTCTGGAGGCAGGTCTGGGTCCCAGCGCTGTTACTCATTTTGGGACGTTGGGGCAAATGAGTTCATCTCTCCAGACTTCCTGTTTAAGTGAGGGCTCTAGAGTAGGAGTCAGCAAACTTTTACTGTAAAAGAACAGATAGTAACTTTTTTAGGCTTTGTGGGCCATGCAGTGTCAGAACCACTCAGCTCTGCAGTTGCAGGTGAAAGCAGCCATAGGCAACATGTAAATGAACGGACGTGGCTGTGTTCCAGTATAACTTTATTTACAAACACAGGCCTTATTTGCTGACCCTTAGTTTAGACTAAAGGATCTTTGAAATCTCTTCTGACTGTAAGGTAACTTATTAGAGTTTGTGACACAGAATTTGTTGTGATTTAGGGTAAAAATAGGAAGTCTTAATGCTAAACTCAAATAGCATCGTCACGAAGCTCACTTATATTCTTCCTGAGCTTCCATTTTATTAGTAAGTGTGCATTTGTATAGTTTTAAGCGCTTTTGCATAAATGGTCTTATTTGGTCCTTGTCCTGTGATAAAATGAGTAAGATGGTATTCAAGGAGAAGACATTTAGAACAGTTGTGATTGTATTTGTGGTCTTCACCCTGACAGAGTATAGAAGCTAGAAGAGCTGGAGTGCATTTCTGTAGACAGCAAGAAATGTGTCTTGCTGGGGAGCCTGGGGGCTAATATGTGCCCTTCTGAGGCAGAATGCACGTTTCCCCCAATAGCAGGTTTCAGTGGGTACATGGCTGCCCCAGAGCCTGAAGTCCCAGCATCCTTCACCCTGCAGGGCTCATGACTGAGTGCTAGCCACCACATGTGAGTAGACGCAACACAGGCACCTTCCTGGATGTGTGCTGCTGCCTCTCTTTCCCCTTCACAGAGGTTAGTGGATGTGCTGCACTCTTTCACCCTGTGGATGAGAGCAGTGTCCAGAGGTGGCAGAGGAGTGAGAGGCAAGAACCTGGATTTCTGACACTGTTGAACACCTAACTGTTCTCCTGGACTTAGGAGAAAAATATAAACCATGTCTTTTGTTCGTTTTGTTCTGCTATAGCAGCAAACTGTATCACAGCCAGGAGATTTTATTACGCAACCACTGCAGGAGCACACTGTTTGTCAGAGTGCTGCTTCAGATCCCCCCATTCCTGTCCCAGTTTCTTAAACCATACAATATTAGGTTGAAATAATATCCGGTGTGATTTAGTGTTTTCTTGTAACTACTTACATCTCCTTTTAGCTGTTCTTTGCCAGATATTTGAGTATGGTTAATACTAAGCTTGTTGACTGAAGATGATTAATATTTCTTTTTTAAAATAAAGTTGTTTTATAGTAATGATATTTTTAAAAAATGAAGTTTTGTCCCCACAGTATAATTCAGACATTTGTTTGATGTGGAAAGAAGTTATGCCAAGAAAGTTTAGAGAAAAGGCAGTCTGGAACTGTGATTAAGGATGGCATCCTCAGGCCTTTTCATTTTTGTCATAGATTAAAAAAGAGTGTCCGTATGTGTGGTTTCTTCTAACACCAACCAATTCTTCATTACCAGCTGGGTGTCCTACAATTCAGTTTCCTTCTGACACTCCCTACCCAGAATTAGCACAGACCTTATGGGTCCGGGTGGAAAGTGAAGAATGGAAGTCCACCATTCTAAATTTTTGGGGGGTCACCTGATGGACTGGTTTCTGTCTCTCCTGACTCAGTGCTGAACAGGAACTGGCATACTTTGGATGCCTAGGGGCTTCAGAGAGAAAAAGAGCTAACTGGCTTTTTGTAGCATCAGAGACCCAGCAGTGCTGCGGATGGAGGTCGGGACAGTTCAGCGTAGTTAGGAGAGAGCATGTGGTTTTTGGCTTATCTCTTAGGCAGGAATGGGAAGAGTGGAAAGTGCATTCAACATCCTGGCTTTTCAGGGGGATGCCCAAGAGACTGGTTCCTGTTTTGCCTGACTCAGAGCGCTGATAGAACCAAGCATACGTTGAATGCCTGTGGGCTGCTGAGAACAAGTGAGAGCTTCACAGCCTGTTGCCCTTCCAGACAACTTGCAGTGCCACAAACACCAGAGGGATCGAGAGATTACAAGCAACTTTTCTAAAAGACACTGGCAGACCTCTCTAATTGGGACATTACATGTACAAGCCCAGAGAAGTTTCATCCCCAGAAAAGGTTTGAGAGGCCCCAGAATCTCTAGCTGAGCTGATTGGTGAAGGTCTTCTTCTGTAGCAATCCAGTCCATAAAGACTGGGAGAGGTGGCTGTTTTTTCAGATGCCACAAATCCCAGCAAAAAATAATGAGACATATGAAGAAACAGAGAAACATGGCCCAATTAATGGAACAAAATAAATCTCCAGAATTTGACCCTAGAGAAATAGAGATATATGAATTACCTGACAAAGAATTCAAAATGATCATCTTAAAGAAGCTCAGTGTGTTATGAGAGAACAGATAGTCAACCAAATGAAATCAGGAAAAAAATGCGATAACAAGAATATCAACAACAAGACAGAAACTATAAAAAAGAACCAAACAAATTCTGGATCTGAGAAATAACTGAATTGAAAAATTAACTAGAGGGATTAAAAAGCAGACCCAATCATGCAGAAGAAAGAATCGGCAAACTCAACAGCTCATTTAAATTGATCAAATCAGAAAAAAAAAAAAATGAAAAGTAAAGCCTAAGGGATTTATGGTACACCACTGAGTGGACCAATATACACATTATAGAAGTCCCAAAAGGAGAAAAGAAAAGGGAGTAGATAGCTTTTTTGACTAAAGAGTGGTGTAAAACATCCCAAATAAGAGGAAGAAAATGGACATCCAGATTCAAGAATCTCAGAGGACTCCATGTAGGATGAAACCAAAGAAAGGGTAAAGAAGTCCACACTGAGAAAGATTTGAATCAAATTGCCAAAAGTCAGTGGTAGAGAATTTTGAAAGAATAAAGAGAAAAGTGAGTTGTCATGTACCAAGGGAACCCCCATAAGATTATCAGCAGATTTATCAGCAGAAACATTACAATACAAAAGGGAGTATGGTGATACAGTTCAAGTGCTGTTAAAAAAAATATATATATATAAATATATAAATATATATATATAAATATATATAAATATATAAATATATATATAAATATATAAATATATAAATAAATATATAAATATATATATAAATATATAAATATATATAAATATATAAATATATGAATATATATAAATATATATAAATATATAAATATATAAATATATATAAATATATAAATATATAAATATATATATATATTTATATATTTATATATATCCAGCCAGACAAGAATACTATAGCTGGCAAAACCATCTTTCAAAAATGAAGAAGAAATAAAGACCTTCCCAGATAAACAAAAGCCAGAGAAGTTCATAACCGCTAGATCTACCTTATAAGAAATGCTAAAGAGATTCTTTGAAGTTGAAGTGAAAGGATGCTAAACAACAATATGAAAGCATATGAAAAAACTCTGGTAAAGGGAAATATGTGGACAAAAACAGAATCCTATAATATTGTAATGGTGGTGAGGAAACAACTTTAAATTCTGGTATAGAATTAGATAAAAGCATAAAAATAACTATAAAACTGTGTTAATAGATAAAAATATAAAAATATATGATTTGGTTTTTAAAATTTTAATTTTTAATTTTCATGGGATCATAGGAATATATATTTAGGGGGTGTGATGGTTAAAACTGAGTGTCAACTTGATTGGATTGAAGGATGCAAAGTACTGATCCTGCGGTATGTCTATGAGGGTGTTGTCAAAGGAGGTTAACATTTGAAACTGTGGACTGGGAAAGGCAGACCCACCCTTAATCTGGGTGGGCACCATCTAATCAGCTGCTGGCACAACCAGGATATAAAGCAGACAGAAAAACATGAAAACGCTAGACTGGCCTAGCCTCCCAGCCTACATCTTTCTCCTGTGCTGGATGCTTCCTGCCCTCAAACATCAGACACCAAGTTCTTCAGCTTTAGTACTTGGACTGGCTGCCTTGCTCCTCAGCTTGCAGACATCCTGTTGTGGGACCTTGTGATTGTGTAAGTTAATACTACTTAATAAACTCCCCTTTATATATATATATATATATATATATATATATATATACATATACACACACACACACACACACACACACATACACACACACACACACATATATATATATGTATTCTATTCCTCTAGAGAATTCTATTCCTATTCTATTCTATTCCTCTAGAGAACCCTGACTGGTATAGGGGTACATGAGATTTTGATACAGGCATATAATACATAACAATCACAGCAGGATAAATTAGGTATCCATCATTTTATGCATTTATCCTTTGTATTACAAACAATCCAATTATACTCTTATTTTTAAAAGTACAATTATTTAATATTATTGGCTATAGTCATCCTATTGTGCTGTCAAATACTAGATCTTATGCTAACAATATTTTTGTACCCATTAACCATGCTCCCTTCACCACCAACTCTACCCCTGGCACTACCTTTCCCAGCCTCTGGTAACCATCCTTGTACACTCTTATCTCCATGAATTCAGTTGTTTTAATTTTTAGCTCCCACAAATAAGTGAGAACATGCAAAGTTTGTCTTTCTTTGGCTGGGTTTTGTTATTTCACTTAACATAATGACCCCCGTTTCCATTCATGCTGTTGCACATTACATGATCTTATTCTTTTTATGGCTGAATAGTATTCCATTGTGTACATGTACCACATTTTCTTTATCCATTTATCTGTTGATGATACTTAGGTTGCTTCCAAATCTTGGCTATTGTGAACAGTGCTGCAGTATACATTAGAAGTGCAGATACCTCTTTGATATACTAATTTCCTTTCTTTTGGGTATATACCTAGCAGTGGGATTGCTGGATCCTATGGTAGTTCTGTTTTTAGTGTTTTGAGTAACCTCCAAACTGTTCTCCATAGTGGCTGTACTATTTTACATTCCCACCAATAGTGTACAAGGGTTTCCTTTTCTCCACATTCTCACCAGCATTTGTTATTTCCTGTCTTTTGGATAAAAGCCATTTTAACTGATGTGAGTGATATCTCATTGTGGTTTTGACTTGCATTTCTCTGATGATCACTGATGCTGAGCACCTTTTCATATACCCATTTACCGTTTATATTTTTTCTTTTGGGAAATGTCTACTCAGGTCTTGTGTCCATTTTTTAATTGGCTTATTAGGTTTTTTCCTATAGACTTGTTTGAGAACCTTTTATATTGTGATTCTTAATCCCTTGTCAGATGGGTTGTTTGCAGATATTTTTTCCCATTCTGTGTGTTGTCTTTTCATTTGTTGATTGGTCCCTTTGCTCTGCAGAAGCTTTTTAAGTTGATGTGATCCCATTTGTCCAGTTTTGCTTTGGTTACCTGTGCTTGTGGGATATTACTCAAGAAATCTTTGCTCATTCCAGTGTCCTGGAAAGTTGCCCTGATGTTTTCTTTTAGTAGTTTCATAGTCTGAAGTCTTAGATTTAAGTCTTTAATCCATTTAGATTTAATTTTTTTTTTTTTTTTGTATATGGTGAGAAATAGGAGTCTAGTTTCATTTTTCTGCATATGGATATCCAGTTTTCCCAGCACCATTTATTGAAGAGATTGTCCTTTTCCCAATGTATGTTCTTGGCATCTTTGTAAAAAATGAGTTCACTGTAGATGTGTGGATTTGTTTCTGGGTTATCTAATCTCTTTCATTGACCTGTGTGTCTTTTTATGCCAGTTCCGTGTGGTTTTGGTTACTCTAGCTCTGTAGTATAATTTGAAGTCAGGTAATATGATTCCTCCAGTTTTGTTCTTTGTGCTTAGGATAGCTATGGCTATTCTGGGTCTTTTGTGATTCCATATACATTTTAGGATTGTTTTTTCCATTTCTGTGAAGAATGTCATTGGTATGATTAGGACTACATTGAATCTGTAGATTGCTTTGGGTAATACGGACAATTTAACAGCATTGACTCTTCCAGTCCATGAACATGAAATATCTTTCCATTTCTATGTCTTTTTCAATTTCTTGCATCAGTGTTTTATAGTTTTCATTGTAGAGATATTTTACTTCTTTGGTTCAGTTACTTCCTAGGTATTTAATTTTCTTTGTACTTTTTTGACTTTTTTTCAGATTGTCTGCTTTTGGTATATAGAAATAAAAGTCTGTTGATTTCGAATTTGTTAGTTTTAATAGCTTTTTGGTGGAGTCTCTCTAACTCCTGGCCTCAAGCCATCCTCCCATCTCAGCCTCCCAAAGTGCTGGGATTATAGACGTGAGTCACTGTGCTGGGCCTATTTGGTTGAGCCTTTAGGTGTTTCCAAGTATAAGATCATGTCTGCAAAAAATGTTTATTTGATTTCTTCCTTTCTAGTTTGGATGCCTTTTATTTCCTTCTGGTGTCTGATTGCTCTAGCAAGGACTTCCAGTACTATGTTGAATAGTGGTAAAAGTGGGCATGTTGTCATGTACCAGATCTGAGAGGAAAGGATTTCATTTTTCCTTTCAGTATGAAAAATAGAGGAGGAGGGAATATGTCCAAAGCTATTCTACAAGGCTAGTATTGCCCTGATACCAAAACCAGACTAAGACATATCAAAAAGAGAAAACCACAGGCCAATATGATGAACATAGATGTGAAAATTCTCAACTAAATACTGGTAAACCAAATTCTACAACATACTAAAAAGATAATTATGATCTTTTTATCCCAGGAATGTAAGGATGGTTCAACATATGCAAATCAACCAATGTGATACATCATATCAACACAATGAAAGACAAAACCCATATGATAATTTTGATTGATGCTGAAAAAGCACTTGATAAAACTCGACATCTCTTCATAATAAGAACGTTCAAAAAACTGTGTATAGAAGGAACATAACTCCATATAATAATAGCCATATGCAACAGATTCTTAGTTAGTATCATACTGACAACCCAATGGTGCATTTTGAAGAACTAGAGCATGGGTACGGTGGCTCACATCTGTAATTCCAACACTTTGGTAGGCTGAGATGGGTGGATCACTAGAGGCCAGTAGTTCAAGACCAGCCTGGCCAACATAGCGAAATTAGCTGGGAATGGCTACAACAAATACTGCAGAAATTCAAAGGCTCACGAAAGCCTACTCTGAGCAACTATATGCCAATAAATTGGAAAATCTAGAAGAAATAAATACAACCTGTGAAATTTGAACCATGAAATCCAAAACCTGAACAGACCAATAACAATAAGATCAAAGCCAGAATAAAAAGACTTCCAGCAAAGAAAAGCCTAGGACCTAATGGCTTCACTGCTGAATTCCACCTAACATTTAAATAAATACCAATGGCAATTGTACTCAAACTAATTGGAGAGTTTCGTCCATTTATATTCAGTGTTACTGATCAATAATTACTCCTGCCATTTTCTTATTTGTTTTCTGGTTGTTCTGTGGTCTTGTCTTCTTTCCTTCCTTCCTGTCTTTCTGTTGGTGATTTTCTCTTGTGGTATGTTTTAATTTCTTGCTTTTTATTTTTTGTGTATCCATTGTATGTTTTTTGATTTGAGGTTACTGTGAGGCTTGCAAATAATATAACCCATTATTGTTAACTGATGACAATTTAACACTTATTGCATTAAAAAACGAGCAAAAACTAGTAAAAACTCTATCCTTCACTTCATCCCCCTGATTTCTCTGTTGTTTCCATGTATATCTTACTGTATTACATCTTAAGTTATTTTTAATTGGTTCATGAAATAAACTACATAAGATATGAGTACTTTACACACTATAATACAGTGTTATAATATTCTATTTTTCTATGTACTTAGTATTACCAGTAAGTTTTGTACCTTCAGATAATTTCTTCTTGCTAATTAACATCCTTTTCTTTCAAATTGAAGAATTCCCTTTAACATTTCTTGTAGGACAGGTCTGGTGTTGATGAAAACCCTCAGCTTTTGTTTGGGAAGATCTTTCTCCTTCATGGTTCAAGGATATTTTTGCCAGATAATCCAGGGTAAAAGTATTTTTCCTTCAGCACTTTAATTATGTCATGCCACTGTCTCTCTTGACCTGTAATGTTTCCACTTTGAAAAGCCTGCTGCCAGACCTATTGGAACTCCATTGTATGTTATTTTTTTCTTTTCTCTTGCTGACTTTAGAATCCTTTCTTTATCTTTGATCTTTAGGAGTTTGATTAGTAAATGCCTTGAAGTAGTCTTGTTTGGGTTAAATCTGCTTGGTGTTCTATAACCTTCTTGTACTTGAATATAGATGTCCTTTTCTAGTTTGCGAAGTTCTCTGTTACTGACCCTTTGAATAAACTTTCTACCCCTCTGTCTTTCACTACTCCTTTTTTAAGGCCAATAACTCCTAGCTTTGCTCTTTTGAGGCTATTTTCTAGGTCCTGTAGGCAGGCCTCGTTGTTTTTTATTCTTTTGTCTCATGTCTTCTCTGACTGTGTATTTTCAATAGCCTGTCTTCAAGATCACTAATTCTTTCTTCTGCCTGATCAATTCTACTGTTGAGACTGATGCATTCTTCATATGTCAGTTGAATTTTTCAGCTTGTAAATTTTTCAGAATTTCTGCTTGATATAAAAGCTTGATGTAAAAACACTTATTCCAATCTCCTTGTCAAATTTATCTGATAGGATTCTGAATTCCTTCTCTGTGTTATCTTGAATTTTGTTGAGTTTCCTCAAGATAGTTACTTGGAATTCTCTGTCTGAAAGGTCACATATCTCTGTTTCCTCAGGATTGACCTTTGGTGCCTTATTTAGTTTGTTTGGTGAGGTTATGTTTTCCTGGATGATCTTGATTCTTGTGGATGCTCATCTGTGTCTGAGCATTGAAGAGTTAGTAATTTATTTAAGTATTTATTTAAGAGTTAGTAATTTATTGTAGTATTTGCAGTTTGGGCTTGTTTGTACCCATCCTTCTTGGAAAAGCTTTCCAAGTATTCAAAGGGACTTGGGTGTTGTGATCTAAGTTTTTTGTCACTGTATTAGGGGCACCCCATGCCCAGTAACGCTGTGACTCTTGCAGACTTTTAGAGGTACCAACTCGGTTTTGGTTAAGATCCAGGAGAATTCCCAGGATTACCAGGCAGAAACTGTTGTTGTCCAAACAAATGGAGGCCCTCTGCTGAGCTGCTTGGAACTGGGAGAGGGGTGACACAAGCACCTTTGTGGCCACTGCCACTGGGACTGTGCTGGTTCAGACCTGAAGCTAGGACAGCACTGGATCTTGCTCAAGGCCCTGCTGTAACCACTGCCTGGCTACCACTTATGTTCGCTCAAGGCCCTAGGGCTCTACAATTAGCAGGTGGCAAAGTCAGCCAGGCTTATATCCTTCCTTTCAGGACAATGAGTTCCCCCTGGTCCATGAGTGTATCTAGGGATGCTGTCCAGCAGCCAGGGCCTGGAGTCAGAAACCTCAGGAATCAACTTAGTGCTCTGTTCTACTGCAGCTGAGCTGGCACTCAAGCCACTAGACAAAGTCCTTGCCACTCTTCCCTCGCCTTTCCACAAGCAGAGGAGCCTCTCCCCTTGGCCACTGCTGCCCCAGGCCCTTGGAGAGTACTGTCAGGCTATTGCCAATGTTAACTCAAGGCCCAAGGACTCTTCAGTCAGCTCGTGAATGCTGAAAGGCCTCGGACATATCCTTCAGGGCAGTGGGTTCCCCTTTGGCCCAGGGCAAGTCCAGAAATGCCATCCAAGTGGCAAGGCCTGGCATCAGGGACCCCAGGAGCTCAATTGCTGCTGTACCCTGCTGTGGCTGAGCTGGTACCCAAGATGATTTTTAGTTCTTATGATGATGATTTTTGTGTAGATAGTTGTTCAATTTGGTGCTCCTTCAGGGAAGTTGATTGGTGGAGGCTTCCATTCAGCCGTCTTACTCCACCTCCAATCCCCCCAAAAAATTAATTTGTGATGGAATACATAAAGTATTACAGTTATGTGTTGGGTTGAATTAAATTATCAGTTTAAAATAGATTATTATGTTTTATGTAATCCCCATGGTAACCAGAAAGAAAATGCCTGGGGGATACACAAAAGAAAAAGAAAGGAATAAAAACATTTCACTACAAAAAATCAAACACAAAGGAAGGCAGCAAGAGAGGAAAAGAGGGTCAAAATTACTACAAGACTTACAGAACACAGTTAACAAAGTGGCAATAGTAAGTCCTACCCTATCAGTAATTACTTTCCATGTAAATGGATTAAACTCCCCAACCAAAACACATGTGGTTGAATGAATTAAAAAAAGATCCAATCACATGCCGTCTACAAGATACTCACTTTAGATACAAGGACATAAGCTGAAAATATGGAAAAAGATTCCATGCAAGAGGTATTCCATGTTCTCTACTAAAAGAGAGTAAGAGTGGCCTACTTCTATTGGATAAAAGTCAAAAACTGTCACAAGACACAAAGAAGGACTATGTAGTTGCTGTGGGATAATCGAGGAATTGGAGACCCAGGGGTTGAGGAGGAATTATTTAATTATTTAGGTGCACTGACTCAGTCAGATTAACATCGACAGGACTGAGCCCCAAACAAAGAGTCAAACTGCCTTTTAAGCATTTCATGGGGCAGGGGGAGATCTGTGCAGGCGGAAGTGTGTTACACAAACGAGAAACAGACAGTATTTAATTAAGACATGCATTACATTATTTCTTACTTTTCAAGGAGCAACATGTTTTACGACTTGAGATTATCTGTCTAGTGACCTTGTAGCTGCACAGCTAGAGAAACAGTCTTCACAATGACCGGGAAAGGGAGAGATAAGGCTTACTAGCCACAGAGAGAAAAACAGGTGGTTAATTTTAAAGGACTCCAGCCCTTTCTTTTCCTCAAGTGGAACTGGGTTTTCTTACATACAACTGAGTTTTTGCTTACACAGTCTTTAATTTCTTTTAATTCCTATTCCATAATGACAAAGGAGCCAGTTCACCAGGAAGATATATTGATTATATCTGCATCTGACAACAGAGTGCTCAAATGTGTGACAAACATTTAGAGGATTGAAGGGAGACATAGACAGTAGCACAATGTAAATAGGGGACTGTCTGACCTTACATGTAGAGAACCCTAAAGATCCCAAACACACAAAAAATGTTACAACTAGTGAACAAATTCAGCAGAGTTGCAGGACACAATATCAACACGAAAAGTCAGCCACATTTTTACACTAATAATGAAAAATCCAGAAAGGAAATTAAGAAAACACTTAATAAAACACTTATAATAGCATCAAGAAAAAATTACTTAGAAATAACGAAGGAAGTGAAAGACTGAAAAAATATAAAACATTGCTGAAAATTATTAAATAAGACATAAGTAGACACCCTGTGTTCATGGTTTGGAAGACTTATATTGTTAAATTGTCCATATTACCCACAGCAATCTACTGGTTCAATGAAAATCTCATTGGCTTTTTTTTTTTTTGCTGAAGTAGAAAAAATTCTAAAGTTCATATAGAATCTCAAAGGACCTGAATAGCTAAAACAATCTTGAGAAAGAAAGAAAAAACTGGAAGCCTCACACTTTCCAACTTGAAAACATACAACTGCAGTAATGAAAGCAGTATGATATTGGCATAAACATGGACATATAGAACAATGGAACAGAATAGAGAGTTAGAAATAAGCCCTCATGTATATGTTCACATGATCTTAAACAGGGCTGCTTGGATTACACAGTGGAGAAAAGATAGTCTCTTCAGCAAATGATGCTGGGAAAACTGGATATTCACATGCAAAAGATAAAGTTGGATCTTTTTTTTTGGGGGGGGGACGGAGTCTCGCTCTGTTGCCTAGGCTGGAGTGCAGTGGCGCGATCTCGGCTCACTGCAAGCTCCGCCTCCTGGGTTCACACCGTTCTCCTGCCTCAGCCTCCTGAGTAGCTGGGACTATAGGTGCCTGCCACCACGCCCAGCTAAATATTTTGTGTTTTTAGTAGAGACGGGGTTTCACCATGTTGGCCACCATGGTCTCAATCTCCTGACCTCGTGATCCGCCCGCCTCGGCCTCCCAAAGAGCTGGGATTACAGGTGTGAGCTGCCGCGCTTGGCTAAAGTTGGATCTTTAGCACCTGTACAAAAATTAATTCAAAATAGATTAAAGACGTAAATCAGAAATTATAAAACTCCTAGAAGAAAACGGGAGAAAACGTTCAGGGCATTGGATTTGGCAATGATTTCTTGGATATGACACCAAAACACAGGAAAAAGCAAAAATAGACAAATTGCAGCATATCAAAATTTAAGACTTACGTGTAACAAAGGAAACAATAAAGTGAAAATGCACCGTTTGGAATGGGATAAATATTTGTCAGCCATATCTCTAATAAGGGGTGAATATCCAAAATATGTAAAGAACTCCTGTGACCAAACAATAACAAAAAATCTGATTTAAAAATGGGCAATGGACTTGAGTAGACATGGGTGCAGAGAAGATCCACAAATCACCTATAAGCGTATGAAAGGATGTTCAACATTGCTAATCATCAGGGAAATACAAATCAAAACCATCATGAGATGTTACCTCACAACCATTAGTATGGCTACAAACAAAAAAGCAAAATAACCAGTGTAACCAAGGATGTGGGGAGATTGGAACACCTGTGCACTGTTGGCAAGATTGTAATAAGCTGTAGCTGCTGTGGAAAACCGTATAGAGATTTCTCAAAAAGTTAAAAATAGAATTATATGTTTCAGCCATCCCACTTCTGTGTATATATCCCAAAGAAAGGAAAACAGGATCTCAAAGAGATTTGCACACCCATGTTCATTACAGCACCACTTATGATAAGAGGAGAAGCAGCCTCCGTGTCTGTGGATGGATTAATAGATAAGGAAAATATAGTACATATGTTCAATGGAATATTATTCAGCCTTAGAAAAGAAGGAAATCTGAAAATATGCTGGTATATGGATGAACTTGAGAATATTATGCCCTGTGAAATAAGCCAGGCACTAAAAAACAACAAATGCATGGTTCTACTTAGGTGAGGTACTGAAAGTCATCACGTAACTGAGCAGCTAGGCTTCAAACCGTGTTTTAAAACGTTTTCTTTCCACTTTTCTCCCCAGCCACAGGATGTAACTTTGAAACAAACTGCGTATGTGTTTCATTTTGAAATATAGTCTCTGAATGTGCTGTGACCTCCATTCCGTTTCTTTCCCATTCTGTGCCTTACACACATTTATTTAGCTGGATGCCGGTAAAGCACACAAATTGCCCACTTCTCTGGTCACATATTGCCTTAGAAGCTTCAGGGGCCAGATGCTGATTTGGACCAGACACCTCTGGCCACGATGGCGCCAGCCCCTTCCCCAGATGGAGCAATAATTCAAGATGAGCCATCAGAGTGGGTCACGTACCACGTGACAACTCCCCGCCCCACTGCCTCTCTGCATTCCATAACCCTCTTTAAAAAGTACGTTTCCGGCCGGGCGCGGTGGCTCAAGCCTGTAATCCCAGCACTTTGGGAGGCCGAGACGGGCGGATCACGAGGTCAGGAGATCGAGACCGTCCTGGCTAACACGGTGAAACCCCGTCTCTACTAAAAATACAAAAAAAAAAAACTAGCCGGGCGAGGTGGCGGGCACCTGTAGTCCCAGCTACTCGGGAGGCTGAGGCAGGAGAATGGCGTGAACCCGGGAGGCGGAGCTTGCAGTGAGCTGAGATCTGGCCACTGCACTCCAGCCTGGGTGACAGAGCAAGACTCCGTCTCAAAAAAAAAAAAAAAAAAAAAAAAAAAGTACGTTTCCTCCACAAATTGAAGAGTGGATTTTTTCACTCTCTTTTAGTCACACCTCATTATTATTTTGGGTTCTTTCTACAAGCAGTGAGCAGCCCAACCCTTTGAGGGTTACAGCAAACTCTTAGAGAAAGTAGAATGGTGGTCACTAGGGGCTGAGGGTGGGGGAAAGAGGGATTGTTCAGTCTGTACAGAGTTTTACAAGATGAAAAAGTTTTAGAGATCTGTTGTACAACAGTTTGCATGTAGTTAACACGATTGAACTCTATACTTAAAGGTAGTTAAGATGGTAAAGTTGATGTTCTAGGTATCCAGGCTACCCTTGCTTCTACTCAGCTGACTCTAAACTGGGGGTTTCCCATGACTCTCCGTCATGTCCAGTAGTTCACAGAACTCCAGAAAGCTCGATTTTCAGGATTGCTGGTCACTTGAAAGGATACAGCAGAGGAACAGCTCAACAGAAGAGACATAGCAAAAGGCGAGGCATAGGGAGGGCACACAGCTTCCACCCCTCTGTGAACACGCATGCTCCCAGAACATGGATGGGTTCACCAACCCGGAAGCTCCAGAACTCTGTCGTCTAGCTTTTTAAATGAAGGTTTCATTACTTAGGCATGACTGATTAAATCTTTGGCCATTGGTGATTGGATTCAATCTCTAGCCCTCCTCCTGTCTCTGGAGGTCAGAGGAGGAGGTGGCTGTGGGGCTAAAAGTTCTAGTCCTGAAATCATGGTGTTGGCATTTCTGGTGACTGCCCCCATCCTGAAGCTCTCTATTCTCCTCTCATTAATCATCTCATTAGTGTACAAAAGACAGTAAATTCCAATACTTTCAGGAACTCTGTGTCAGGAACCAAGGATAAAGACTAAACATTAAATTTTTTATACTGTATTCCAGTATTTGATTTGTTAATAAATTTGTATGAATTTCAAATTAGACTTTCTATTAAGACATTAATGTAAATGACTTTTTAAGCTAAAAGAAATGGTGGAATCTATTTACTTTTTCCGTTTTTTTTCTTTTGCCCTGAGGCTTAGAAAGGAATTTCTTTCCCTGAGATCAGATTCTTTTAGTTCCTTTATGGCTTCTTTTAAAAGGAATAACTCTTTAACTGTGTCGAAGTTATTTTGCTGTGAAAACAAGATCCTTTTCTCTCAAAATAGTTACTCAGCTTTCCCAGACCTTTGTTCTTTTTCCTTTGTCATGCGCCTCTTAATGTATACTAAAATCTCTATATACAGGGGTTTGTTGAGCTTTCCATCTGTTTTCTTTGTTCTTTTGTATACTTTTATTCCAGTTCTACAGTTGTCTTAGTGAAGTTTTCTAATACATTTAATAACTGGTAGCGCAGGCTGCCTTTTATTAGACTTAAAAATATGTGTACCCATGCCTGTTTGCTTTTTTGTGTGTGTTATTGAGCCAGTTATTGTTGTCATCTTCTCTTTTTCAATAGACTCTTTTTTTATAGCAGTGTCAAGTTCACACCAAAATTGAAGGGAAGGCACAGAGTTCTTACATGCCCCCTGCCCCGACACATTCCCTACCTTCCCCAATACCAACATCCCTCCCAGAGCGGTGCCTTTGTTACCTCGCTGATGCATCATTGTTACCCAAAGTCTGTAGTTCACATTAGTGTTTACGCTGGGTGTTGTCTGTTCTGTGGGTCCGGATGAGTGTACAGTGGCATGTACCCACCAGTATAGTATCAGGCTTAGTGGTTCCACTGCCCTAAGATTTAAAATTCCGCTGTGCTCCGCCTGTTCATCCGTCCCTCCCCGAACCCTTTGCAACCACTGATCTTTTCACTGTCTCCATAGTTTTGTGTTTTCCAGAATGTCATTTGGTTGTAATTGCACAGTGTGTAGCCTTTTCAGATTGGCTTCTTTCACTTAGTAAGATGTATTTCTTGGCAGAAAAATCCAAACTCTGTAAATTACTTGAATAGATTTATTCTGAGACAAAATGACAGTTTCGCTGTATAGCCTCAGGTGATCTTGAGAACATGTGCCCAAGGTTGTTGGGCTACAGCTTGATTTTCCACATTTTAGGGGGACAAAAGTTACAGTTATAAATCAATACATGTAAGGTACATATTGGTTTGGCCTGGAAAGGCTGGACATCTTGAAGTGGGGGCTTCCAGGTTGTAGGTGGATTTAAAGATTTCCTGATTGGCAGTTGAAGGGTTAAGCTCTGCCTGAAGTTGGAAAGGAATGGAATGCTCGGGGTTAAGATAAAGGAGGTTGTGGAAGCTCAGGTTCTTGAGGCCTCCAGGGAGCGGCTTTAGAGAGAATAGATGGTGAAGGTCTCTTGGCAGACCTGAAAAGGTGTCCGATGCTTCGTTTAACCTCTCCTTGTTCAGGAAAAGACCTGGGAGGGTGGGGGGCCCTGTAGAGTATGAATTTTCCCCCCAGGAGACAGCAGTGCAGGCCATGCCAAAGACGTCAGATGTAGTTTGGGGTAAAATATTTGTATTTCCTTTAGGGCCTGCTGTCATGTGATGCTGTACCAGAGTTAGGTTGGAATTGAGTATCTCACTGATACAAAGAGTTGGTTCTGTCCGTCTTAAGGTCTCTGTTTTAATGTTAATGCTGTTCAGTTTTGCCTGAATGCCAAAGGGAGGAAAGTATAATGAGGCACATCTGACTCCCTCCTTCCCATCATGGCCTAAACTAGTTTTTCTGGTTTCTTTGGAATCCCCTTGGCCAAGAGCGGGGTCCATTCAGTCCATCAGGAGGTTAGAATTTTAGTTGGTTTACATGTTTAAGATTCCTTCATGTCTTTTCATGACTTGATAGCGCATTTCTTTTTAGCACTGAATAGTATTCTATGATCTGGATGTACCAGCTTATCCATTCACCCACCGAAGGGCATCTTGATTGCTTCCAAGTTCTAGCAATTCCGAATAAAGCTGCCATAAACATCCATATGTAAGTTTTTATGTGGACATAAGTTTTCAAGTCATATTTTCAAGTCATTTGGATGAATACCAAGAAGCGTGATTGCTGGCTTGCATGGTGAGAGTGTTTAGTTTTATAAGAAACTGCCAGACTGTCTTCCGAAATGGCTGCACCATTTTCCCACCAGCAGTGAATGAGAGTTCCTGCTGCTCCATGTCCTTGCCAGCATCTGGTGGTGGTGGTCTGGGTTTTGTCCATTCTGATAGGTGTGTGGCCCTGTCTTGTTGCTGTCTTAATTTGCTTTTCCCTGATGACAAATGTTGTGGAGAGATGCTTATTTGCCATCTCCGTGTCGTCTTTGGTGAAGTGTCTGTTAAAGTCTTTTGCTCGTCTTTTTTATAGGGCTGTTTTCTTATTGTTGGGTTTTAAGAGTTCCTTGTATATTTTGGACAACAATCCTTTATCAGATGTGCCTTTTCCAAATATTTTCTGCAAGTCTATGGCTTTTCCTCTCATTCTCTGAATGTTTTATTTGTATTCCACATTCCTGAGGGACATGCCATAGTCCCAGTGGTGATAGTAGCTCACTCTGTCTGGGGAGATTTTATGAAGAGGGAATAGGTTAGATGTGAACCTCCTGAGACCTGTATGTTTTCTTCTCCATTCACACCTCCACATTTAGGAACCGTTCTGCCAGACCAGTGCAGTAATTTCGGGGTAAATTATATATTTTTTAATGTTCAGCCATACCATTCAGGCATTCAGGTATGCTTTTTCTCTTTATTTATTCAAATCTTCTTTTTAATGTAATTTAGTAAGGAAACTTGTAACTTGTTCTTTTGGACATTTTAACTATTGTTCTTGTGAATGGCATTTCTTTTTCTATTGTCTAACTGTAATAAAGCTATTTTTATATATTTTATATCCAGCCATTTTGTATTAGGTCTAATCGTTCTTTGATGCTCTTCCATTTTCTAGTTATCTAGTCATTGTCTAAAAGTAATTATATAATCTGTAATTCAGTATATATATTTAGCACATACTTATTTAATTATATAGTGATAAAAATTTTATTTTCCTTTCCAGTAACTGTAACTTTTATTTCTCTCTTATGCCTTGTCTTGATTATAACTTAACGATTAATTGTCAGTAAGTAGTAATGTTAGAGGCTGCCCAGTCCTCTTCCTGACATCAGTGGGTTGTGCCAACTAGAATGTCATTTATTTTGATAGTACAGGTTGAGCATCTCTAAAAATCTGAAATGCTCCAAAATTCAAAACTTTCTGAATGCTGACATGATCAACAAAAATGCTCATTGGAGCATTTTGGATTTTGGATTTTCAGATTCAGGATGCTCAACTGGTATAATGCAAATATTTCAAAATCCAAAAATATCTGAAATCTGAAATACTTCTGGTTCCAAGCATTTCAGATAAGGGGCACTCAAACTGTACTTTCAGTGTGCTAATATAGACAGTACTTTACATGCATAATGTATATACTCATAGTTTTAATCAGAGAGAGATTTCCTAATTTTACACTTTTTTTCTCTCTGAATGATTGATAAGTGAGCAGTTACAAGTCATAATAAATACAGAGCAGAAAAGACACTGAGAATGAGGGGAAGAGATCCTACAGTGAGCGTGTACTTGGATCTCTGGCTGTGCACAGAACATATGTCAGTGCTGTCTTCTGTTTAGTGAACTTCAGGCCAAGGAGGCTCTGTGTGATTCCCACAAGGTTGCAGAGCTGGTGAGTGGAGCCCTGAAACCTGATCTGTGTCTCCAGTATTGATGGAATATTTAATCATACATATTAGCTGAATTGGAATAAAGTCTGAATTGTCTGACTTTTCCTGATTATCTTTTGCAGAATAAATACCATCATGATCCAATTCCTTCATTTTACAAAGTGAGAATCTTAATTTTAAAATAGCCCTCCCCCTGAAAGAAAACTCTCCTGCCTGTTGGTGCCATTCCTTGGAGGACTGGGGTGCGAGAAGGCTGAGAGGTGGTAAACTGGCACACTCAACACATGTTCCCACTGCTTCCCAGGTGGGCCTTCCCCTATAGAGCTGGAACGCAAAAATGGACATTTCCCGGTGTCCCGGGGAAGGGCTGCATCCCCACTCAGTCACTGAGGTGACTGGAAGTGGAGAGAGGGCTTCAGGCTCCTTGACTTATGTGGGTCCGGCAGTCATGGGGTGGTTTTGTGGCCACACGGTTCCTCGTGTTTCCATACACAGAGCTAAGGTCATGGGTTTCTGAGGTCAACAGACCTGGCAGTGGTGTCCCGGTCACTGCATCGAGGCAAATGTGGATCTAGAGTCTGCGTTCAGCGTCCTGTCCTCAGTTTTGTGGTTGTATGGGTGGCAGTTCCCCTGGTGGGAGGAAGGTGTGAAGATCCAACTTCGTTTTCTTACATGTGGTTTTCCAGTTGTCACACAGCCATTTGTTGAAAAGATTATTCCTTCCCCATTGAATTATCTTGGCACTCTTCTTGAAAATCAATTGACCTTACATGTGTAGGTTTATTTCTGGACCCTTAATTCTTTTCCATTGATCTGTCATTGATTAATGCCACTGATTCCATTGATGTGCTAGTACCACACTGTCTTGATTACTGTTGCTTTGTGGTAAGTTTGAAATGGCAAGTGTGAGTTCTCTTACTTTGATCTTTTTTGAGATTATTTTGGCTTGAATCCCTTGTTATTTTGTATGCATCTTAGAGTCAGCTCATCAGTTTTTACAAAGAATCAGCTGGTATTCTGACAGGGGTTTCATTGTGTAGATCAGTTTAGGGAGTATTGCCATCTTAATAATGTTATGTCTTCTGATTCATGAAAATGGAATAATTTTCCACTTACTCAGATCATTTAAACATTTTAAGCATATTCCTAAGTATTTTATTGTCTTGATGTAATTGTAAGTGGAATTGCTTTCTTAATTTCACTTTTGGATTGCTCCTTGCTGGTGTGTAAGAACACAATTGATTTTTTGTGTATTCATGATGTGTCCTGTAACTTTGTTGAACTCTTTTATTGGTTCTAACATAGCTTTTTAGTGGATTTCTTCATATTTTTTATGCAAAAGATCATGTTAGCAAATAGAGATAGTTTCACTTTCTTTCCTTTCTGTATGCATTTTACTTTTCTTGTCTAGTTGCTGTGGCTGAAATCAGCACAGTGTTGAATAGAAGAGGCAAGAGTGGGCATCCTTGTCTTGTTCCTGATCTTGGGAGGCAAGCTTTCAGTCTTTAACCATTTATTATGTTGTATTAACTGTGGTATTTTCATAGACACCCATTATTAGGTTGAGGAAGTTCCCTTCTTTTTCTACTTTGTTGAATGTTTTTATCATGAAAGAGTATTGGATTTTGCCAAATGTTTTTTCTGCATATATGGAGATGCTTATATAATTTTTGTTTTTTATTCATTTGCTATATTAATTGATTTTCAGATGTTGAGCCAACCTTTCTTTCCTGAGATATATCCCACTTGATTATGGTACATAATTCTTTTCATTTTTTACTGTTTTTGGATTCAGTTTGGTGACATTTTGGTGAGTAAGTTTTTTTGGTCCATATTCATAAGAGATACTAGTCTATAATTTCCTTTTCTCATGGTGTCTTTGTCTGATTTTGGTATCAGCCTAATAGTGCCATCACAAAATGAATTAGAAAATGTTCCTTGCTCTTCTATTTTTTTTTGAAAGAGTGTGAAGAATTGGTATTAATTCTTTAAATAGTTGGTAGGATTTAGTAGCAAACATATCTGGGCCTGTGCTTTTCTTTTTGGGTAGCCTTTTGATTACTAATTCAATTTTTCCACTTTTTTTTTTTTGAGATGGAATCTCGCTCTGTCACCCAGGCTGTGCAGTGTCACAATCTTGGCTCACTGCAACCTCCACTTCCCAGGTTTAAGCGATTCTCCCACCTCAGCCTCCTGAGTAGCTGGAATTACAGGCACGTGCCTCCATGCCCGGCTAATTTTTGTATTTTTATTAGAACGGGGTTTTGCCATGTTGGCCAGGCTGGTCTCAAATTCCTGGCCTCAGGTGATCTGCCCACCTTGGCCTACCAAAATGCTGAGATTACAGGCATGAGCCACTGTGCCTGGCCTCTCCACTTGTTATAGATCTGTTCAGATTTTCTGTTTCTTCTTGAGTCAGTTTTGGTAGTTTGTGTCTTTGTAGGAATCTGTCCATTTCTTCTAAGTTACCTATTTGTTTTGATGGACAGTTGTTCATAATGTTTCTTTATATTCTTGATTTATATAAGATCAATAGTAATGTCTCCTCTTTCATTTCTGATTCCAGTAATTTAAGTCTTTTTTCTTGGTCAGTTTAAAGATTTATCAATTTTGCTGATTTTTTTGTTTTTGTTGAGATGGAGTCTCGCTCTGTTGCCAGGCTGGAATGCAGTAGCACGATCTTGGCTCACTGCAACCTCCACCTCCCGGGTTCAAGTGATTCTCCTGCCTCAGCCTCCCAAGTAGCTGGCACTACAGGCATGTGTCACCATGCCCAGCTAATTTTTTTTTTTTTTTTTTTTTTGTAGTAGAGATGGGATTTCACTGTGTTGGCCAGGATGGTCTTAATCTCTTGACCTCGTGATCCACCTGCCTCGGCCTCCCAGATTGCTGGGATTACAGGTGTGAGCCACTGCATCCGGCCCCGATTTTGTGTTTTTAAAGAACCAAATTTTTGTTTTATTTCTCTTCTGTTATTCTGCATTGATTAATTTCTGCTTTAATCTTTGTGATTTCCTACCTTTTGCTTCCTTTAGGTCTAGTTTGCTCTTTTTCCACTGCCTTAAGGTAGAAGTTTAAGTTGTTGATTTGAAATCTTTATTTCTCTCTGTAGACATTTACAGCTACAAATTTCCTCCTAAGCATTGCATTAACTGCATCCCATGTTTTCTGTATGTTGTGTCTGCACTTTATTTACAAGTATTTTCTGACTTCCTTCTTAGACCCATTGGTAATTTAAGAGTGAGTTTTGAAATTTCCACTTATTTGTGAGTTTTTCCTGCTTTCATTTCTAATTTCATTCCATTATGGTCAAAGAATGGACTTTGAATAGTGTTATCCTGTTAAATATATCCAGGTTTGTTTTATCACCTAGCTTATGATCTGTCCTGAAGACTGATCTATTTGCACTTGAGAAGAATGTACATTCCATTGTTGGAGTGTTCTGTAACTATCTGTTAGGTCTTATTAGTTTGTAGTGTTTTTCCACATCTTCTGTTGTTAATCTTCTATCCATTATTGAAAGTGGTGAAATCTCTGTGAATATTGGATTTTTTTTAGTTCTCCCTTTATGTCTGTCCATTTTTGTTTCTTGTATTTTGTTGCCCTGTTACTATGTACATGTAAGTCTTTAATTGTTGTATCTTCCTGATTGGCTGTTGCATTTATTTTGATGAAATTCTCTTTAGCAACATTAAAAAAATTTTTTAAAACTCTTTTGTTTACATAGTCACGTCAGCTCTGTTGTGGTTGCTGTTTGCATATCTCTATTTCCTTCATTTCACTTTCAGTCTGTTTTTATCTTTGATTCTGAAGTGTGTCCCCTCTAGGCAGCATTTAGTTGGATTGTGTTTTAAAAATCCAGTGTGGTAATATTTGTCTTTGATTGGAGTTTTAATCCATTCACATTTAATATTAGTAGGGTTGGATTTACATCTGCCATTTCCCTTTTTGTTTTCCATATGTCTCATGCCTTCATTTTGTTCTTTTACTGCTTTCTTTTGCATTGTGTATATGTGTATATTTTTAAATGTAACATTTTCATTTATTACCTTACCATCTATAGCCAATTTCTTAGTGTGATATAGCTTTGCTTCTACCTTCATCTTTTGTGGTGTTATTGGCAAATATATTACATACACATTATATTTCTATGTAGTAGTATATCCCTATTCTTCTATGCAATTGCTTTTCAAATTAGTTCTGGGAAGAAACAAAAATGCATCAGTACTGTATTTTAAAATTATATAATTACCTTTACTGGTGCCCTTTGTTTTCTCATGGGGATATGAGTTGCTGTACGGAGTTCCTCATTTTCAGCTGAAGAAGTTCGTTTAGTGTTTCTCATAAGGTGGGTTTGCTAGCAAGAAGTTCAGATTTATTCATCTAGGAAAGTCTGTATTTTACCTTCATTTTTGAAAGATGGTCTTTGCTGGGTATAGGATTCTTGGTTGAGAATTTTTTTTTTCTTCATTGAGTGCTTTGATTGTGTTACTCCACTGCCTTCTGGCCTTCATTTTTTTTTTTACTGAGAGTCAGCTGTTAATCTTATTGGGGCTTCCTTTATAAGTTATTGGTCATTTTTCTCTTGCAGCTTTCAAGATTATCTCCCTGTCTTTGGGTGTTAAAATAAAGATTACCTCTGATCTTTTGTCTCTGGTTCCTGGCACAGAGGTTCAAAAACTCTTGGAATTTCCTGAGAAGAGTTTCATCTTATGCTAATAAAGTGACTTGAGGCCAGCCCCTAGATAGCCTGAGGATGGGGGCTGGTTACCAGAAAGACAAACACACAATTAGAGGGTTGGGATGTAATGAGTGCCTCATTGGATTTTGGACCTGCATGGGTGTCTAGCCCCTTTGTTTTGGCCAGTTTCTCCCATTTGCACAGGAACATTTACCCAATGTCTGTATCTCCATTTTATCTAGGAAATAACTAGCTTGCTTTTGATTTTACAGGCTCATAGGCAAAGGGACTTGCCTTGTCTCAGATGAGACTTTGGATTTAGACTTTTGAGTTAATGCTAAAATGAATTAAGACTTTGGGGAACTGTTGAAAAGGCATAATTGTGTCTTGAAAAGTGAAAGAAATGAGATTTGGGAGGGGCGGGGGTGGAATGATATGGTTTGGCTCTGTGTCCTCACCCATATCTCATCTTGAATTGTAATTCCCATAATCCCCATCATGTAACAAGGGCAGGACCTGGTGAGTGGTGATTGGATCATGGGGATGGTTTCCTGTATGCTGTTCTTGTGATAGTGAGTTCTCATGAGATCTGATGGTTTTATAAGGGGGTCTTCCCCCTTCACTCATTTGCTCTCTGTCTTGCCTGCTGCCATATTAGACGTGCCTTTGCCTTCTGCCTTCCCCCGTTTTTGTAAGTTTCATGAGGCCTTTCCAGCCATGTGGAACTGAGTCAATTAAACTGCTTTTCTTTATAAATTACCCAGTCTTGGGCAGTTCTTTATAGCAATGTGAAAATGAACTAATACACATATTATCTGTAGCAATCTGTCTTCAAGTTCACTTAATTTTTTCTTCTCTAAAGTCTACTGTAAAGCCCCTCTAGTGAATTTTATTTCATGTATTATACTTTTCATCTCTAGAAATTCCAATTGGTTCTTTTTGATAATTTCTGTCTCTTTACTGGTGTTCTGCCTTTGATGCAACATTACTATCATACTTTACTTTATCATACTTTACTTTATTATACTTTCTTTATCATACTTTCCTTTATCATACTTTCCTTTAGCTTTGGTGACATATTTATAATGGTTCTTTGAAGTCTTCTTCTGTTAAATCCACAGATCTGGCAGTTTCCGTTGCCTGCTGTTGTTTTCTGATATATGGGTTATGCCTCTCTTTTTCTTTGGCTGCCTCAAAACTTTTTGTTGGAAACTGGACACTTTATATGTTTTATTTTTATTTTTTAACTTTAAGTTAAATACTACAGGTGAAAGTTTGTTATATATGTCAACTCATGTCACGGGAGTTTGTTGTACAGATTATTTTGTCACCCTTAAGCCTAGTGCCCACTGGTCAGAAACTGGACATTTTGGATGATACATTGTAGCAACTCTGGGTACTGACTGTTCCCCCTTTCCCATTCTTGCTGTTGTTGTTTGTCTCTTTATTTGCTTAGTGATTGGCTGGATTATTTTAGAGAAGTCAGTTCTCCACCCTGCCCCCAGTGGTGTTTAACTCCTGATGTGGCTCCTGGTGGGGCAGGGCACTGTTGGGTGTGGCCCCTCTTACCTGGGATGAGGGAGGTGTGGCAGCCTTTCTTCCTCTGTCCCTGACCACATGCAGCTGCTAAATTCCAGTAATTGCTGCTGATTGCTCTGTGGTTTAAAAAATGTCCTGGGGCATACATTGCTCTACAAATGAATCCAATCAAACTGTGGCTTCTTTGAAGGAATAGTTTGAGGTCCCTGCTTGATACTTGCTCTGAACCCAAGAAGGATACTTCCAGCTGTCTTATTCCCTAGTTCTTCCCTGAAAGCCAGCAGCCTACAGGTTAGCCTGTGTCTCAAATCTCCTTCTGGTATGGCTTGGCTCTGTGTCCCCACGCAAATCTCATCTAGAATTGCAGTCCCCACGTGTTGAGGGAGGGAAGTGATTGAATTATGGGGGCAGTTTCCCCCACACTGTTCTCATGGTAATGAGTGAGTCTCATGAGATCAGATGGTTTTAAAGTGGCAGTTCTTCCCGTGCACGCTCATATTCCCTCCTGCTGCCTTGTGAAGAAGGTGCCTGCCTCCCCTTTGCCTTCCGCTGTGATTGTAAGTTTCCCAAAGCTTCCCAGCCATGCTTTCTGTTAAGCTTGCAGAACTGTGAGTCAATTAAACCTCTTTCCCTTATAATTACCCGGTCCCAGGTATTATCCTTTATAGCAGTGTGAGAATGGACTAATACCTCCCAGTTGCACTTCACCACAGACTCCAGTGGTGGTGGAACTCCTTTATGTTTAAACTTCTCCACACTCTGTGCAAATGAAGTGGGCTCCTTTGGAAAGAGATTGTCTTCCACAGCTCTGAAGGTTAGTGCTGGTCCATAGCTATCTGCTGTATGTCCTGCTTCTCCACCAGGGACATCTCTCTGCCAAGGCTCTGGAGCTGGGGATGGGGACAAAGGCAAGCTGCTCTCTGAGTGACAGTCCTGCTCTGGGAACTGAGATTTGCTGTAATGGGGAGTCATATCAGCTTGCTTCTCCTGGGATGGAACCATCACCTCTCGAGCCCAGGAAGGGTGATCAGGGCTCCACTGTTTTCAGTGCAGCACACATACAGCAACGCCTCCTTCCTGTGAGTGGAGCTGGAAGAAGGGAGTCCTCACCTCTCTGTAGCATTCAGCTGGGGCTTAGCGTCAGCCACAGGCAGCTGGGGACAGCATGTGAGATGTCCAGCTCCTCCTGGGATGAAAGTCGTCCCACTTGGAGCTGGAGTGAGAGGGAACCTGTGCTGTTAGCTGTGGCTTTCCTGAGTGGATTCTCCCCAACCCCTGAGCTGGGAGGGTGAAAAGGGAGTGGTCTTGGTTGCTCGTCTTTTGTACCAAATGTTTAAGAATTTTCTTGAATAGTATTTCGTTCACTGTTTGCCCTTAGGAGCATTTCCAGAGGTCCCACATGTGTTTTTGTTGTTGTTGTTTAAATAATTTCAATTTTCATAGAGCAAAAACAGGGAAATCTGGAGTATTCATTTCTTGAAAAAATAGCGTTCCTGTGGCTCTGCCCCTCTGTCTGTGTGGCAGGGAGAGCGGCCATGGCTGAATGGGTGAGGAGAAGGAGGAAACCCAGACCCTCAGCCGTTAGGCCACAGCGGTGTCCACGCCCACATTTCCAGACAGCTCCCACTACCCTGCTGCTTAGGGACCCTGTCCTGGCCGGCACTGGGTGAAGCCAGCAAGTTGATATCTATGTGCTGACTTTGGGTGTGATCTGAGGGTTTGTGTGGCTGCCTCTGGACCTAGCAGTTTGAGAGTTTTTCATGTTCATCGGAGGATGTTTATATAGCAGCTCACGATTTCCCTTCTGGTACACACAAGCCTGGGCTGTGCGAATAATCATTTTTCTTACTGTTCTCAACCTAAAACCTTGATAAAGCACTGGCAGGTGGCATTGGTTTCTGTTGGCCACGCGTTCCCGCTGCTGTGGCTGGAGATCTTCAGGGCCTTCATGGGAAATGGCTGGAAGTTGATGGGAGCTGACACTGGCTTCTGGCCATGGGTTAAGTTCCCATCTGAGGTATTTCTAGCAACCCTCCTGCACCTGCAGTCTGGATTTCGGTTCACAGTAGTCATGGATTATATTTCCTCATCGGGATTGCTCGTTCTAGTTTTACAAAAACAGAAGAGAAATTTTATACATCTTCAATATTGTGAAAAACAATATTTATCCTTTTAAAAGATCCTTCCCACCCCTGTTTCACAGGACTCATAATGAACCTGTTATTAAAACTGCTTTAGCACTTGGTGGCAGAGGTATTTGTGGACTTGTACAGTTAATGCACTTACAGAATTAATCATTTTTAGTTCTTTACAAGCCTGCTGAAAAGAATATTTGTACCAAGGGTGGCTATAGCCGTTTTAGGTCTGTGGGTCCATTTGCAGGTAGGCAGTGTTGAGAGTTTTTGGTTTTAGATTACATCAGTAATTCCAAATGTGTTAATTAATGTTTGTTTTTATGAGGAATACAAAATTATGTGAAGGTTATGTGTATTGTTTTTGTAAATTGAATATGAAGCCATCATGTATGAAATATTTTTATTTCATCAAAATACTTTGTTTAAAACAGTGTGGGGAGTAAAAGTTCCCCTTTCTCTAGTCCCCAAATCCTTCTCCATATAAGTAATAACGGTTATTAATATACACTTAGTCATTTAGTTTCCAAATATGTATCTTAAAAAGGACATAGGTAAAGTTTTTCAGAATGAGAAATGATTAATAGTGCCCCTCGTGAGCTTAGAATGAATTTGTAAGTCTGGGTTCTGAAATGCGAATGAGCAGAGAACACAGGTTCGTTTGTCTCAGTGGTGCCAGTTTCTGGTGTGTTCAGACTTAACTGGCATCAAGATCTTCAGACTGACTGTTCTGAAATAAATGGCAAAGTCTGTTGACCCAGATTGTAACCTGGTGATCCTTACAGGAATTGCCAGTTCACCAAACAGGGCTGGAGTGGCGACTTCTTATTCCCAAAACTGCAGGTATTGAGCATGAGTGGTTTGAAGGTTTGGACCATCTGTGTGCGAATCAGGGTTTGTGGCAGAGCCCAGAGTCTGCCTTTTTGAACATGCTGCAAACTGGATCCCTCCTGCAGGGAAGGGGGCTCCGTTCTCACTTCACTTGGTGAGTGGCTTTGTTAGGGGCTCCTGGACTGCTCTGGCCATCCCCCTGCCTCCCCCCACTGACTTCAGGACTCTTGAAATAAATACGTCATTGCTGCGCCCCCAGGTTAAAACTCAGGGAAAAAGAAAACGCTGCCCCAAACATGCTCTCTGGAGCATATCAAAGGAAACACAAGACCCAATGCTGCAGCGGGGCCTTTTTTGAGGCCAGTCCTCCTTTTGTTCTTAAAATATATGTTTGCAGAAATTAACAGGAGGAAAAACATCTCCTGGAGGTCACACAGCTGGCGTCTGACAGATGAGCAACCAGTGACAGGGCTGCCGTCAGAGCCCAGGGCAGGCTCAGGTGGACTGGGTTCCGACACGTGGCTCTGAATTCCGTGTTGGTGTGTGCTGAGGTGGGCACTGGTTCCAGTGTGTAGCTCTTGATTCCATGTTGACGTGTCCTGAGGTGGGCACTGGTTCCAGTGTGTGGCTCTGGATTCCATGTTGGTGTGTGCTGAGGTGGGCCTTGGTTCCAGTGTGTAGCTCTTGATTCCATGTTGACGCGTGCTGAGGTGAGCGTGGGTTCCAGTGTGTGGCTCTGGATTCCATGTTGGCTTGTGCTGAAGTGGGCATGGGTCCTGGTGCGTGGCTCTGGATTCTGTGTTGACATGTGCTGGGGTGGGCATGGGTTCTGGTGCGTGGCTTTGGATTCTGTGTTGGTGTGTGCTGAAGTAGGCTTTGGTTCCAGTGTGTGGCTCTGGATTCCGTGTTGGTGTGTGCTGAAGTGGGTACAGGTTCTTATGCCTGGCTCTGGAGTCCGTGTTGGTGTGTGCTGAGGTGGGTACAGGTTCCGATGCATGGCTCTGGATTCTATGTTGATGCATGCTGAGGTGGGCACAGGTTCCGATGCGTGGCTCTCGATTCCGTGTTGGTGCATGCTGAGGTGGGCATTGGTTGATGTGTGGCTCTAGATTCCATATTGACGTATGCTGAGATGGGCATGGGTTCCAGTGTGTGGCTCTGGATTTCGTGTTGACATGTGCTGAAGCGGGCATAGGTCCTGGTGCATGGCTCTGGATTCCTTGTTGGCTCGTGCTAAGGTAGGGGCATGGGTTCTGGTGCGTGGCTCTGGATTGCGTGTTGACACATGCTGAGTTGGGCATGGGTTCTGGTGCGTTGCTCTGGATTCTGTGTTGGTGTGTGCTGAGGTGGGGGCATGGGTCCTGGTGCATGGCTCTGGATTCTGTGTTGGTGTGTGCTGAAGCAGGCATGGATCCTGGTGTGTGGCTCTGGATTGCGTGTTGACACGTGCTGAGGTGGGTGTAGGTCCCAGTGCATGGCTCTGGGCTCCATGTTTGTGTGTGCTGAGGTGTGCCTAGGTCACCCAAGCCAGTTTTCTGAGTCAGACTGCATTCAGGCAGGCTGGGGGTCAGATCAGCATCCCCTTTGGTGGGAGCCTGGTCTTGCTATGGCCGCGTAGCCCCACCACACCCTGAAGGGTCCTTGCCTGGCACCCTGCAGTTTGGTGAACATGGCTGTGGTTCTTCCTGTAGCCTGATGGGTCTCGTCTGATGAATGTGGGATTTGGTGTCACAGTTTGACCTGGATGTCAGGACTGGGTTCAGCAACCAATGTTTTCTAGAATGGCCAGTTTCTCAATAACTTCAGTGTGTTTAAAGATAAGTTCGCTGTGAGTTTCAAAATTTAGAAGGGATGAAAGAAGACTAAGCCGTTCTGTGCCTTTTTGTTGTACGTAATTGAAATCTTCGCCTCTGGGGTGTGCTGTGTTTTGTGTTCCCAAGATCACAGCATTTCCACGGTATTCAGGAAGACGGGCGGTGGTAGCCAGTGGTGATGCCAAGAAGAGGCCTGGGGCTTGTGCTTTCACTCTTCCCAGAGTCCTCCCTCACCACATCACCACCCCCAAAACAGCTTCAAGACACTGAATGCCAGCGCTAAGCCTTTGTCCAGAACTGTTTCTGGGGGTGGGCTCTGGAGAGGGTGGGTCAGGGTCGTGTACAGCTCCTTCCACGTTCTCCTCTTTTCATCTTCACAAAGAGCTGGCTTGTGTGCCCATGACTGCAGGGATGCCAGTGCCCTGTGGTTGATACCAGCAAACCGTCTGTACTGTGTCCCATGCTGGCACTGCACACGCTCACCCCGCTGTGATGCAGAGTGTTCCTGACAAGAAATTGGGGTACCTGGCCTAACAAAGATTTCTTCTATTGCCCTGACGTATGAACTTAAATACCTTTAAAACATATACCAGGAAAGGGCCGGGCGTGGTGGCTTGCGCCTGTAATCCCAGCACTTTGGGAGGCTGAGGTGGTTGGATCACTTGAGGGCAGGGGTTCGAGACCAGCCGGGCCAACATAGTGAAACCTCGTTTCTACTAAAAATACAAAAGTGAGCCAGGCATGGTGGCTGTCACCTGTAATCCCAGCTACTCGGGAGGCTGAGGCAGGAGAATCACTTGAACCCAGGAGGTGGATGTTGCAGTGAGCCAAGATCACGCCACTGCACTCCAGCCTGGGCAACAGAGAAAGACTCCGCCTCCAAAAAACAAAACAAAACAACGTACACCAGGAAATTTGTTTTATTAAAATATTAAAATTACATGGACTCTGGCCTGAACTGGGAGGTGCAGGTTATGTGGCACGCACTGAGCTGACCCGAGCGTTAGGCTCACGTTCTTGTTAACCCTCTCTCTGGATTCTGTCCTTCCCGAGCGTTAGGCTCACGTTCTTGTTAACCCTCTCTCTGGATTCTGTCCTTCCCGAGCGTTATGCTCACGTTCTTGTTAACCCTCTCTCTGGATTCTGTCCTTCCCGAGCATTATGCTCACGTTCTTGTTAACCCTCTCTCTGGATTCTGTCCTTCACGGGTACTTTGGTGTGACACTTCCTGATCTTGCCCACATTACTGGGATGGTCTTAGGTGTCACCGGTGGTTCAGCCTTGCTGTGCTTTTCCTGCCCTGGTTGTCAGGACCCAGAGTTGCAGGGAGCAGCCTGGAGGTTTTCTCCCAGGGCCAGGGTCCAGTCTACCTGCCCTTCCTGTGGCAAAAGGAGAAATTTCCATCTGCTTTATTGGGATAATTCAAAAGTTAATGCTCAAATTTTACATTTGATGAAAAATAGTAGAAAACGCAAATGACACTGTATCTTGGACATTTTGTTTTAAGATTTCAAGATTACAAATTGTGAGATTAAGTATGAAGGATGGCACTTCTGAGAGTGTCACTTGGTTAGATGAGGGTCTGTTTTCTGATTACAGGAGGTGAAGATTGGCAGGTTCAATTCTTCTAAACAAAGCCTTCAGGGTTGCCATACTCAAGCTCTGTGCTCATGTACAGGATCTGGACGTGTGCGCTGGTGGGGCCTGCGAACGAGGTCTACGACTCCCTGTGTGTTCAGTGCTGGCCAGAGGTCCCGGCTTCTCTGCACATTTTTGATAGGACACTGCCATTTAACCTCTCTAACAGGAATAATTTTGGTAAATTATGGATATTAATATTCTTTACAATATTTCATAATTTTCTTCATGAAACACGAAGCACTTTTTTACAACTAAGGTATAGCTAAAACAGGAAAAATCATTTTTCGTTGTTTTGTGCGGAAACTTTCTCATTTCTGTGACCTAACTTCTTGGTCATCACCAGCGTTTTACAGCACACCTCATCTGTCTTCATTGTTTTGGATGTCGCTTTCTCTCTGAATTGAATCCTAGTTTTAAAGAATGTTTTACCATTATTCTTCCTGGTCTCCAAGAGGCGTTTGGGTTTTTTGTGCCTTCTCATAGAACAGACTCTGCAGGGCTCTGCCTGCAGAAGAGGCAGGTGTCTGGTTTTGATGGATTCTTTCTGAATTATTAAGTCCAGCTGTGATGACCTTGGCCCCAGAAGGACCATGCCTGGCCTGGGCTTAGGGACCCCGAGGTGCTTCTGAAACCTGCTGCTACTCCCAGCTGCACGTGGCCGTTGTCTGCCCGCATAGTGGATGAGTGGTGGCCTCGCAGCACTCTTCATGCTCACACTTCGATCATGTCTGTTTGTGTACCTTCTAGGACTCCAGCCTCTTCTAATTGCTCACCTGGCAGTAGAGAGGGATTCCCTTGCTGGTTCTCCATGGAGGCGCATGTGAGAGCAGGGGCTCAGGAAGCTGGTGGTGGGATGGAGCCCTAGCTCCAGGGTCATCTGATGGGATGTGCAGCAGCCAGCCAGGTGCTACAGGGACACTGGTGTGGTTAGTGGAGACCACACAACTGAAAATGTGGGTTCTACTGCCAGCCCAGTGTGGTGTTCAAAGGGTGGAATTCCTAAAAAATTCTATGCAGAAATGGGAGATTAAGGCATGCTTGTCAGGAAGGCTGGCCTCCTCAGGGCTGGCGTGCTGTGGGTGGTGGCTGACCTGCCTAGCAGGCGGCCAGATGCTTGAGTGTGAGGTTTGTGGGGCTCAGACTTTGGGTGGGCCTGAGGCTTCCTCATCCCGAGGGCGAGTGAAGTTAGAAGGGAGAGGAAGCTGTTGCCTTTGCACATTGCTGCACTGCCTAGGGGATTAGGGCATTTCTGTATCTCACAGTAAGAACAAAACAGAAAAGAGAGATTTGAAGGCAAAGGAAGTGGGGAGAAGGGCGAGCCCCTGCAGGCCAGCAGATACCCGTAAAAGCAGCAGGGGTGTTGGCGTGCAGAGGTGAGTTGTGTTCAAGCCACGTGCACTGACTCTCCGGAGAGCGTGTGTGGTGTGCGTTGGGGTTTCTGAAGATCACATTTTAAGATGCTTCTTTGGGTGGTGGTTTTGTTTGCTAGTGTGTTACAGATTTGCCTTTAGGTCTGAGGCCTAAATCTCTGGCCTGTAGGCCGGGGAGACACTGTAGCAGTGCTGTGTTAGCTTTGAGTGAGTTCCAGTCTCATGGGTTTGATAATACTCATTGTGTGAATAGATGACTGACAACATGTCACTGGGGTTTGGGTGGGGAGGGTGTGGGTCACCTGGTGTCCCTAAATGGATGTGCCTTGTTTGCCTATGTTCTGAGATGGCCTGTGGCCCAAGATGCTCTGCATCTCAATTCATGGGAAGCTCAGGGAGTCTGAGCCATTGCCATCACTGTCGTCTTCATTAAACTGAGACATTTACGTGACTTTTGTTCTCGGCATCGGGTGCTCTCCGGAGCACTTTCTGTGGCCTGTGTTTAGTTCTTGGGTGGGTGGCTGTTGTTCTGCTCAGCCAGCAGGTGAGAGTGCTCAAGGCAGGTTGGCGATGACATCTCTGAGGGCCAGGAACAGAAAGTGGCTCCCAGGAGAAACACTGATCACTCATCAGGAAACCACTCCTCCTTGCCACCAAAATCTAGTGGAATGTACCAAGTCAATGATCTCTGACAGATCCTTACACCTGAGAAGATTTACTGTCACACAGAATGAGCCAGTTAACTCTTTGGCTCCTGGTGAGAAGAGCATTACTGAAGAATGGTCCAGGAAACCGTAGAAGTCCCACAGCTCCCATGGGACTTTTGGGAAGCTTATGTGTGAGAAAGACTAAAAATTTATGAATGAACAGTTTATAAACAGTGAAGAAGTTGGTGGAAGAGGATAAGGAGGCCAAGAGTGCACAGGAAATAGCACATCTCTGGCCTTGCAAAGGAACATTGGTGCCCCATGTGCTTCAGTTCCGTCTGGAGACATCAGATGCCAGTGGTGCCTGCTGTAGTAAGCCAGGCACTGCAGAACACAGGGCTGAAAGGCCATCAGCTTCACAAAGGGCTCTTCAGAGGAGAACCTTCAGTCTGGGGACACTGGCCGGTGAGCGGGAACAGCAAGAGCTCTGTGCGCTGAGGCTTGCTGGGAGCCTTACTGGCCAGTTCTTTGTAATCCCATAACTTTGTGTGTTTCACCTTCCCCTGCCCCCAGATATTGCAGCCGTACATTTGTACTTCTGGATCTAAGTGAAGACCATCCACTTACCTTTTTTGTTGTGCACATTCACTATTTAGTTCATTTCTAGAAAACTTTTCTCTCTGAGTACATTTGTAGATTTTTCTTCTTCAGTGACATTTGTTTGATCCCATCTCTACAAAAAATAACAAAAATTAGCTGGGCATCGTGGTGCATGCCTGTAGGTGGTAGCCTGAGGTGGGAGGATCAGTCAAGCCTGGGAGGTTGAGGCTGCAGTGAGCTGTGATCATGCCACTGCACTGCAGCCTGGGTGACAGAGAGAGACCCTGTCTCAAAGAAAGAAAAAAAAAAGATCTCTGTTTGAAGTTCATAAACTAGAGACTTTTTTTTTTGGCATCTTATTCCTAATAATTTCAATGGAAACAATAGGTAATGATTTATATTTCAATAAATCTCATTTCCTGTTGATTTTCCTTATGATATCCAAAATGGAATCTTAGGGGAATCACCTTGTATTAGTCTGTTTACACACTGCTGTAAAGAACTACCTGAGACTGGGTAATTTAGAAAGAATAGAGGTTTAATTGACTCACAGTTCCACGTGGCTGGGGAGGCCTCAGGAAACTTACAATCATGTCAGGAGGCGAGGGGAAAGCAAGGCATATCTTAACATCGTGGCAGGAGAGAGAACAGGGAGGTGCCACACACTTCTAAATGATCAGATCTTGTGAGAACTCACCATCATGAGAACAGCAAGGGGCAAATCTGCTTCCATGATCCAGTCACGTCCCACCAGGTCCCTCCCCTGATGTGTGGGGATTACAGTTTGACATGAAATTTGGGTGGGGAGACAGAGACAAACCACATCATTCTGCTCCTGGCCTCTCCCAAATGTAATGTCCTTCTCACATGTCAAAACCAGTCATGCCTTCCCAACAATTCCCCAAAATCTTATTCCAGCATTAACTCAAAAGTCAAGTCCAAAGTCTCATCTGAGACAAGGTAAGTCCCTTCTGCCTATGAGCCTGTAAAATCAAAAACTAGTTACTTTCAGGATACAATGGAGGTGCAGGCATTGGGTAAATGCACCCATAACAAAAGGGAAAAATTGGCCAAAACGAAGGGCTACAGTCTGAAACCCAGCAGGACAGTCATTAAATCCTAAAGTTCCAGAATAATCCCTTTACATGCCATGTCTCATATCCAGGGCATGCTGATGCAAGAGGTGGGTTTCCAAGGCATTGGGCATCTCCACGGACCTTGTGGCTCTTCAGGGTACAGCCCCATTCGGCTTCTTTCACAGGCTGGCATTGAGTGCCTGTGGCTTTTTCTGATGTGTGGTGCAAGTTGTTGGTGGATCTACCATTCTGGGGTCTGGAGGACAGTGGCCCTCTTCTCACAGCTCCACTAGGCAGTATTCCAGTGGGGACTCTGTGTGGGGGCTGCAACCCCACATTTCCCCTTCATGCTGCCCTAGCAGAGGTTCTTCTTGAGGGCTCTACCCTTGCAGCAGATTTCTGCCTGGATGTCCAGGCATTTCCATATGTCCTCTGAAATTGAGGCAGAGGCTCCCAAACTCCTGCCTTCTGTGTACCTGCAGGCCCAATACCATGTAGAAGCCACCAAGACTTGAGCTTTGCACCCTCTGAAGTCATGGTTGAAGCTATACCTTGGCCCCATTTAGCCACTGCTGGAGGTGGAGTGGCTGGGACACAGGGCACCATGTCCAGAGGTGCACAGTGAAGCAGGACCCTGGGCCTGGCTGAGGAAACCATTTTTCCCTCCTAGGCCTCTGGACCTGTGATGGGAGGGGCTGCCATGAAGGTCTCTGAAATGCCCTGGAGACATTTTCCCCATTGTCTTGGCAATTAACATTGGCTCTTCATTACTTATGCAAATTTCTGCAGCTGGCAGCTTGAATTTCTTCCGAGAAAGGGTTTTCTTTTCTACCATTTGGAGGGTCAGACTTCTAATTTTCAAACTTGTATGCTTTGCTTGCTT
The DNA here is from genome assembly GCF_007565055.1 of Rhinopithecus roxellana. Classification (NCBI taxonomy): domain Eukaryota; kingdom Metazoa; phylum Chordata; class Mammalia; order Primates; family Cercopithecidae; genus Rhinopithecus; species Rhinopithecus roxellana. The sequence continues at coordinate 23,148,042 of NC_044557.1, forward strand.
TTTAAACATAAGTTCCAATTTCAGATCATCTCTTTGTGAACACATATGACTGTATGCTGTTAGGAGCACCCAGGCCACATGTTGAACCCTTTGCTCCTTAGAAATTTCTTCTGCCAGATATCCTAAATCATCTCCCTCAAGTTCAAGGTTCCGCATATCTCTAGGGCAGGGGCAAAATGCCACCAGTCTGTTTGCTAAGGCAAAGCAAGAGTGACCTTTACTCCAATTTCCAATAAGTTCCTCATCTCCATTTGAGACTACCTCATCCTGGACTTCATTAGTCAGCATTTTGGTCAAAACCATTCAACGAGTCTCTAGGAAGTTCCAAACATTCCCACATCTCCCTGTCTTCTTCTGGTCCCTCGAAACTATTCCAACCTCTGCCCATTACCCAGTTCCAAAGACACTTCCACATTTTCAGGTATCTTTATAGCAGTGGCCCACTTCTCTGGTACCAATTCTCTGCGTTAGTCTGTTTTCACACTGCTATAAAGAACTACCTGAGACTGTGTAATTTATAAAGAAAAGAGGTTTAGTTGACTCACAGTTCTGTATGGCTGGGGAGGCCTCAGGAAACTTACAGTCATGGAAGAAATGGAAGCAAGGCACATCTTATGTGGCAGCAAAGCAAGGCATATCTGACATGGCAGCAGGACAGAGAGAAAGGGGAGGTGCCACACACTTTTAAATGATCAGATCTCATGAGAACTCACTATCATGAGAACACCAAGAGGAAAATCTGCCCCCATGATCCAGTCATCTCCCAGCAGGTCCCTCCCCTGACACATGGGGATTACAGTTTGACATGAGACTTGTGTGGGGACACAGAGCCACAGCATATCACACCTTTAGGACATGCAGGTGGTGTGTGGAGCAAATAGCATCTGAAGGTAGTGATGACAGATTAAGGGAAGGGGTGGGCATTTCATGGAGGGGTGAGGCACAGGCTTGTGCCTAGTGGTGTTGGGACAGGGCAGGCCTGGGAATGGTGAACATAACAACTTGGCAGTGAGACATTAGCTCAAGCCCTGGCTTTGCTTCCTGGCCATTTGCGTGAGCCAAGTTCCCCAAGGTCATGAAGCTTCACTGTGTCCCATGGGGCACTGCTCAGAGTGAGGGACGTGGTGGGTGGGGATTGCATCACACAGTGCTGGGCACATAGTGACTGCACCTGGTCCTTCCTCCAGAGTCCGGACGGGTCAGCCTCTAGAATTACATTCTTGAGACTTCTTGATAGGATCCTGCCACATGCTCTGTCATGCCATGGGCCCTGAGCATCAGACGTAATCCTTTACCTGATGTACATGCAAGTGTGCCAAAGCTGTCAGCATGACATGGGTTGTGTGATAGGTTTTTGTGCAGTGCGTGATGTGGAAAGCTGATGCCTGATGCCGAGTGTTTTTGTTGTGATGGTTTCTTTGGCATGGGTACTGCCGTCATGCTCCTATCCCACGACCTAATTCATAAACACCTCTCCAGTCATAGCTGTTGGAGGGCCTGTCCGCCTGTCTACAGATGCCCAGACAGGGAGTTGAGGGTCTGGCCTATGGGAAGTAAAAGTGGGACCCCTTAGTCGCTGGTTGGTTTTCAGGGTCATCTCTGCCCTTTGCCCCTTCTTGAGGCTGTGTTACACCCCGGAGACCCCCAGGCATTGCACCTGGCAATCACTGGGTTACCTCGAAGGGTTGGTTGAATTGCATGCATTATCTTTATCTCGGATCAATGTCATCCCGCAGCCTCATTTCAGCTTTCAGGATTGCTTTGTTTTTGTATTATATTTTTAACAATGCAAAGTATTCAAAAGCTAGCTCTACCCTATGAGAGACCCTTCCCAGCCCTAGCAATGTGATGATAAACCCTGGGAAATGTTCATCAGTGAGTATGAAGGGCCCTCGACACACACCAGGTTGTCAGATGTTTTTCTCCATTCTTTCTTCTTAGTAATGGATTTCATTGTATCCAATATGCTGTTCATTATAAGATATCTTGATTGCAGAAATGAAAAAATTGTACAAAATCATTTGTTTACAGTCAGCAAAATTATTTCTTCTCAGAAATCTACACTTGTAGAGGTTAGGGCAAAGGTCATTGTCTCCATGGAGGTGCTGACGCTTAAAGGTAGTGGCAGAGTTGTTCCGGGGACCTTGGAGAAGTCCCCCTTCTAGGGGACCTCTCGTAACAGCCTTCTCAAAGGTCAGTCTCCTACATGTTTTTGTTGTTGTTGCTGTTGTTTGTTTTTTGAGATGGGGTCTTGCTCTGTTGCCCAGGCTGGAGTGCAGTGGTGAGATCACAGTTCTCTGCAGCCTTGACCTCCTGGGGCTCAAATGATCCTCACACCTCAACTTTCTGAGTATCTGAAACTACAGGTTTGCACCACCATTCTTGGCTAAGTTTTTGTATTTTTTATAGAGACGGTGGGGGGGGGTCTCACTTTGTTCCCCAGACTGGTCTTGAACTCCTGGGCTCAAGTAATCCTCCTGCCTTGGCCTCCTAAAGTGCTGAGATTTCAGGTATAAGCCACCATGCCCAGCCCAATCTCCCAAGTTTTAAGGAGACCTAATTCTTAATTGTGAGGGAAGCTTCATCTGATTTTAAGCATCATTTTCATAAGCTATTTAGGCAAAATACAACTATTGACTAGTCTTACTAAATTTAGATTACTCAGCATCACTGATAAGCTGTTAAGCTGTTATGACCATACTACCAAAACAGCTGAGATGACTAGTAGCTAATGGGAGAAAACTGTACACACAGGTATGGAAACCTAAGATGTAAGCTCTGCCAATTCTTTTTTCTAAATTTCAACTCCATGGTTATTGGAGTAGAAAGTGGAGTTCTATTGATTCATGACATCAGATTTGACATTTTTCTTAACCTTTTATTAGGTTCAGGGAGCAAGTTTCCGAGGTTGGAAAGAAGTGACTTCACTGTTTAATAAAGATGATGAGCAACATCTCCTGGAAAGATGTAAATCTCCCAAGTCCAAAGGGTAAGTCACAATTGTGTAAGAAAATGATCATTTCAGGAGAGGGAGGAAGTCACTGAGGAGGTGGAAATGAAAACTTGATGGCATAAATACAGTGTAATTGGACACTCTGTGGGGCGTGGCAAGTCCCTGTTTCCCTCCCCACTCCGTCTGTCCCTGTTGAGTGGCAGACGGTCATGGATTTTGTGATGTGTGCTTCGGAGTTAACATCGCCCTTGTGAATAAACAGAAATGGGCTGGGCACGGTGGCTCATGCCTGTAATCCCAGCACTTTGGGAGGCCAAGGCAGGCAGAACACAGGGTCAGGAGTTCGAGACCAGCCTGGCCAACATGGTGAAACCCCGTCTCTACTAAAAAAAAAAACAAAAAACAGAAATTAGCCGGGCATGGTGGCGTATGCCTATAATCCCAGCTACTTGGGCGGCTGAGGTGGGAGAATTGCTTGAACCTCTGGGAGGCAGAGGCGACAGAGCAAGACTCCGTCTCAAAAAAAAAAAAAAGCCAGAAATGAGTTGTGTTGTTCGATGAAAAAAGAACAAACTATACTTTGGATAAAAGGTCATGAGGGTCTCTGTTGGCATTTTGAAAGGTTATGGAAAAGTGGAAAATAACTTAGAATTATAAATTGAACTTATTAGCCTTAAAGCAGCCTGTAGCCACACTTAAGATTTTTAGTAGTTTCAGAAAAAAACCAAACCAAAACAACAACAACAACAAAATGACTGTTAAAAATGCAAAGGATTGACTGGTAAACTGTAAAAGATTTTAGAAAATTTAATAAATTTAAACTGACCTTGCTAATTTATCATCAGTGTTTCAGAATTTTAAAAAGTGTAAAGTTGAAAATGTAAGTTCAGTGACTACCCAATGATATTACCAATGGCATATTTACTCCGTGTTATGGACAGTTGTTTGATTAGAAGATGAATCCTGGTGAGTCTACAAGTACAGAGTTTGCTTTTGTTTGAGAACTGTGGGCCCTCTGGTCTGCCTCTCTGCTCTTTTGTGCACTGAGGACAGACACGTGGCCTGGCGTGCTTTGGCGGAGCTGTGCCTTCACCTTTAATCCTCATCTGTAGAAGACGGGTAGACTGGTTCACCTGCTAATGAACCGGTCAGGTGACCTGCTAATACATCAGCATCTGGAAGGAGAGGGCCTGGGCACTGGTGTTCTTAAAAATGTTCCCAGGTGATGCTCATGGACAGTCAGGGTGAAGAGTAGTTGAAGATCTTTCTTCAGTAGCTGTCGCTCCCTGCCATTTCCTTTTTATAGTAGATGGTGTTCTGAATGCTTATTTTTGTTGAGTAAATTACCTACTAAATGCTTGACACAACCTTGCTATATTAATAATCCAATTGCAAACCTATTTGAAAAATTGAATAGATTTCCCTCCTTGTTTCTTAATCTAGACCCTGGATTCTCATAGATCTGATTTGCTCAAAATTTTGAGTATTACCTTCCTATTTCCTTGAGGACCTCTCTTGTGTGATAATACTTCTTTCTTGTCAGAACTAGTTATTTGCTTATGTATTGCCAAGTGGTGTCCTAAAATACAGCTTTTACACACTTCATTAACAACATGTAGTGACTAATTTTTCCTTAACTTTAATATTTGAAAATTTTCATATAGACTTGTGTTAGTTTTCTAAACAATTTTTTTTAAATTTGAAAGAATTTTATGTTTGTAAAATGGATACAGCTTGAGGCCCTAAGACCACTGGGTCACCAACACCTAACTCTTTCATCTCCTATAGAACTAACTTACGATTAAAAGAAGAGTTGAAGGCAGAGAAGAAATCTGGATTTTGGGACAATTTGGTTTTAAAACAGAATATACAGTCTAAAAAACCAGATGAAATTGAAGGTTGGGAGCCTCCAAAACTTGCTCTTGAAGACATATCAGCTGACCCTGAGGACACCGTGGGTGGCCACCCATCCTGGTCAGGCTGGGAGGATGACGCCAAGGGCTCGACCAAGTATACCAGCCTGGCCAGCTCTGCAAACAGCTCCAGGTGGAGCCTGCGCTCGGCAGGGAGGCTGGTGAGCATCCGACGGCAGAGTAAAGGCCACCTGACGGACAGCCCGGAGGAGGTGGAGTGAGGGGGGCTGCATGGCAAGTGTGCCCCGACGTGGTGGCCTTTTATTAGTATACCATGTAGTTGTTGAGTCTTTTCTGTTAGAAAGAATAGAGTCTACTTTTTGCCTATATTTCATATTTGGACCTCTGTTTCATTGTTTAATGAACTCTCTCACACACACTGTGACTCCTTGGTGAACACATGCAGGGATTGTACATTTGATTGCCTTATTGCAGAAATACCCATCAGTCCATGTTTTGCAGAAACTGGAGATGGGAATTTTTGATGCTGTCCCATAGTACAGCAGTAATGATGTGCAGTTTGCCACAAATTATCTTCATGCTGCTCTCTGTCGTAGTTCTGTTTCAGGACTTCTATACCTCTTTCTTGTATGTAGCACATGCAAACGCAGCAGTCATGCAGTTCTTTTCTTTTGCCAGAAAATTACAGTGAGGAGGTAAGATGAATCTTCCAAAGTTAGGTTAAATTTTGTTTAACTTGACAAATTAAACTTTGTTCTTATTAAACAAATATTTAAACAAATACTGGAAAAGCAAAGGTTATATTTGGGCATAAAATGTCAGTATCTTAAAATGCATGTTCATCTTTTCCTGAGGGAGGAATAGCCTCTTGTGTGTGCACTGGATAGTAACCATGGTTCTTTTTTGGAATTTTATTTTTACCTCTTTTGAACTTCTAAATCAGTTCCTTTATTTTCTTAAAACATTTGCTCTCTCTTTTGTTTACAGATTAAAGAAGTATGATGATAATTTTATTTAGGAAACATTGTCTTGCTCATTACCGAGTGAAGACTGTGCATAAAATACTGAAGTGCCTCTTTTTTATTAGGCTCATATGTTTGTTCTTGCAAAGCGAGATGCCGATTGTGATGGGTGTTAGATCTGTAAGAAGCTGTGTTTTCTCCACAAGAACTGACGGCCAGTTTGAGAGCATCTCGCGCGTTCTTTTTCTGTCTGTTTTACTGTCCTTGACAATGTGATCCTGCACAATATCAGGTGCCAGTTATGTGTCCCTGGCAGGTTGGCGCTTATCAGCAAGTCCTGCAGATATCTATCTTAGGTAAAAGTGGTTTGAAAGAAAAGGTATATTTTTCTTTTTTGTTTAAAAGCAAAATAAAACCTCCAGTTACACTGTGCATTCCCCTCACGTAAAAAAAAGACAAAAACCCTTTCCTGAGTTGCTTGGCATGCACTTCTGTGCTGTTTCATGCGTGTGGATGTTCCTTCCGCTTGTTCCTGTGGAATAACTGAGTGTGCCTGATGGCAGAACACACTGCAGTGTTATCAGTGTCTGCATGTTTTTTAATAGAACAGGTTTACTTGATCTGTCATCTGTTATGGAAAAAACAGCAATTACTTTTGCATCAACCTAATACATCCATTCATCTAGCTAAATCTATAATCTGTATCAATCACTTATACCTATCAATCATCTGTATCTATTCACCTACCCTCTATGTCTGTCATCTCTCAGACTGCATCCATCTAGCCTTCTGTCAATCATCTACTTTTTTTAATAGAATAAGAAGTTTACTTACCAAGTCTTGAAAGGGGGACATGCTTCAAGTGGTGTTCAAACAAAAATTCCAGTTCGTATTAGAACCTTGAAATGGTGAAGTTGTGGAGGTTTTCTTTGTTCCATAATACAGAGACAAGTTCATAATTTTTAGTGTAACAGCTAAGTTGACAAATTCTAAGTTTCCTCAGGTAAACAGTCGTAACTGTCTTTCTCCCTAGAGAAGTGCTTTCCGGGGTAGTAAAAACATTCACCATTCCATGACTTCTGCAAATACTTTCAAGCGGAAGTCAGTGTAGGCTTGTTTTTGGCTAACATGGTCTTGCTGCGCAGGAATGTAAACACTGTGTTTGAAACTCTGGAAATCACACGTGTGTGGGGAGATGGGGACGCTGCCCACGTAGTGGGGAGCTCTGTGGTGTGATGGCATCAGCAGTTGCTGTGCCTCTGTTGGAACGCTAAGTGCCTGCAACTCACGTCAATCATAGAATTGTGACGCACAGTTGGCAAAATAGTTCTTTATGCTATTTCTCAAAATGTGAGGACAAACCCAGATTGGGATTGGAATGTGCATGTAAATCAAATTTTTCTTATCTACAAAGACTCACGTAAAAATGATTTTTTCTTCTGTGCCTGATTAACTATGGTTTTTAATATAAATATTTATTGGTGTGCTTTGGGAGAAAAAATATCTTTTTTTGAAAGAACTTACCAAAGCAAATTTGTTATCTTCACAAGTCAATGGGAGAATGTGGTTTTTCTTCTGGGTGTTTGAATTGTGTAAACACACAGCTTCCCTGTGTGAAGACAGCTGTCCTGTGCTCCTTCTACTGTACTTTTAAAATTTTTTAATAGGAAAGTGATGGGATTCAGAGAAGGGTTCCTCCTTAGTGCTGAGGCTTTTTAAAAATAAAAATATTGTTTCTAACCTCTTTCATTATTGGTTTCCATGATTATTGGCATCTGCTTACGATGGCTTTAATCACTCAGAGCTAATGGCACCTTTCCTATTTAGCCTCATTTTAGAATGCAGTAAACACATGTGGACTTTTCATGAATAAATGAGCAACTTCAACCTTGGTTTTCAAGATGTGTCTTTTGCGTATTTGAATGGCCTGTGTGTGACTGCGTCCTTGGCGCAGGGCCCTCCACTCTGGAGGGCAACAGTGTGGTGGGGCACCCTGGCTGCTGTTTTTGGTTCTTTATTTCATGAGTTATGTCCTTAAGCAAGATTTTACTCCTTCAAGTGGAGAAACATGAACATAGTAGCAACAATTCATTTCTATTTATCTTTAAAAAAATTGACTATCTCTTAGAAATAAGTTTTTTAGAAAGCAGTGGCCTGTTCTAGAGAATGCTCTTCACTTCCCGTGGGAACGGGACCCTGGAGTCTGCAGTGCCTTTGAGGCTGTTTTTGGGGTGCAGATGCTTTGCAGGGAGGTGCAGGGCCGTGTGGGATCCCTCTTCTCCGACTGCATCCTGAGCAGGTGGCCTCCCTGGCCTTCCTCGCTGGCCTCATGGGTGAGTGTGGACTGCACTGTCACCTACTCCACCCTCGCTGGGGAACATGGATGGCATTGGTGCCCACTCTGCTCCCCCCAGCCTTGCCTGGTGCCCTCAGAGCCTAAGCCTGAGCTTCTCACCCACACCTGCCATGTAATTCCGATCGTCCTCTGGCTGTCTCACAGGTGAACCATTCTGCCCTCTCTTACTCTCCCGGTTTAGTTTTAGCCATGAATGTGCTTTTGAGTTTTTTTGGTCATTCTTCAGTTGATATTTGCTTGATCAACCAAAAGACCAGCTAGTAGGGCACACTTGAGTCAGCTCTGAAGAGATCAGTTGGCTAAGATGATTTTTCCAGATCAGCATTAACTTGATCATTTAAAAAACAAAAAAACAAAAAAACCTCAACTGCAGAGTGTACTCTAGTCTGGGTGACAGAGTGAGGCCCTGTTAAAAAAAAAAAAAAAATGCTCAGGGTAGTCCAAAGGTTGTTTAAACAGTGCTGAATGACTGAGATAGTTTGCTGCGGCTATTTTTTTCCTTCTGGTAAAAAAAAGTTTTAGCCCAGCTGATGAGGTAGGAATGCACCGTGGGCGGCCTTGGCCTCGGTGGAAACAGAGTGGCTCTCCTCATCCAGGTGCTGTGTTGCTTGGTAGAAGTGTCTCTGCCTGGGGCTGCGACTTGCGCCATGAACTCTCTGACCCAGCACCAGCCAGAATCAACACCTGGGGATTTAAACTGCAGCAACAAGTGGTTCCCCTCTTGGCCTGCGGTTCTGTCATCCCCAAATTGTTCATAATGGTGGATATGAGACATCAAAACGAGGGCTGAATCAGATGAAATTATGCTCAATTCAGCCTCAGATTTCAGTGATTTATTGTTTTCTAGTTCTTCATACCTACTAGAGCTGCTGTGGTGGCTCTGTCAGTGGTTGGCAGTGGCCGCCAGCCCTCTCCCTGCCACTGGGGCATTGTGCATTGACATCTGGTTGTTGCTGGCAGCCCTGAGGGGGACAGGGGCAGGCCACCGCCACCACCTCTCACTGGCTGCTGGGCTCAGGACTGGTCTGCTGTTAGGGAAGCTGCAAGTCCAGTCAGTTGACTGCACTTTTTTAAGAAAAAGCACTACTCTGTTACCTGAGAACCTCTGAGATTCCTACTGTGAAGGAAGAATCATGTGGAAATGAAAACTTAAGCTTTTAGCTAATAACAGAAAAGTGAACTAGCTTTTGGCCGTTGTCCAAAAGTGTAAAATTCTACTGAAAGAAGACAGCTCAGTACTTCAAACATTGGAGCTGTGTTGTTTGGGAACCACGCAGTCTGCAGTGCCCGGCAGTGCCTGAGGCTGCTCAGTGTGACCCTTTCACTGAGGCCTTGGCCCGCAGCACCAGCCCTGAGAAGGGTCCCGGCTGCTGACCTCAGGCTCTTTTCTGTTTATAAAGTCAGAGTGTTCTCAGAGGGCTCTGAGGAGAAAATAGTGAAGCTTGAAGAATATTGGTGAATCTGTGAAGTATTGAATACTTCCTAATCTTAGATTAGGTTTTCTGCATCTTAGTCTTGAATAGCTATAACCAAAGGCTCTTGTCTGTTTAAACACTTTAATTATAAAGAGCTAAAGGCAGGAGGCACGGGGTTTGGGCAGGTGAGGGGCCTTGCGGAATACAGCTGGTGCCCATCAGCCCCTGCTAGGAATTCAGGACTCACTGATGTAGTTGCTATAAAAGCTGCCACCTCCAGGAAGACAATGCTGGGTGTTTATGGTGGTGGTGGTGTAGACAGTGACATTTCTAGTGAGGTTTGGGCAGGAATGCAGGGCCTTGGGAGTGAGGCAGCAGGCGGGCAGGTGGGGATGGGTCTGTGCTCAGAGCCATATCACCCCCCCCACCCCCACCGGGAGCATCCTGAAGCCCACTGAGAATTTGGGCTGAGTGGCCCAGAGTGGGAGGCAACTGGCACCACACGTTTCTCCGGTAGCTTCTTTGGCTGTGGCAGTTTCCAGGTCAGGGGCTGATCACCACCACTTTGTCCATGACCCTTTTTCTCTGTCTTTAGAGGTCAGTGGAACGGTTCCATGGAGCCGCCCTCCCTTAAGCCCAGATGCTCACACCGAGCTTCCTGGTTGTCCTCGTCGTGGCGGTGTTCAAGGTGTTCTTTCTGTGGGGCGTCTCTTCGTTGCAGGGCTGACAGCCCTGAGACAGCAGGGACGCCACACCCCAGGGCACACTGCTAGGGACCCTTGTGTAGTGAGGAGCCAAGATCAACTGCTATGGAAGGAAGGTGATGTTGACTGGGATTTCCAGTACAGGTCCTGACAACTGGAAGGTCACAACTAGTATCCAGTGTGCCTGCCTGCCATGCATCCCTCTCCCATCCTGAGGTTGTGGTGATGCCACGTGTGAGGCCCTGTCCTGAACTCACCACCGTGTGGGTGTTTGTTTGCAACTCTGCCTCAGAGACCCTGTTCCTCCTGCACAACGGGAAGCAGCAGGCCTGTCTCTTAGGACTGCTGTGAGTCACTGTGATGGCCCAGGAGCCTGCCACGTTCTGAGGTCGTGAGCGCAGCACCTGTTGTTGTTACTGGGAGTTCTTAACCTGCGGGGGGCGGGGACTCCCTCTAAGGGCAGCATGCTGAGTACTGGCAGCCTAATTGATCCAGCCTTGCGGCTAGCCCTGACTCTACCTGGGAAGCCACAGGCTTCATTCACACCTCCCCCAGCAGTGACAGCCGAGAAGGTTTTACCTTTAAATGGCATCAGCAGGTAGGTAAGTGTTGATCACGCTGCTGGCAGGTGAGGGACCGTCTGTGGACTTCCATCCCCGGTTCCACCTGCCCTCCTGGGCCAGGATGTCTGAGCTCTTGGATGTGGGTTTTATCTCCTTGTTGTCGATACCTGGTGCTTTTATCTATCGTCAGTACCCTGTACTTTTACTTCTCTGCTATGTTGACTTCTGAGAACATCAGATTTAACAATGCATTTATTTTAAAAGCCACTTTTTCTTGGCAATCTGTATTTTTTAACACAAGACAATCTGATGTTAGCACACTGGTGTTGGTGGCCTTTGATGAGGCAAACCCACCTTTTGCTGCCACGTTGCCTCAGGAGCACGGGTCATCTGGTGATGCGGACACATTCCCGTTGGAGCTGGAGTGTGTCCCCCTTGCTGCTGTGAAGCAGCACAGTAAGACGTGATAAATGATACATTTTAATAGTTATGTTTAAATGAAAGAGTTATGGGGTGAATTTTACCTCTGTTCTTTTTTTTTTTTTTTTTTTTTTTGAGAAGGAGTCTCGCTCTGTCACCCAGGCTGGAGTGCAGTGGCCGGATCTCAGCTCACTGCAAGCTCCGCCTCCCGGTTTCACGCCATTCTCCTGCCTCAGCCTCCCGGGTAGCTGGGACTACAGGCGCTGCCACATCGCCTGGCTAGTTTTTTGTATTTTTTAGTAGAGACGGGGTTTCACCGTGTTAGCCAGGATGGTCTCGATCTCCTGACCTCGTGATCCACCCGTCTTGGCCTCCCAAAGTGCTAGGATTACAGGCTTGAGCCATTACCTCTGTTCTTAATCTTTCTGGAATATGTCAAAAAATATTAGAAAAGAATACCGACTATTCACAAAGAAACACGGTGCGTGTATACCTGTGGTGCTTCCTAGATACACGATCCGCTGTCTCAGCAGCTCCACCTTGGATCGCGGGGAAGCGAGGCAGCAGCTGGAAGCCTGGGGTCCTGCTGGTGCCGTCTCTGAAGCGCCTCTGCCCCTCACGTGCGTGTCCTGCTGTCTGGCTGCGTGCGTGCATCATGTCCCTGCTCACCCTGAGGAGGTGCGGCTTCCATGTGGGCGTCATGGGAAAAAAGTCATAATTTACCAAACTGAGGCAGGCACAGCCTGGGGTGGAGTCAGCTCAGAGCAGTCCAGGCATAGAGGAGACCGCTTGCCAGGCAGGAATGTTGCAGTGTCTGGGGCTTTCTACTCCACTGGGTTGAAAGCCTTAGGGGGCGTTTTTCCGTCTCAACTTGAGCACGGTGAGCTGAAAATGCACCCCTTGCTGACCTCCCGCTCCCTCCCCAGGTGAAGGCCACTGGCCTCCCAGAATGTCAGGCTATTAAATTTAGGCAATGACTTGGCACAGTGAAAGGCTGAGGTGGGAGGGAGGTAAACAAAACAAAATCAGTTTACTTCCCCTGAGGAAGTAAACTATTTTTGATTGAATTAATATATTTCAGTTCCCTGAAGTGGAAAACTCCAGCTCATACGGCTGTGTTTGAGGATTCAACTAAACTTTCTGCCAAAAAACCTCAGCTGAGAAATAAAATTAGAAGTGAGCAAAATGAAAACTTTACTTATTATTTAGGTTGTTTATGTACTTGTTCTTAGGTTATTAAAAAATTATCTAATTTTTAAACAGTGACAAGTGGCAGGGCTGCCTGACCATGCTGCCTGCCTGTTCCTGTGGGCTTTGGAAGGAGGCTCGGCTGCCTCTGCTGCTGCAGTCGGCTGGGATAGGCTCAGGCGACATCTATCTGAGCTCCTGTTGCTTTTTAGGGAGGGGACAGGTGGAAGGGCTTAGAGCAGCAACACCAGCCTGTGGCCTTGCCCTGCTGGGTCCCAGCAGGCACTGACACCTGTGTGCACCACACCCGTGACACACCTGTGCTTTGCCCTTGCCTCCCTCTGGGGCCTTAACACGGTGCTGCAAGGCTGGCCTTGCTGTGCCCATTTTATAGATGCTGAGTGAGGTCTGAGAGTCCCACTCTTGAACGCCTGGAATGAGTTTGTTCTGTTGCAGGTGGGATGACACCTGATGATGGGAGACTGCAGGCTGAGGTGGGGAGGAAGGGCAACCTTCATTCAGTTGTGGGTATTTATGCAGCATTTCCCAGGAATGAGGCAAAGTATCACAGGTGCAGAGAAGCTCACACAGACCACCAGCGACAGCCTGCTCAGGATGGGCAGGCTCGAGGCCAAGGCCACGTCCCGAGTCTGAGCAGGAAAGGGCTGAGCCTGCGTGAGGTCTGAGCCACTGTGAGAGTGTTGGGGCTCCCTTCTGGAAGGCGCCTCCCGCTACCATGACCTCTGGTGTTTCCCTAGGGGGGTCCCCCTCTGGTGTGGGTTTTGGGGTCAGATGCTGAAGTTGGGATCTTTGCACCAAGGCAGGCAGCTGTTTGGCCTTGAGTTTGTTTTGAAGCCGTTGGGCCCTGATGGGGTTTGGTGCTGTGTGGTTCTGGGGCCTCTGTGTCAAGTCTGGGCCTCCCCTGGCCAGGTGGGTGGCATCCTTCGTAAGGTGTGTGGTGGCCCGAGTACTGTCTCAGGAGGCCGTGGCCTCTGCCAGCAACATGAGTGCAGCCTGGGTAACTCCCTACTCCGGTCCTCTCTCTACTGATCTGAGCTGTGCTCTGTGGGGTCCACTTGTGGGCCCAGCCTCAGCCTGGACCGACTGCAGCACGTTCTATGAAGTACTCAAAACATGATCAGCTTGAAGGCGCACCCTTCCCAACCCTGGCTTGCTGCTCAGGTCGGGGTCTGGGGTGCTCTCAGGGGAGCAGATGCAGCTTTCAGGCCTGCATCCCAGCTCTGCACGCAGCCCCTGCCACCTCCCGCCCAAATGCCAGGAAGCCACTTTTGTCTCTCTCCATTCTACGTGAAAGCACCTTCCCAAAGCTGCTCTAGTTTCAGGGTCTTGGCCCAGGGTGGTGCTTCCACTGGGACATGGTCCCCAGGGTTTGTAGGGCCCAGATTTGGGTCCCGTGCCTGCTGCCTCCCAGCCCCAGATACCATGGCTGCCTCCTGTGCACCCACCGCATGACAACCACCCTCACAGGACACCCACAGGAGACGCCCGCGTGACAGCTGCACTGGCTCCTCCCATGGCGGAGCCCTGGGCCCGGGGAGCAGAAGGCACTGGAAGCAGAAGGGAGACCTGCCCGGGTAGCATGTACCACTGGGGTTCTGCAACACCCTTCCATTCACATGAGAAAAGTCAGGGGTGTGGTTGGGGCTGCGCCTTCTGAACTTCAGTTCTTGGATTTCTCATTTTTGTCACACGAGTGCCATCTATTCTGTAACATACTTAATACTCTTTAAAATTGATTCACTTTAAAAAATTGCTTGCTGAGGAAGCTGGTGGGTGAGGACAGGGTTGGGGATTGTGGGAGGCCCTGTGAGGAGGGGCTTCAGGGCTGGAACTGCCGAACAGCCAGTGGAGGGGCCACGCCTGGAGAGCGTGGGGCAACTCGTGTGGGAGGTGTTCTCGGGCAGGCTCACCTGCGGCCTCTTAATCATGCGCTTTCACAGAATCCTCTTGCAGATCCTGAGGTCCCTGTGCCACCAAGGGTCCAGCTCACCTGGCTGGCTCCTTGGTGCCCTGACCCATGGCTCCTCTCACCTGTTTGCCACCCGCAAGAGGCTGCTGCTTTCTTCTAAAACAGGCTCTCTTCTGTGAACCACTGTCCATTGCGGTCCCCTCCCGTTCATTTTGTTCGTTTTGTTCGTTTTCTACTCTTCTCTTGCTTGTTTCTCCCTTGATGCCATGAAGTCCATTTCTGGGTCTAAATGCTGGTTCTCAGTCTTAGAGAGGATCAATGTCCCCACATCAATGGGAAGTAGAGCTGGTGGCATTTCTGCCTCACCCAGTGAGGACCAGGGAGGTTGTGTGAGGTGAGGCATAGCTTTTGCGGGGGGGCTAGTGTCATACCCCCAATCCCGCCTTCCCTGGAGGCCAGGGCTGGGCCCTGCAGGGCTTTGTCCCATGGGCAGACGTTTTCATCAGAATTAGGTGCTATTTTCTTTGTGTGGAGTGTGGATTTGATGGAAGGTCATATTGGGGGAGGTGGGAGCCAAGTCTCTGGACAAAGTGGGAAAACTAGTGGATGACTGCGTTTTGGAGACATTTCTAGGGCAACAAGGTATCTTTAGGAATTTGGTCCATGGCAGCCTTGGGCAGATATTTAAAAAGACAGGCTTGAACCTGGAATTTGTTTTTAAAGTCTGCCAGCTGCCCAGGCTCCTGCACATTCTGATTTTGTCTGTTGGGGCCCAGGACACCTGGAGTCTCTGCTCAGTCTCTATCCTTAGAAGGAAGCTTCAAGCCGGGCTGTCAGAACTGACGGTAAACACACAATGAATGTCCCCACTGCCCGGGACTGTCTTCCTGACATTCTGTGTGCCTGCCCACTCTTCCTCCCAGAGTCTGGAAGTGCACTGCAGCATGTTCCTCCAGCTCCCAGGATCGGACATCCGTTTCATCTCGGAGGAACACATCCTGAATAAAAGTTATTCTAATTTTAACAGCAGGAAATGCTAAGCTCAATGGTGAACTAGAAAGGCCGTCTCCCAGCAAAGCCTAATGCACCTTGGGAATGTGTGACAATTATTTTTTATTAAAAAAAATTTTTTTAGAGGCAGGGTCTTGCTCTGTCACCCAGGCTGGAATGCAGTGGCAGGATCAGGGCTCAGTATAACCTCCAACTCCTGGGCTCAAGTGATCCTCCTGCCTCAGTCTCCCGAAATGCTGGGTGTAGGCCACTGCGCCCAGCCATTGTGACAATTTAAATAGTGATTTTTCCCTCAGTGGCTCTGACACAAGAAGCAGACAGGACAGGATGGGTTGGAGGATCGTGGTCAGAGTCTTACCGTTTTCTCCCTTTAAAGTGTTTTTCATTCCTGAGGCCAGTGGGGTGAAGGAAGAGTCACTTAATCCTCAAATAGTGGTTAATTCTCATAATTAACTGTGTGTATTTTAATTTGGCTTTTTCGGGGTGGGGGGAGGTTGACAATTTCAGTTTTTAAATTTTTTATGATGAAAAAATCTATGCAAAAGTATATAGTACAATGGACACCCGTAAACTCAGCTACTGAAATTCAATAATGGTTGTATTTGTCATATTTGCTTTGTGTGTGCATACATATATTTAGTTAACCATTTAAAAGTAAATTACAGACACCATATCACCCCCGAGTACTTCAACATGTATTTCTTAAAAAAAAAAAAAAAAAAAAAAAAAAAAGATGCTGTCTGCGTAAGTACAGTATCATTGGCACACCTAACAAAATTAATTTCCTATATCATCTAGTGTGTGTATGTGTGTGTGCGTGTGTTCCCAGTTGTCTGGAAAATTGGAAAATACCTTTTAGCTGTTTTTCCCCTAAAACCATGATCATGCATCATATCTGGTGGTTCTGTCTCTGAAATCTTTTCATGTTGGAAACAGGAGCCCCCGTGTCCCTTCCCTCCCAGCTTTTCCTGAACACACTGTTGTTTGAGGTGTTTAACTCACTCCTCCATCCTTAGTACTTCCTACAAACCAGAAGTTGGATCTAAAGGCTGGGTTAATCCAAGCTGCTGCTTTCTTTCCGGGTAGCTCCTGGGCCCTGTGCCCAGCAGGGTCACATGGTGTCTGACATCCACCATTAGTGGTAACATAGGCTCAGGTGGTAACAACTGGATCTTCAACCTGACTCCCTTTATTCCTTAAGCGTCTCTCAGTTGTGCCCTCTATGCTTCTCGAGGGCTGTGTCCTAGTACCTCTTCTGCAAGCAGAGAGCCACGGATGTGGCCCACGACGTGGGACAGGTACCTGCTGTCCTCCCTCTCAGATCCAGAAAAGAGGTCACAGCAATGAAAATGCAGGTGAGATCATTTGATCCCCCCGCCCCCCGCAAATATAAGCAGCTTTGTGGTAGGCACTAGCAAACTGATTTCCATGGAAATTAGAAACATGCTAACCACCTTGAGAACAGAAGACACTGTTGTTTCCACGCTATAGGGATCCTGTGTGACTCATGTCACAGCCCATCGCCTTCCCCTTGATAGATCCTGAATTGAGGAGGAAAGAGAGGAGAACTTGAAATGAAGGCTGCATTAGTGGATGTCGCTCACACAACAGCCAAGACGCTACAGAGCCCCTTGCTTTCCTGAGGGGTAACATGATTGTGTGGCCTTTGGTTGTAAAGCTGTGTGAAACTGAGTAAGTCAAACTTAAAGCCATTGGAACTTTACTCTGGAGTCTCCGAAAGGGAAGAGGGAAGGAGGAAGGGGGACAAGGGTTGAAAAGCTGAGCACTACCTTCGCTGTCTGGGTGATGAGTTCAAAAGTAACCCAAACCCCACACCATGCAACATATCCATGCAGCAAAGCGGCACATGTGCCCCCTGAAACTAAAATTTTAAAAAGCACTTAAAAAACTATTTTGAGTGTTGGATGAAATGTAGCTATGCAGCTGGAGCCATGATGCATGCAGCTGCAACCTCTGCCTTTCTTTCCCTATAAATGACCAGATGCACCAGAGACGAGGCCCCTGAGATCACTGCTTCTCACTTGGTGGAGTGCAGCCATCTGTAATGGTGCAAATCGCCATAGCGCGCACTGGTCTGTGGAAAACAGCATGACTCTGACATCTCAGCTCCTGCCTGTACGAGTGAAGCCTTAACTTTCCCACTGTGGACGCTGACCCTGCTGGTATGGGGCCCATCCCCCAGGTGGCCGTCCTCAAGCTGTGTGATCAAATGCACTCGACACGTCCCGTATTTTCTGAGCCTCTTCATTTAAGGCTGACAGCTGATAAAGTTGCACCAGCTGTCCATCAGGTAGATCAGAGTCCAGGGCAGTGCCCAACTCTGTGTAGACATGGGGGCCCCAAAGAGGTGCCTGTCTGGGTTACGTACAGAAAAACCGGTTTACTAAATAAGCTGGTGTTTTGAAATGTGACACTTAACTTCTTAGAGGGAAAACATAAGTCACTGGGGAGTGACTGCACCTCCGGCTTTCCCCACACGTGGCTATCCTTTCAGCTACGTGTGGCAGTGTGCGCCGTCTGCTGGAAGAGCAGGGTTTGGGGAGGGGGTTAACAGATAAGGAGCATGAATGGTGCTGAGCCTGTTGGAGGGGCATGAGCAGTCCCGAGTGAATATTACGTAGGAGAGCCAGGGTTGATGCGGCTGCGGCCTCGTCTCCTCTCACACCAGCAGGTGAGTGTTAAAGGCAGGCCTCCTGCTGGTGGGCTTGTTTTCTCCTGGCATGTGTGCCTTGGGAACATGATGCTTTCCTTTGCGCCTTTCTCTGACTCAGAGACTGGCTTCATCCCCACTGAAGGGCTTGTCACCTTTATGAGGTATTCCATTCTCTGGGGTTTGGTTACTGTATCTCCAAGACCTGCTGTTTCTTGGCAAATCTCCATCCACTAGGTTTCTGATTATGTTTGAAGGTTATTATCAACATGCTGGCATCTTTGTCTTTTGGTGACCAACTGTTCCCTTACCAGTGAGCAGTGAGTGGTTTCAAGTGTGTCTATCAGTAATAAACAGTGACCACTCCCACCCCCTCGGTGGCTATCAGTTTGGGTGGATACACTTAAATATTTATGTATTTTTTGAGACAGGGTCTCACACTGTTGCCCAGGCAGGAGTGCAGTGGCACAATCACAGCTCACGGCAGCCTCCACATCTGCCTCCTGAGGAGCTGGGACTGTGTTGTGCCACCATGCCTGGCTTTTTGAGAGACGAGGTCTTGCTATATTGCCTAGGCTGGTCTTGAACTCCTGGGCTCAAGCAATCTCTGGCCTCGGCCTCCCCAAGTGCTGGGATTACAAGTGTGAGGGACTGCAACTGGGCCCCATTTAAGTATTTAGAAATTAATGTCTCAGCATGGTTTTTCAGAGTTGCAGATATTTTCACTTACTGATAAAGGGGTAGAGTTTTAGCTTTCACAACAAATGATGATATCGATCCCTTTGGCATTATAGAGTTTTAGGAAAATATTTTTAAAAATTTATTTTCAAGAAAGCTGAACAAATCTGGATGGCGTGGGGGTGACGGGAAATACCATTTGAGTTTTGAGAAGTGATTTTTTTTCATTCTTTGGAAACTAGAGTTTTAGAAATCTCTTCTCCCTGGAGACTTTAAAACTGGTGCTATTTAAGACAGAAGGATATGGTGAGAATTTTTATTCTGTAAGAATCTTCAAAGCTCAGCATGAAGATGCACATCTTTCCCTTGGGAATCCAGGTTAGAGAACTGCAAGAAGGCAGTTCCCTCTAGAGGCTCCTTTCCTGGGAGATGCAGCTCCAGATGGGCGGGTTTCTGGGCAGGAGGTGTGAGGAGGGTGGTGTTTAGTTAACTATTTGGGATCATGTTATGCATCTTCAAAAAGCGATATAGAAGATTGGAAAGCTATTTCGAAATAAGAATAATTACCTTGAAGTAATTCTTATAATTCATGGGTAACATTTTTATGTGTGTATTTTGGCTTTTTAAAAAAACTTTCTACAATGAAAATACATTATTTTTACAATAAAAAGTAACAGGTATAAAAAAGTAATGTTATGTAACTTTTAATGGAAAATGTCAAATAGATACAAAAGTATAAATCGGGTTGGCAAGCAAAATACAGGCCAAAATTGGGTCCACCATCTGTTTTTGCACAGCCCAAATGTTAAGAATGATTTTTACATTTTTAAACAGTGAAAAGAGATGAAAGGGTAATATCTAATGACATAAGAAAAGTATGTGAAATTCAGATTTTATTGTCCAAAAAGTTTGACTGGAACATAGCCACATGTACTGGTACGTGGTGTGGCTGCCTCATGCCGCTACTGCAAAGTGGCAAGAGAGCCATATGGCTACAAAAGCCAACAATATTTACCATCTGCTCCGTTACCGAAAAAGTGTTGAGCCCTGCTTTACACCCCAATGTGTACCTATCCTTGCAGCCTCAAATTACCAGCCAGCCTTGTTTCGTCTGTAGTTACTCCCAGTCCCATGGATTCAAAGGAAATCCCAGACATCCTATAATTTCATCTTCATGTTGTTGACATTTAAAAAGTTTGAAAATTCACCAAGATGTAATATATATGCACCAAACATCAGAGCCCCAAAGTATATGAAACAAACATTGACAGAATCAAAGGAAGAAATGGATAGTTCCATGGTAAGAGTAGGAGACTTCTTTCAGTAATAGCCCACTTTCAGTAATGGACAGGACAACCAGACAGAGGATCAGTCGCAAGACAGAACTTGAACAGCATCATAGCAACTGGACCTAACAGACACAACAGCAGTATACACACTGTTCTCAAGTGCAAATGGACCTTTCTCTAGGATAGACAGTATGTTAGACCACAAAACAAGAAATTTCAAAAGACTGAAGAAACAAAATACCTTTTCTGGCCACAGTGGGATGAAACTAGAAATCAGTAACTAGATGAAAACCTGTACACGATTATGTGAAAATTAAACAACACTCTCAACCAGCGGATTAATGGGGAGATCACAAGGGAAATTAAACATAACATACAAAAAACAGGCACAGTGAAAGCAGTGGTAGGAGGGAAATTTATAACTGTAAATACAAATATTAAAAAAATTAATATCTCAAGTCAACCCTAAATTTACATCTGAAAGAACTAGAAAAAGAAGAGCAATCAACCCAAAGCCAGCAGGATGGAGGAAATAATAAAGATTAGAGCAGAGACAAAAAATAGAGAACAGAAAAGTCATCGAGGAAAATAAATGAAACCAAGAGTTTGCTGATAACCAAAACTGACTTCTGGCCAAGAGTGACTAAGAAAAACAACCAAAAACCAGAAGGAGGGAACATTACAACTAAGAGTACTAAGAGCAATTATATATCAATGAATTGCATAACCTAGATGAACTGGGCAAATTCTTGGAAACACACAGCAGCGTATCAAGACTGAATCATGAAGAAATGGAAAATCTAAACAGACCTATGCTAGTCAAGAGAATGAATTAGTAATGAAAAGCCTCCCAACAAAGAAAAGCCCAGGGCCATATGGGAATTCTACCAAACACCTGAAGAATTAAATCAATTCTCAGACTCTTCCAAAAAACTGAAGAGGAAAGGACATTCCAAATGCATTCTATGAGGGCAGCATTATTCTGATACCAAAACCAGACAAAGACACTATAAGAAAAGAACACCACACATCAGTATTCCTGATCAAGATTTTTTTTTTATCAGTATTCAACAAAATACGGCCAACACGAGTCAGGGGGACATTGAAAGGATTACACATCATGGCCAAGTGAGATTTATAGCTGGTATGCAAAGATGTTTCAACATGCTCAAGTCAATAAATGTAATACATATTACATTAACAGAATGAAGGGAAAAAATGTGATACCAACTGATGCAGAAAAAGCATTAGAGACAATGTCATGCCCTTTCATGATAAAAACTCTCAATAACTGGGAATAGAAGGAAACAACCTCAAATAGAGGCCATATGAAAATCCCACTGTAAACATCATATTCAATAAGACTGAAAGCATTTACTTGAAGATCAAGAACAAGACAGAAATACCCTGTCTCACCACTTCTATTTAACACAGTACTGGAATCTTAGAGCAATTAGGCAAGAAAAAGAAATAAAAGGCATCCAGACTGGAAAAGAAGCAGCAAAATTATCTTTGTTTGCAGATGACATGATCTTATATGTAGAAAATCCTGGTATCCGTACATACACACACACAAAAACAATTTCAGTAACATTGCAGTTTACAAAATCAACACAGCAAATCTATGATATTTCTACACAATAACAAGCAACCTCAAAAGGAAATTTAAGAAAATTCCATTTATAATTGTAACAAAAAACTGAAATATTTAGGAATGAACTTGAGGTAAAAGACTTGTACACTGAAAACCACAAAACATTGTTGAAAGAAAGGTCAACACAAATAAATAGAAAGCAATTCCATGTTTATGGATTGGAAGCCTTAATATTAAGATGTCCATAGTCCAAAGCAATCTACAGATTTCATGTAATCTCTATCAAAATATCCCAGTGGCTTTCTTTTCTCCATCCTGAAATTCATATGGAATCTCAAGAGACCTGACACAGCCAAAATCATCTTGAACGGGAACAAAGTAGGAGGTCTCTCACTTCCTTATTTCATAGCTTATGACAAAGCTACAATAATCAAAATGGTGTTGTATTGAAACAAAGAGTCACATAGACCAATAGAATAGAATAGCAAATCCCCAAATAAACCCTTGCACATATGGGTCAAATGATTTTTGATGGTGCCAAGACCAAGGAAGAAGGGAGAGTCTTTTCAACAAATGGTGCTAAACAAGTGGACATTCACATGAAGCTAGATCTACCTCACACCATATATAAAAATTAAAATGGACAAAAGGCCTAAACTAAGAGCTAAAACTAAAACATTTAGGAGAAATATAAGGGAAAAATTTAACAACACTGGATTTGGCAGTGATTTCTTAGATATGACACCAGAGGCACAGGTAACTAGAAGAAAGACACAACTTCCGTGCATCAAAGAAGAAAACAGAGTGAAAGGCAATCCACGGAATGGGATAAACTATTTGCAAATGATATATTTGAAAAGGGTGAATACCCAGAACATATAAAGACTTCTTACAGCTTAACAAAAACGCACCCCTGACTGAAAAAGGACAAAGAGCCCAAATAGACATTTCTGCAAAGAAGACAGAGGCCAACAAACAGAAAGATACTCAGCATCACTAGTCATTAGGGAAATGCAAATCAAAATCATAGCAGGATACCACTTCACACTCATTAGAATGACAATGATTAAGAATAGGTGTTGGCAAGGATGTGGCGAAATTGGAACCTTCAGTGGGAATGTAAAATGGTGCAGCCATCATGGAAATCAGTTATGGCAGTTTAAGAAATTAAACATAGAATTGCCATATGATTGAAAGCAGAGGCTCAGATATTTGCACACCCATGTTTACAGCAGCAGTATTCACAATAGCTAAAAGGTGGAAGCAACTTAAGTGTCCATCAACAGATGAGTGCACATACAAAATGTGGTCTACCCACAGAGCAGAGTATCAGCCTTAACAAGAAATCACGTCACCTGCTATAACTTGGATGAACCTTGAGGACATTATGCTAAGTGAAGTAAAACAGCCACAAAAGGACAAATCCCTTCTGATTCCACTCATACGAGGTCCCGACAGCAGTAAATTCAGAGAGGCAAAGTAGAACAGAGGCTGCCAGGGGCTGCTGGATGGGGAATAGGGAGTTGGTGCTTAATGGGTACAGAGCTTCAGTTTTACAAGATGACAGAAGTTCGTCTTGTAAACTTGAACTTGTGGATACATGGTAGAGAAGGCTGCACAGTATGAATGTATTTAATGGCACTAAATTGCACACTTAAAATGGATAAGATGGTAAATTTCCTGTGTATTTTAACACATCAAATTCTTTTAAATGACATTAGAATTGACTACATAGGTAGATAATAAAAGCCAACTTGTCTTCATCTGTGCAACTTTCTCAAATGATTATCAAATAAAAATGAAATTTCCACGCAAAAACGAGACAGTTGAGGTGTTTCTCCTATTTGACACAGATGACCTCAGTTTTTTTGCTCTCCCTTAAACAGGAAGAACAAGAGCATTTCAAAGGAACCCTATCCTCAGTGAACCCTGGTTATGGTCCAAGACCCCTGTGGCACCAGCAGTGCCTTCTCCCGCTTGTCCCTCCAGCTGGTGCTCTGGCCTCTCTGTTCTTTGTCACTCTGTGGACTTGTCATCTCTGTTTTTTGTCACTCTTGTGGACAGTGAGGATTGGAAGGGAGAGGACCAAGTACAAAAAGGACAACTAGGAGGGTTAATAGCCTCTCCTAGGCATTTGTGTGAAAAGCAATGGCAGATCCATGTGGCCTGTATTGGGGCAGATGCCCTGGGGAGCAACTCCTTCATCTCACAGATGCTGAGGGTGGGAATGGCAGCAGCCATGCACTGCCTGAGTTTAGAGAGGACTCTGCTGGGGGTGCGTGTGTAGGTGCCACGTTAGCACCTAGAACACACACTCACGCTGTGAGCCAGGGCTTTTTAGGCACAGAGTGATGCAGTTCCTGCTGGAATTCTGGAGGCAGAGGCTACACCTGAGCAGCTCCTACCAGCTCAGTGGCACTTAGCCCACTGGATGCGGGGGGACACTGCTTTCCAAAGTTGAGTGTCTGCTTCCTCTATGCAGAAACAACAGGAAGGGACAAGGAGTGGGGCTTGAGTGAAGACAAAAGCAGCAATTCTGTTGAGATAGACATGGGTACAGGGAGGTTGAGAGCAGGGTGGATGCTGGTGTCAGCCATCAGAAGGCCCCAATGGCTGGTGCTGGTTAGTCATGTATGCAGGTCCTTATTTTTCCTCCTACCTGTTGCTAATCCCTTGGCTTTGTCATTGGGTGGCATTCAATATTGCACTAGATAGGGACTAAAGGGAGGTGAGTGG
Source organism: Rhinopithecus roxellana (assembly GCF_007565055.1). NCBI lineage: Eukaryota > Metazoa > Chordata > Mammalia > Primates > Cercopithecidae > Rhinopithecus > Rhinopithecus roxellana. Next base: position 23,172,386 of record NC_044557.1, read on the forward strand.
TGTCCACCACGTGCATACATCATAATGAAGAGAGGGAGATTAAAAAGTCAAGTTTCATAAGCCAAGCTCGCTTCTGATTTTTTCAGAGGGCAGCACCCTTTCCTTTTGATAATCCTGAAGATAAGCAGAACAGACTAGGTTTCATAGTCCATTTATCTACTAGGTTAGGCCTTCGCAATGAAAAGAAAAACCATTACAAGGCATTGCTAGAAAAAATGGTCTTATCCTCTTAAAGGATAGTAAGACAAATGAATTTCCAAAAGGGGAGATAATTGAAGCTTCTCAGTGACTTCAAATCTTATGTGGAGTTCTCTCCAACATTTAAAGAATCAACAAGAAACCACCACAAACACTTCCAAAACACAGAAGAGGGAACACTTCTAAGCTTATCCTATGAGATGGACACCAAAACCCAAGAGATCACAAGGTGGTGGGTGACAGGCAGGGTGGGAGGTCTTGGAACCCATCCCCTGTGTATACAGAGGGCTGGCTGTTCCAACACACCAAATCCAACAGCTATGTATAAATGGTATCATAAACCATGACTTAGTGGGTTTTGGCCCAAGAATGCAAGGTTGGTTCAAGATACAGAAATCAGTCAATGTAGTAACAGCACATTGATCTTATGAAGGCTGAAAACCACATTATCTTCTCAAGAGATGCAGAAAAAGCATTTGACAAAATCCATCACACCCTTTCATGATAAAAACAAACTAGGAATAGAAGGGAACTTCCTCAACCTGACAGAGGGTATCTATGGAAAACCCAGGGTTAACATCATAGTTAATGGTGAGACTGAAAGCTTTCCCCTAAGATAAGGAACAAGACAAGGATGTTTACCCTTGCACTGCTATTCAGTATCGTACTAGAGATTCTAACCAGCGAAGTGGGGCAAGAAAGAAGAATAAAGGACATCTAGGCTGAAAGAAAGAAGTGAAACTGTCTATTCACAGATGACATGATTTTGTACCTAGTATCAGGAATCTACAAAGGTGTTAAAGAACTGATAAATCTTATAATATGACAGTTTGGTTCTAAAAGCAGCATTTAAGGCAAAAATTGTTGATAGATCGTTAAATTTTTTCCATAAAGTAGACACAGTTTGCTGTCTACAGCCCTGTAGAGGACACACACACAGTGCATACAGAGATCCTGTACATCACGCAGTAAACCATGACAGCTACAACTCGGTCTGCTCCTGAGAGGCTACTGCATGCCTTTCCAATTTGTGTGTATTCATAAATTAGGTGAGGAATGTGACACTCTGACTCTCAAAATAGGCAAAAGGAAGTTGTAACTGGGTGTCAACAGACCCCAACCCTGAGTGAGCAGCGCAGACTGGGAACAAGTCCGAGAATGACTGGAGATTCTATCTTGACAGTGTCTGGCATTGCCTTTTGCAGGAACGATGGGTGAGTGAAACTTACTGCCTGGCTTTAGGCTCTTGGTGTCCTAAATTATCTACTTCATTGCAATGAAGGCATCAGAATGTAATTTAGTCTCACAGGAGTGGCATCTCTACTTTTGGAAGGCCCTGTGAGAGAAACTGTATTCAAAAATACCATTCCAATGTGGAGATTTATGATTCCTCTTCTCATCTCTGTTTGGTGTTGTCTGATCTTCTGTAAGTGCCTCAAAATTGTCTTTATTCTGTCTTTGTACCCTCCATTAACCTTTCAATCTCTCCCCAGCAATGTAAACCATCCCTGCTTACCTGCCCAGCTCCCACAACTTACTCCTCGAATGCACCTGCAGAAGGCTGTGACTCATGCACTGGCAGTGCGGCTAGCTGTATCCATGGCCTGTGGAAATATGCCAGCCCAGCAGAACAGCTGGAATCCTACACTATTAATATGGTTATGTTTTCCAGGCAAGTACTGCGCAATTTATACAAATTAAATGCACGTATCTGTGATTCGATAGCACAGCTGAGAACTGTTATAATGTCTAACAATTAAATGACAATAACAGTATATGACAAATTAGGGGAAAGAACCACAACTTCAAAAGGATAGTTTCCTTTTAAGAAGAAACTAATATGAAAAAAGACTAACATCCCCCCCCACAAAAAACAGGCAAATAACACATTAAGTAATTTACCAAAAACAAGAAAAGCAAATGGACAATAAATATATGGAAATATTCAAGCTCACAATTTATCACACATCAAATTCTTCACTTATTAAAACAGCACCAACAGAAAAAGAAATACCTGTGCTTCAGGGATAATGGAAACTCCATGTACTTACTCCCTTTCCTAGATTAAAACAATTTCTTTTTTCAGCTGGACGTGGTGGCTCATGCCTGTAATCCCAGCACTTTGGGAAGCTGAGGCAGGTGGACTGCTTGAGCTCAGGAGTTTGAGACCAGCCTGGGCAACATAGTGAAACCCCATCTCTACTAAAAATACAAAAAAACAGCTGAGCATGGTGGTACATATCTGTGGTCCTGACTACTTGGGAGGCTGAGGTGGGAGGATCACTTGAGTCTGGGGGACAGAGGTTGCAGTGAGCCAAGATCATACCACTGCACTCCAGCCTGGATGACAGAGCAACACCCTGTCTCGAAAACTCCACAAAATTTTTTTTTCATAAACAATCTAGAAATATATTTAAAAGCCTTAAAATATGTTTGACTCATGATGTTGACTACTGGTTTACTCTAAGGAGACGGCCACATTGTTATGTGTGATGATGCTAATCAGTTATTGATGCTAACAGCGAGACACTCGGGAACCCCAGGATGCTGTGATGATAAAGCCTGTTCCATCTGGGTGATTCTACGGAGCTAATAAAAACCAAGTTTCCAAATAACATTTAGGATATGGTTCTATGTTTCTAAAAAAGGTGGGGTGGTGGGGTGGAGGGGTTGTGAAATAACAGTGGGATACAGGACCATTTATGGTTTTATGAAAAACTAACATACATTCATGGAGGCCCCAGGTATTTGCATCGCCTCAGGAGAAACTATAATTTGACAAATAAATGCATTCTTGGCCATTTGTGTCAGTTCACAGAAGTGGGGCTGAAAAATCCAGAATCTTTTTTTAGTCCTATTTATAAAGCTATAAAAGTATAATTTTATTATGCTTAGAGGAAAAAAAAAGTAGAAATGATTTGCTTCGGTTCCTTGATCCTATTCGAAAATGGAAATACACAACAATGCATTTCTATCCTATGCCTGCTGAGGGGATTTTTCATATTCTTTTCAGCATGCACGATAATCTTTGGGTGGTGGGACTGATTTTCTAATTTTCTAAAATGGACACATGCGTTATTTTAAAAACAAAGCAATCTTTTAAGGATTTAAATATCAAAATCGCTAACAACATTTCTCAGTAGGATGCAAAACTGATGAAGTTTATATCGATAGGTAAACATGATTTATTACTTTGTCTATTAAAGTAGTTTCAACACAACTGAAGTTCAGACTGCACTGGGCTGTTGCCATCACAGTCTGGGATTGTGCACAGACCAGCCCACACCCCCAGCAGGGGTACCCTTGCCAGAACCTGTGCTGGATGCCTTAGGACCACAGAGACCAGTGCCCGTTGTTGGGCTCTGTGTGCACAATTCATACCCCGATCCATAAGCCCTAAGACAAGAATGGCTATCATTGCCCTGGGTTCACTTTCTATTCAAAGAGGACTCATCTGGGCACAGCCAATGTAGTAGTTAAAATGCATTTTGAGAAAAAATAAATATTCTGTACAATGTATTTACAAGGATCAACTGTTTTGTCACCCACCCCCAATTAGTATAAAATTGGGAAACTGTAATTTGACAGTTAAGAAGCATATTATTGGCCGTTAGTGTCAGGTTAACAAAGAATGTGGAGCTGACCACCTGAAACATTTTTGCACTATATATATATATATATATATATATATATATATATATAGTGCAAAATTTCACATTTTAATATGCTTAGAAGAGTTTTTAAAGTAGAAATGATTTCCTTGGCCTCTGACCTTCAATGATGAAAATGCAACCATGCACCCCCTGTGCAGGTTTTCTGGAAGCAGGGGCCTCCCCAGGAGCCTCCACCCACCTCACAGAACACTCACTACGAGCCCTGCACAGACAGCATGATGCACAATCTCCAACAGGGATGGCAGGGGCAACTCTTAAAACTTGAAGAGGTCGATGAAGTGCTGCGGAGACACAGGCGTGAAGCAGCTGTCGGGGTCGGCCGCCGTGCAGGGGTGTCCTGAGTCCTGCGGGGAGGTAGGACATGGTTAGGAGGAGGCCCACCACCAGCCACACTCTAGTGATGGGGTTGGGGGGTCGTCAGCTGCTTGTTGACAAGGACCCTGGGCCCCACCTCAGAGGTACAAGAGAGAGAACTTGGATGAGAATGATCAACACAAGGGCAGCCACAGCCGATTCTATGCAGAGGTTTTCCATGGAACTCCTGCTCAGGTAGGGCAGGAGACGGTGGCCCCAGGTCAGCCTTCCAGTGCCGAATCTGGTACTGAGTCAGAGGAGCCAGCTGCTGACACCACCCTGCATTGCCTGGGAATCTACAAGGCCACAGAAGAAACCACTGGGGACTTTCTGTCCTCTGGTCCCAGCCATTCCTTTGTCCTGTCCTGTTCCTGGTGCACTTTGGTGCACAGGGTTCCCTCCTCCCACCATTCATCCCTCAATCAGCCTGGGCTCCCTGCACAGGACATGAGCGTGGGGACACATGGCCTCAGCCCCTGAGGCTCCTGCTTGCTCCAAGGGAGCTGGCCATGCTCACATACCTAAGGATCCAGAATTTTATTTAATATGATAAGCGATGAAAAAAAATTAATTTTGTGAATGAAGGCTGGCAGAATCTTAGAAGGAACGTACGTAGATGGGACCAGAGGCCTTGAGGTCAGTGCTGGGTCTCTCCATGGCATGCCCTGGCAGTGCTGCCAACCCAGGTGCTGTGTGGTGAAGTGTTTATGGGCACATCTAGCACCCTCCCTCAGCACTCAGGTGTTGTTCTGCGAAATATTTCATGAACACTCTCGTCCTTGCTGAGGTGATCAAAGTGGCCACTAAGCCCTGCTCAGGGTCCTGAGAAAGCTCAAGTCAGCGAGAGCTGGAATCGAGCTGGGCAGTGACCAGGATGACGTACACGAGATGCAGCACAATGGAACGTTTTCATCCCGAACATGGGATGTGTGGCAAGACAGGGAAGTACCTTGAATAGTAAAGCAAGGTGGTAGTCCTTTGAGATCGTGAAGAAAGAATCAGGAAGGAATGCAGTGAAGGGAGGGAAAAAAAAAGATTAGAAAGAGCCAGACTGTAGGAATTCAGGTTTGATTCATATTATTAACGAAAATAATTAAAAACATCAGGTAACTGAATTTGGACAGTACAAGGTTATTTAAAGCAAGCAAACAAGGCATCATCAGATAACCCAAATTCCCAAACTACTTGAAGACAGGCTTAAGACAAACATCTCTTTACCTTTAAGTCTTTCAAATTGGCAACTAATGAGGTTGCTGTGCTAAATAACCTTCAAAATTATTCACTGAAAAAGAGATGCTATTACCATGTGCAGTTTATATTAAAATTTTATAAGTTTTTTGGGGGAAAGTTCTGTTATTTAATGTCCAAAGGGTCTGCTCTGTGCTAAATAATGCACATTAAGTCAATTCCACACTTTAAGCCAGCCCTCACCTCTGACACTTGTTTCTTCAGACCAGTGGATGCCACTTTCCAACACAAACCTAAGCCTCAGTTGCTGCCCTCCTGTGCTGTCCTCCCCCGCTGGTTCAGGCCGCACCAGTGAAGCGGTTCCCCCACAAGACCAGGACCACCAGACCATGGAGACCTCATTTTAGATTCTGGCTCCAACTTTGCTCCTGATGTCCACACAGGCCTGTGGGGTGAATGTCAGGTGTCCAGACCTCTATTCTGGCAACTGATACACCAAGAAAAAACAGGACATAAAAATGCCAAACTCTCATCCTGGCTTCCCTGACCCAGCCGACAAGTCTACAGTTTTTAACTGAGGTTTTGTACAGCCAGAAGATAACGCCACCCCTCTCAGTGACCCTGAGTGCAGGGTGCACCAGTGTACCCTCCCAGGGCCATCGAAGTCAGTCTTTGGCTCCAGAGCTGAACTCAGCCCAGTTACGTACAGACCGTGTGAAAGGCTGACTAAGGCAGGTAGAAAAGTTAAAAAAGAACTCCAATATAGCAGAGCCAGAACAGATGGGAAACCAGCTTGGGAGCAGATGAAGCAGCTCCACAGCACTGCTGACTGCCGAGCTCCAAGCTTTATGTACTGTGGGAAATGATAAAACACCAGATGCCGACCTGAGACAGATGCACCATGGTGTCGGCTCATGACCAAGTCCCAGGGCCAGGTAAGAATTTACAGTCACCAACACCCAGTCTCATTTTCTCACTAGCTTTGATATTACTTGAGTTTCTCAATCAACACAAACTCCTGGGATGCTAAACAAACAAAAAACAAGCAGTCACCCTAACCCTAAGTGCCGTTTTCTGAGTACCAGCTATGTACCAGGTTTCCAGGTACAGGACTGTTGGACAGTCACAGCTCCTCTGTGTGACAGGTCATGGCATCAAACCAAGACCCTGGGAGGGCAGCAAGCTCAGGAGACCCTGGAGGCAGGTCCAGGTCTGCCTGACTCCAATCTGGGTTTGGCCCACCAGGCCACTCACCTCCGCTTAGCCACATTGATGGAGCAGACGGGAGACAGGGCAAGAAGTACCTGACACCTTCAGGGGTTAAATTAGGAGGGATGGCTCTTTTTGAATACTTCCATGCATGGATTCAGAACTAAAACCGTGGACTGCCTTCTAGAATGATACTCAGTGGGAGAAGCTGTGATGGGGCCACTTACTGTAGCTGCAGTGAAGTGGACATCACAGCCTCCAGGGGCAAGACATGAACCTCCCAGAACTAAGAGATGGGCAGCTGTCTTTGCTAGGAAAGACTTGTTCTCAATTTCCATGACTTGATCAAGTATGATAAGGTTCACTAAAGACAAGAATGGCAAAGCAAATTCTTTTGGAAGGCTACACCATCTCTCAATTTTAAAAAATCAGAACTTACATATTTCAGGAAACTAAGGCAACATATCCTTATATACATGGAACACCTGTAATCCAAAAATCTGAGATGCTCCAAAATCCAAAACTTTTGAGCACTGACATGACGCCACAGTGGAAAACTGCACATTAACAAGTACATAAAGTTACTAAAACATTGTATGAAATTATCTTCAAGCTCTGTGTAAATGAAACAGATGAAAAAAATCTGAAATCTGAAACATTTCAAGTCCCAGGCATAAGATAAGGGAGGTTGGTCTGTACGGCCCAACAATGTAGAAGCGAAGGAGTGTTTTTCTTTGTTAGTTGCTTAGCAGACAGGGAGAGCTCCAATATTCATAAATGTTGTTCTAAGAAAAACACTATCACATACAAAACTGAAAGCCTTCTACCCCTTCTGTGAATGGTATTTTCCCCATAAAAATATCATTGCTTTTAATAGTTCTATAGTACAAAACAATCTGCTCAGGAGAAAAAAGAAAAGTAACTCTTAGGAGAAGCACTCACTCAACTTACAAATTACAGTATTGTGTCTACTCTTACTCTGTGACTGAAGACACAGCCACATGTTTTCAGTGTTAATATTTCAGAGAAGAACAGGTGTCAGTCCTAGAAGGAACTACATAGAAGGGGGCCCTGTTCCCTCCAGGGTCAGATGTCAAAGCTGGGTGAGAACCTGGACTTCACTCAGTTGACTGCTTTCCTTCAGTCCACAAGCATCTGCCTGTGGCTTCTACTGCAGACAACTCACCCCCATATTGTGCTTTTTGTGCCGTATAACTGGGGAGAAAAGAATAGAATGAGGGCTCTCTCCTGTATAACCTAATCTTACTGATGAACTGATTCGTTGACCTCACCAAGTTGAGAATAAACTGGAATCAAGATGTTCCCTGCTCTTGAGGGATAATATTCTACAAGACAGTTGTACTACTGCAGAAACACATAACACAACTTGCATCTTTTTAATTTCAGGAGAGAAGTCATACCAAAATATAAAATAATAAATCAGAAATAAAATCTCATATTCATGTATGATGCTGTTTACCTTTGAGAAACCAAATAAAACTATTAAAATAATACAAGAAAAACACATCTTTACATTCTTTGCTCAATCATGGATTAATTTTTAAAGCCACACTTAGAATAAATGTAATTTGAAATGAAAAGCAGTTGTCTCTTTCCAACAGCCTAGAGCTTGCCTTATGACCTATCTGATAACAAATTTAGATAAATGTAAAGCAAAGGTAAAATCACAACAGGTTACGGTGTCTATCAGGCAAAAGCCTCATCTCCCTAGACCTAGAGAAGGCAAGAGGCAGAGACAGCCCACTCCTGCAAGAGGCAGGGCCTCATCTAGACCAGGGACAGTCAGGGGGTTCCCTCCGCAGAGCAGCCAGCAGCTCAGCAGGGTCACTCCAGGACCAGCTTCTGCCTAGTTTCAACACTTTTTTTCCCCCATGGTGAAATCTCACAACATCAAACATGTTCAAATGCAAGGCAGACCATGGAAACATACTCCAGGGTGAAATAATATTAGCATGTTAAGAAAGAAGTGGATAATAGCCGAGTGCCATGGCTCATGCCTGTAATCCCAGCACTTTGGAAAGCTGGAGCAGACAGATTGCTTGAGCTTGGGAGTTTTGAGACCAGCCACGGGTAATACGGTGAAACCCCATCTCTAACAACAACAACAAAACAGACAACAACAACAACAAAATCAGCTGGGCATGGCGGCTCGCCCCTGTGGTCCCGGCTACTCAGGAGGCTGAGGTGGGAGGATCACTTGAGCCCAGAAGTCGGGGCTGAAGTGAGCCATAACTGCGTCACTGCACCCAGAACTGCGTGGGTGTCAGAGCAAGACACTGCTTCAAAAAAACAAAAAAAAAGAAGTGAATTAGTTGGGAATGGTAGCACCTGCCTGTAGTCCCAGTTACTCGAGAGGCAGGAGGTAGAGGCTGCAGCGGGCCATGGTGATGCCACTGCACTCCAGCCCGGGTGACAGAGCGAGACCCTATCTCAAAAAATAAAAAAGAAAAAAAAAAGAAGTAAGCAGTAACCTCTAACCGTGAAAAACATTCTTTTCAGACACACAGTCTGGATGGTGAGAACAGGAAGTAACTGGATGAAGGGAAGAAACTTGCAGATAAGTAACAATAGTCTTGTTAAGTTCTGATCGTATGAATGAGAAAAATGCAGATTTTAAAATCTGGGACTTCTCTATGGACGCTTTTTCTCTAAGAATGTGGCTTTGAGAAATGAAGCCTAAGCTGGTCCTGGCCCTACACAGACGGTGGGGACATAAAGGGCCAAGGGCTGTCTGGGGAAACGAGGAAGGTGCACTTGTCCTCAGATGGGCAGAGGAGTCACACTTCAGCCTTCAGCCTCAGGCTGGGGGTCAGCAGGGAACCTGGAGCTGCTGCCAGGAAAAGCCAGTGGCCGCAAGCCACCTGCGATGCCCTCCTACATGCTAACTTCTGCAAAAAGGAGAAGCGTTTTGGTTTTCAGCATTTCTGGTTTAAGCCCAAGTTGAATGAACATCTATTCCCCTACCCCAATATTTGGTAAAATATATCTCATTAACTTATTTATAACAGTACTTTCCACTTTTTAGTCTTACACTTAGAATATAAGTGATTAGTTTGTTTCACCAAATTTTAACGCTGAAATTCCAAGAGCGTATTGAAATCAGTACCTTCCAAAAGAGAATGCTGCAGTGCCGACAGAAATGCAGCGTGTCTCCGTACTGCTCCTTCGCTGGGTAGTGTTTCTGAAGTGCAAAGTACATCAACTTCCATTCAATATGACCTTTTTCTGAAAGGATCAAATGTCTACAAAACTAAACAAACAAAACCCCATTCAGAATCAGCATAAGATGACTTTCAAAGCATAATATTAGGTGTAAAACTTTTTCATTTTATTTTAGTTTTTAATTTTTTTTAACTTCAATAGCTTTAGCAGTACAGGTGGGTTTTGGTCACATGGATGAACTGTACGGTGCTGAAGTGTGGGATTTTCGTGCTCCCATCACTGCAGAAGTAAGCACTGACCCACCATGTAGTGTTTCATCGCTCCCCCTCCTACCCTTCCCTCTTCTGAGCCTCTACTGTGGATTATACTCACTCTGAATGCCTTTGTGTACCCATGGCTTAGCTCCTACTTACAAGTGAGAACATAAGGTATTTGGTTTTCCATTCCTAAGTTATTTTACCTAGAATAATAGCCTCCAGTTCTATCTGAAATTGTTTTTCAAAGGCAGTGTAGTACATAAAACAATTATTTGAAATTAAATTCACTTGGCTTAAATCAATAAGTGACAAATCAAATAAATTATGCTATGCCTGTATAATGGAATACCAAGCAGCTGTTAAAGAGACTTGAATATTCCAATCCAGAATAATGTCCATAATATGTTATTAAAATAAGCTATACACATATTTGATAACAGACTTATATCTAGAATACATAAAGAACACTTAAAACTCAATAATAAAAAGACAAATAACCCAATTTAAAAAAATGGGCAAAGGACTTGCAAAGACATTTATCTAAAGAAGTCACAGAAATGGATGATAACCTCATAAAAAGATGCTCAGAATCCAGGCATCAGGGAAATGGAATGAGACCCGCTTCATGCCCACTAGAATGGCTTTAATCAAAAAGTGAAATAATGAGAAGCATTGGGGAGGGGTGGAGAATCGAGAGACCTCACACACTGCTGGGGGAATGTGAAATGGTGTAGCCACTTGGCAAAACAATCTGGCAATTCCTCAAAAAGTTAAAGAGAATCCACCATAGGACTCAGTCATTCTACTCCTAGGTTTACAACCAAGAGAAATGAAAACAGGCATCTACACACAAACTCGAACATGTTCATGGCAGCATTATTTGTAAAAGACACAAACTTTTATCAAACAAACTAAATGTCAAACTTGAACATGTTCATGGCAGCATTATTTGTAAAAGCCACAAACTTTTATCAAACAAACTAAATGTCAATCAGCTGATGAATGGATAAACAAAATGTGGATATCGAGAGTGGGATATTATTCAATCGTGAATGGAGCTCTGATTTATTCTACAACTTGGAGTCGTAAGGACATCATGCAAAGGGTAAGACGCCAGTCACAAGACAGCAGATGCCACAGATTCTTCTTATATGACACGTCCAGAACAGGGAAACACAGACACAGAAAGTCCATCAGGGGTTGCTTAGGGCTGGGAATGGTAGCTGAAGGGCACGGGTTTTTTGGTTTGTTTTTGTTTTTGTTTCCTGAGGTGATGCTGATGTTTTGGCTGTGTCCCCCGCCAAATCTTGAACTGCAGTTCCCATAATTCCCATGTGTCGTGGGAGGGAGCCGGTGGAAGGTAACTGAACCATGGGGGCAGGTCTTTTCCATGCTGTTCTTGTGATAGTGAATAAGTCTCACCAGATCTGATGGTTTTATAAAGGGCAGTTCCCCTGCACATGCTCTCTTGCCTGCCGCCCTGTAAGATGTGGCTTTGCTCCTCTTTTGCCTTCCACCAGCATTGTGAGGCCTCCTCAGCCATGTCAAACTGTGAGTCTTTAAAAATTACCCAGTCTCGGGTATGTCTTTTATTGGCAGCGGAGAATGGACTAATACAGATGTCAATATCCTAACATTGACTGTAGTGATGGCTGATAAAGTGGAGGGTATCTTAATAAAGGTGTTACCAAAAACATCAGTGTTACAGAGTGACTTTCAATTACAGTTTTGAAAATGACCAGTGCACAACTAGATAAATTAATGTGTATGTTTGAGTGCACATAAAAGCCTGAAACAAAACAAAATGCATGGGCTAAAGGAGAAACAGGGATGCCTTGGGGTGGGGGCCTTTAACTTGTTCGCACAACACTGTACTAGTCTTTAAGGCTGTTGCTGCAATGAGCATGTTTTACTTTTCATAGCTAAAAACAATCACTTGTATAACATACTCATACTTCAGTCATGGCTTTTGAGGACTCTGGAAATTATCATGGAGTCAATGAGGAAATCCTGTTTCTAATAAAATTTGAAAAGAAGACTACTTGCAACATAAAAAGAAGTAGTTATCAGCCTGTTTGTATTTAGTATTAATTTCTGTGTCCTCTAGGCAGGCACTGTTAAAACATTAGTTCCCAGAGACTAAAAACAACCATTTGTTGTCTCATTTCTACTTCTTACGAATTCTGTGCTATACCAGTGTTCACGGGGAGAATCCCCTCCCATGGTTTTTCTCCTAAATAATGATCTGTGATTTTTCTGAACTCAAATGCAACATCCCACCAGATGCTTCAGTCAAGAGCATTCAGCTGACTTTCCTTCCATACTCTCTTGAACCAGTCCAGCTTTCTCAGGTATCTAGTTTTACTTTGAGGATGCTTCCTTATCTGTGCTTTCTCCTAAAAGCTCTTTCTAATACGCTTTGTTTTTTTCAGGGCCTTAATGTTAGTTACTGACGCCTGAAGAACAGATCATTATTTTCTGATGCTGTGTTTTTATGATTCAGATAAGAAAATGTGTACAAATGAGATGCACCTGCAGGTGCTAATTGCAACTTAACTATTCTAGGATATCAGTGCAGAACAGACGTTTAACTTATTTAAAGCAACTCTTTTAAGAATGGCAATGACCACAGAAATGGCCAAAAGACATCCTTAAGCATGTTTAGGGTCTAGATGTATCAACACCTGCCAGGCACTCTCATTAACGCCTTTTGGGAACAGCTCAGGCCTGCACGTGATAGGGAGTGTCCCAGGGCAAACTGGGAGGCAGAGGGCTCATCCCAGATGACCTTCATTTACCTCTTTTCCTAGGATCTAAGTCCTCCCCACAAAAGTCTATCCACCCCCTCCCCCATGCCCAGTGCTGACTTAAAATTCGATCCATTATTCTCCTACTCAAATTAATATTGGAATTCTTTTGCTTCTCTCGAACAACTCCACTTGAGACAGTTCTCCCCATGGTATCCATAACCTCTGCTCAGCTAAATCTCACAGGCTTTTCTTTGTCCTATTAATCTCTCTGTCCATGGCTTTGAGGGTCCAGCTCCCCCCAGGTTCTGAGGCACCTCATCTATCACTCAGCATTGGGGTTGGTGCCCTCAGGCCCTGCTTAGGCTGATCCCACTGCCTCCTGTCCTCTCCATATGCATCTGTCCAGGCCCTTGCTCCACATACCTCTCAGAAACACTCCATGAGGCCTGCGTCCAGGCCAGCGCCTTCCTGTGGGAGCCCCCATCCCTTAGGGTCATCTTCTGATGTCTTCCCTGTTGCCCTTGTGCACTTCCTTGCCCATAACTCTTATTTTCCTGAGGCAGGATCCTGATGGATCCTCTTATATCCTCAAACAAGAACAGAAGCTCTTCTGAAAGCTGCAATTCCATGTGCTTTGCTGGCTCCCCTGAGCTCACAGGACACAGACAAAGATTCTTCATGTGGCTTGGCCTCTGCTGTGCTTCCTCACCATCCACCACTCACACACACAGCACCCTCCCCATGGTAGGGTCCTGCTCTCTGCCTAGGCCCTGTCCGCTGCCCTGCACTCCAAGGGTAGACTGTGCTCCTCATGAAAGGCACCCAGTCCCATCCTAGGTCTTCACAGTGCTGACCACAGTTCCAATCCCACCCCATGAGGAACACAACGCGCCTCCCTCCGGCCACCTGCCTTCCCTGGCTGCGCCCAGCCCCGGGCAGAGCAGGTGCCTTGGACATCTGTGGGGTGATGAGGGGAACCCCCAGTTTCTGCAGAGGCCCAGGAACAGGGACCACAGGGTCTCCTCATGGATGAGGAATGAGCAGACCACCCTGGAAAGGCCTCGAGCACTGACAGCAGAACACACCTCATGTTGCCCTTGTGTGCATGCAGCTTGGTCAAAAGCAGAACTGGAATCTGATTCATCACATCAGGAGAAAAGGCAGCGAGCCAGGGACTCTACACACCTCGTTATCAACAGGAGAGAAAAGAACTCAGCTCATGCTTTGCTGTTCAGTTTTGGGTTATTTTAGAATCATGGTTCTTTTTCAACAGGAAAAATAAACCTTACATTCTATAGGAGAGAAACCACAGCAATCTCAATAAATTCTGATTGTTCCTGGTTCTTTCAAAGTGGAAAACACTCAGCCATTCTTTCTCTTCAGGTGAGTTTATAAGGTATGACCCCTAGGCAGAGTCTACTAAACTCCCAGCCTGAGGGGACACTGCTGCATCCCACTCACCTGCTTTTCAGCAAAATGGTACTGACACAGCTTCTTCCACAGCTGTCTGTCTTCACTGAGCATATACAGCGTGGGGGTCACCTGGCCTAACGTGATGATGTCCCATCCGTCTGAGAACCGGTAGAGGATGTTGTTCAGCATGTGCAGAGGAAGGTCACTGAGGGTGAGGCCATTGTTCACTTGCTGAAAGGAAAACACAACAGCATCTCACTGAGAAGATGGCCAGTGTTTGTTCACACAGTAACTGAAGAGTCAAGCTGGAATGAATGCTTCAAAACATGGCAACACAAAAGGAGCTCTCCAGGTCATGCATTGCAAGGCATCAAGGGGCCTGCATCCACCACCCTGGGGAGGGCTGGAGGAGGAGGGCAAGGGAGGGCTGCACAGCAGGACAGAACCAGGCTGTTCCTGGGTGAGGCCCTACTGCTGCACCTCCCCATGCACCAGGTGTCTGTCAGCATCAGGAGGTCAGTACTCCTCTATGGCATCGATACACACCTGGAGAAGAGCAGGGTCTGCAGATGTGGCACTGCTGCCCAGATGAGTCCAACGCACCACGAGGGCAACATGACACCCATCACCAGCAGGGGGCAGGGCCTGCGCCACACCACTGTCTGGGTGGCCTGGATGGGTCACAGCTGGTCACCCCAGTGATGAGGGAGGCTGACCACATCATCTGCAAAGCCCCTTCTAGCTTTGTGGGGTTTTTTTCTTTATTGAGGTGTAAGTGATAAATGGAATCTGTCTATACTGGCAGCACGTGGTGTTCTGTGCTTGTATGCGTTATGAACCAGTGGCCATAGCCCAGCTCACTGTCCGTCACCTCAAGTCATAATCCTTTTATTTTTGTGGTGAGAACATTTAAGATCTACTCTTAGCAAATCTGAAGTGAAGGAGGTATAATTATTAATTGCAGTCATCATGCTGTGTAGACAACCTCCAGAGTGGACTCCTCCTGCACTACAGAAACCTTTCACCCTCTGTCCAACATCCCCCAACCTTCCAGCTTTACATTTCTATGACTTCAAGTTTACAAACCATTTCTCCCCCCCACACACGAGTAAATGCAACGCATCTGCCCTCAGAAGACACACGTGTGTGCACGCGCCAGGTGAGGAAGGGTGGCTGTCCCTGGCCCCGAGAAGTGGGCTCAATCAGTTCAAAAATGAACCTCTGCTCTGAGGTTGACCTGAGAAAGCTGTGGATTGAGCTCATACTGTTTCAGACTTTTCGGGCCTCAGTTGTATCTAAATGATTCCCTTCATTCTCACTAGAAGCACCTCTTCCTGACAGTGGGGTTCTGGCTGTTTGTTTGGGCGGGACAGAGGCTACCTGGTCCCGCCTCGGTTCCTGACCTCAGTCTGCTCACCCGTGAGCTTCTGATTTGTATTTTTCTTTTGTTCCCGATAGGTTGATATATGTACTTGGCCACAGGGAGAGCTGGCTTCCTTCTGATGTGTCGTGCCCTTCTATAATCCTGCTGCACACAAAGCACAGTGACCATCTATTTTTGGCTAGAATGAGCTAATTCCATGAGTTTGGTTCTTGAAATTGCCTGACCTCTGTGGACAGTGGAGTGTAGGGAGGGGTGACTGGGGCACCCGTGCCTTGACACCCCATTTTCTTCTCCTGCTCCCCTATAATGCCCTCGCGATGGAAGCAACTTCCTAGGACTTCAGAATGGAAACTGCTGCAGGGCGCTTCTCGTGCATCCCAGTGGGCAGCACGAGGATGGACCGCCAGTGATGCACTCCAGCCTTCACCTCATCAAGCACTATGCATCTGCCAGACACGAGTGGGGCCTCAACACTGCTTGACAGTTTGTGAAGTGCTCTAACATTCTGGACATAATCATGAAGCTTTCATGGACTGCACCACTGCACCCTGTTGTAGGCTATGGAGCTGCACAGTGCAAGAGATATCACTTCCCCAGGAGCCAGCATGGTGCCCGCAGGCTCTCAGCAAACTTCTTTGTTCATTACTGATGAGTCTGACACATTTGATTCAAGTCTTAGCCCATCCTTCCATCTTTATTGTCTAGCATATGGCAGAGAGCACATAGAAAAGAGAAAATGGCCAGGCTGGGTAGCTCACACCTATAATCCCAGCAACCCAGGAGGCTGAGGTGGGAGGATCACCTGAGCCCAGGAGTTTAAGCCTGTAGTGAGCTATGACTGAACCACTGCCCTCCAGCCTGGGCGACAGAACAAGACCCTATCTCAAAAACAAAAACAAAACAAAACAAAACGATAACGTGCATGTAAATTAACCCCCAACTAAAAGTCTAACACTCTCACAAGAATTATGTCTTCCAGGTGCTTCATTCTAATTCCTATTGAGAAAAATTTCTGTAGCAGACAGGAGTTTACAAATATTCTGCTGCTAAAATTACAAAGTTTAAAGGGAGTATGAAGTGGTGGTATGAAGGTAGTACAAAGAAAAAAAATCCTTGATTAGTAGAGTTATAGAGTCTGGTGTGACAACTCGGCATTTGGGATTTCTGGCAGAGTCTGGTTTTACAGCCCTGTTAATGGCTATAACAAGAGGGTGTAGCAGAAATGCCAGCACTTCTCATCCAAACGAAATCTCAAAATGTGACAAGGCACAAAAGTCTTGCTGAACATGTCAGAAATCCCGCTGCGTTTTTTGCCACACCTCCTCCACTGATTAGCTACATGCTCTCTGCCATTATGAAATCTCTCACACCTACACCGCAATGGAAGGAAGAAACGATGCTGCTGTCTGCTTCTCTTGCTTTAGGATAATCTCAGCTATTGCATGCGACTGTTAATGATTCCCATTTCTCTGTGGAAGCACTTCTGCTAACAGAAACCTGTGTTGCTATTATCATTCTATTTTACACAGAAAAAAAAACAAGAGATACAGATGAGTTGACTGGCTTGCCCAAGATTGGGGTCCAGCTTCGATCAGGGTCCAGCCTCGAGCCCAGTCTGCCTGGTCCCAAGTCCGTGTTCCCAACTGCTCTGCCCTTCTCCATGGGAGGCCCATCCCCTCACTACGTGGTGAGTAACTGAAGTCTCCCTCAATTCTTCTTTCCCTCGCACCCACTTCAAAGTCACCAGTCTAGTCTTTTGCTAAAGTATCCCCAACTTCATCCTTCCCATTTAACTGTCATTCCTCATGAATGCAATGAGGGTTTGCTTCCCTCCAACCTGGCTGGTCCCTGCCTGGCACTGAAGGGGTACCTCTAAACATGGACCTTTCAATGACCCTTGGCAGAGAGCAGCAAACACTCTGCAATGCCCATAAAGCCGTGAATCTGATCCTAATACCCTGCACCTTCTTCCAAGCAGTACACACACTTGGCATACCACACTCTATCAGCGCCTAGATGCAGAAGTTCCCATACCTTCTCACAGGAGTCAACTCTGCAACTTCTGGGAATTTTGTTAGCCAGTTTACTTTTCGTTGGTGGCTTGAAGTCAGTCATAGTGGAAAAGTGACTAATGCTACAAATCAAACCTCTTGCCCCTGGAGAGCCAGTTGTTAAGCACTGACCAACAGGCCACCACCTGGACACTTTCCCCTCATTTGTTTTTTTTTTTTTTTTTTTTTTTTTGAGATGGAGTCTCGCTCTGTCGCCCAGGCTGGAGTTCAGTGGTGTGATCTCCATTCACTGCAACCTCCGCCTTCTGGGTTCAAGCGATTCTCCTGCCTCAGCCTCCCAAGTAGCTCGGACTACAGGTCCCCGCCACTATGCCTGGCTAATTTTTTGTATTTTTAGTAGAGACGGGGTTTCACTGTGTTAGCCAGGATGGTCTCTTATCTCCTGACCTTGTGATCCACCCGCCTTGGCCTCCCAAAGTTCTGGGACTACTGGTGTGAGCCACCGTACCCGGCCCATTCTTCAAGCTCTACCTAAAACATCACATCACTAGTGAACCAATGTAATGTCAACAGCCCTATGTGCATATCTGTTATAACTCACTGAGTTCTGTGACTCATCGTGGGCTCACCTCCCTGGGCCCTTGGACGCCCCATGCTAAAGGCCACACCTGCTGATCCATGTGTCCCACCTCCGATGGGCCTAGCAAGCACATGGGGGCATCCAGGAAGTGCCGACTGGGTGAGGAAGCATGTGAACACATACCTGTGTGTCCACTCTGACTGAGTCACAGAGATGTGCACATGAAAGCACTTCCAATTCATCAGCACTGCCATATCTTCAAATGCAGCTTAAACGCAAAGTATATTTGTTTTTCAAGAAAAAAATTTCTGATGTTCTTAGGAGCTTTTCAACATAATATATACTAAATTTCTGCTTACTTTTGGGACTATGAGAATTTAGATTTAAAGGGTGTCGAGGTATTTCTTTTTTGAGACGGAGTTTCACTCTCGTTGCCCACGCTGGAGTGCAATGGCATGATCTCGGCTCACTGCAACCTCCACCTCCCAGGTTCAAGCAATTCTCCTGCCTCAGCCTCCCGAGTAGCTGGGACTACAGGTGCCTCCCACCACACCCGGCTACTTTTTGTATTTTTAGTAAAGACAGGGTTTCACCACGTTGGCTAGGCTGGTCTCCAACTCCTGACCTCAGGCGATCCACCCGCCTTGGCCTCCCAGAGTGGCTGGGATTACAGGTGTGAGCCACTGCGCCTGGCCAGAGGTGTCAAGGTGTTTCTTGTTGGGATAATCTAGAAGACAAAGATGACTGTCAGCTCACTGGAGAAAGCTGGTCCCTGTATCCTGTGAGGCTGACATGGCGGAACTTCAGGCGGTGTGCTTGGACTTCCACTGTCAGGGATCCGGGAAGGCTCTCAGCTGCTCTGTTCTAACCCCATCTGCTCGAGTCACCTCAAAATTCACATGAGTAAGTGTGAGGTAGCAATTCAGCATCAGCCAGCAGGTCAGGAGACCAGATCTTTACCTTAAGCAGCCTCAGACCAATTTGGCTGACTGAGTCTGGCATCCACAAATGCAGCTCAGTTAACTGAGTTGGTAAAGTGCTCTTTCTACTGGTTTCAAGTAACATTCCCAGAGAGGTAAAACTCCTCTGGCCAACTCCTACAAAGGAACCTGACCCTCCTCGAGGCTGGAAGCAGGGCACAGGGTCCAGAAGCCAAGATCCTCACAGAGGCACATGCCAAGCTTCCTGCTTCAGAGAGCACTCAGGGACTGAGGTGAAGAGATGCCAGGCAGCATGCAACCACTAATGAGACAAAAGAAACCAGTTCAAGGTCTTTGATGGTAAGACTTGAGCGGACATGACAAAAACTGGCACCTTTGTGTTATTATTGCTTTCTTGTTCCTCAAAGATTAATCATTAATTTCATTCTTGTGCCTTATTTTTCCCACTTGATCAAAATGGCACTATGGTAACACCTATCCTTCTGTGCTGAGGCAGAGAGGTATTGCCATGTGAGTGTGCTCTGCCTACCAGGGCTGTGGGAACCATCCCAGGCCAAAAGCAGAGTGTCTTCCTTCACTGGCTATGGGCAGCCCTGAGTGGGTCAAGCTGGGGCCACATGCACTTCTGTTATCCCTCAGCCCATGCCTCTTCCCAGGTAGTATGAACGGAAAGAAGATCCAGAAGGAAGCTCAGCATACAGCTGTGCCTTCCTGCTCTGTCTCGGCCCACCCAGTCAAAGATGCAAGCTTCTCCCTTGCTTTCTCCTTTCTCTCCTCTTGGTGAGGTGTGGCCCAATCCTTGGAGCTTTGTTGTTGTCTCCACTGGTCCACATCTCCCCAGTGGCTCCACATCTCTCTCCAAAGAATGGAGAGCCACTAATCCCACCTGGAACTTCCCAGCCAGACCAGAAAGGCTGCTTCCTGGCCTTTCCCAGACACCCCCTTCCTTGGGATCCTGACCATGAAAACCCACCACGGACAAGGACACACCCTATTCTCTCCCCGAGAAGGTCACCCGCTGGACATCACTACCATGGATCCATCTCATCAGGAGAAAGGGGACTTTGGCCATGTGGCCTGGCCACTCATGTCAGGACTTCTACAGCAAACCCGTGCCATGCGTGTCTTACAGATGGACTTTTAGTACAACTCACCTATGCATGGGGAACGCAGTAAAAGAGGCAGTGAAGAGCCAGCCTGTCCAAAGCTCTGAACGACTATAGGGTCACACCAAGACAACTGAACAGAGTCCAACGTTTATAACAAACTTGCTTAACTCTTACCCATGCTGAATGTTACATTATTAATGATAATTTCAGACTCAAAACTAGGCAATCATCACTCTTTTTGTAAGTCCCATATTCAGATGGCAAATAAACAGCCAAAAGTTAAGGCATTTGAAGGGCACTTGAAAACCATTCCTTTATGTGGAACCTGGGGTGCTATGATAAAAGGTTACCTATGACCCTCCCAGTACAATCTGCAGAATCATTTATACCACTAAGGCTACATAAGTCACACCACTAAGATATATCTTCAGTTTATTCTTTTTCTTATTAGTACTAGAGTTAAATAAAACACTATGTAAATACCTGGGGCACTGGTGTGAACATTTTTCTTGCTGAAACTAGTTACCAGAATTAAGAAAAAATATCAAACACAACTGACGTGATTTGCACCTTCTTTTGGCCTTGTTCATTGTTGCCAAGAACTATAAACACATCCCCAAAAAAGACAGTAAGGAAGGAGACAAAAAATTACTAACTCGGGAGAAGCAACAACTAAATAAATAGAGAATTACTGGCAATACAATTTAGCCTTAATTTACTGAATGTTATTCTAATAACTGAAATATTCAATTTCCCATGAAGGTAAATTTGTTTATATCTAATCACCCACAGGATCAGCCTGGTTTAATGACTGCTATTCCCACTGCCTTTCCAATAGCAATTATAAGCCATTAGGGGTCTTTGGTCCTTTTCTGTTTTAAAACAATTTAATGAATACTTAGGAAAGCATTAGAAAATCTTTCAAAAAGCTATAGCAGTCTTTCATGTATGCTTAGAAAAGATAACAACTTTCGTAATACAAAAACAGAGTGTAACAACTCTTATGCCGAGATATTTATACCTTAGTCATCTGAAGATCCTGTAGCTGCTGTTGCCAGGCGAGAATAGTTTCTAATCGGCAAATCCAAATGTTGATGTTTCCCACTAATACAGACTTCCCTACTCCTCTAATCAGAATGCAGAGGGTAGAGCTTAGGTCTTGCAGAAGATCTTTGATTAAGCGAGGATTGTGGTGGTCATCAAGAACTGGAATACATAAAAATAAAACTATGGATTGACACAGTTAAGCAACACTTTAAAAAACAATCTGGTTTCACAACCCAAATGTGCACTGATAGATGAACAAACAGCGTGTGATCTATACATGAATAGAATATTATTCAGTCTAAAACAGGAGGGAAATTCTGACACATAGTCAGCATGGATGAACCCTGAAGACATTACGCAAAGTGAAATAAGCTAGTTACAAAAGGACAAATATATAACTCCACTTATATGAGGCACCTAGAGTAGTCAAATTCATAGAGACGGAAAGTAGAATGATAATTACCAGGGGCTGGCAGGGAGGAAGAATGGGACTCAGTGTTTAAGGAGACAAGAGTTTCAGTTTGGGACAATGAAGAGGTTCTGGAGATGAATGGTGGTGATGGGTGCACAGTAATATACATGTACTTAACGCCAATGAACTGGATGCTTAAAAACTGCTAAAATGGTAAACTTTATGTTATGTGTATTTTAGCACAATAAAAAAGATGTAATTTCACTGCAACCGAAAAGTGACATCATTTTTGAGATATCACAAATATGACATTTTTTAAAACTTTAAAATTTTATCTGATAAATTTTCAGTTGGGTCTACAATTTTGCCTTTAAAATGGTTAGTTTATACTTTCTTTTGTACTTATCATAAAGTGGCTACTTTGAAGTGGCTTAAATATAGAGTCATATATTCCTATGTATGTATAAAGTCATGGTGTAAAATTTAAAGTTCCACTTACTAACAGCCAGTAACTTACCAAGGCAAGCTAATTAAAAAGAAAATTACTGGCTTATCTGATGCCTAAGTGAGTAAGTCACAATCCTGCTAATTTTGGAAGCATACATCTAAAATGAACTGTGATTAGCTAAAACCATGAAAAGGTAAAATAGCTTTTTTAAGTTCTGGGATTAGTTATTTTTCCTAGTATATCGCTTTGTATGCAAAAGCAACTTCAAAAAAGTAAACAGCAGTAACAGAACACTGGGAACTAGAGGGATGACCTGTATTTCTGATGTTATCACATTATTTACACGACTGTTTTTGACAGCATGTGTATTAGGTAAAGATAAAAGAAAAATCCCATCTCGTTGCACCAAATTTCTTTTTTTTTTTTTTTTTTTTTGAGACAGAGTCTTGCTCTGTGAGTGGCGCGATCTCGGCTCACTGCAAGCTCCGCCCCACTGGGTTCACGCCATTCTCCTGCCTCAGCCTCCTGAGTAACTGGGACTACAAGCGCCCACCACCACGCCCAGCTAATTTTCTTGTATTTTTAGTAGAGACGGGGTTTCACCGTGTTAGCCAGGATGGTCTCGATCTCCTGACCTCGTGATCTGCCCGCCTCAGCCTCCCAAAGTGCTGGGATTACAGGCTTGAGCCACCGTGCCCGGCCTGCACCAAATTTCTAATTAAGATTTAGAGTATTAAAAATACAGTGATCATCTTACCCTTTTGAACGATTTTATCCAAAATGTTGAAGTAATTCTTTTGTGCCACACCACTCAATGAAGTTAACTGGGATTTTGCAATTAGCTGCAATAGCTTAAAGGAAAGACAAAAAAAAAAAAGCTGAGCAATATATAAATCTATTTAATATGGAATTACAAACCACAGCGATATAACACATGTGCATGGAGATTTCTAACATGCCATCCTAAATTAAGCCACTGTATCAGAGTCCGGGTACAGGAAACAGTCACTACCCGTGCAAACCTGAAGAGACCTTCATACAAGGGAGCTGAGGCAGCTGCGGCCTGCAACTCTTGTCTTCTAGTCTTGCAGGCATTCATTTACTTAGTGGAAGCATATCTCTTCCCAGAGCCCAGGCTGCAAGAGTCTGAAATGGAGCTTTTACCTTTCCAGTCTCTGTTGCACAAGGGCATACCAGAAAGAGGCTAGAATGAATGGTTGGGCACTAACAAATATTTTCACAACCTAAGCCCATACTCGCAGTTGTTTGCTGAACAGACAATCAGAAAATCAAACAGCCCTTCCATGCAGAAATTAAAAAGGAAAAACACCACCAAACTCATTATTAAATAGCATTTTGTATTTAAAAACTCATTATTAAATAGCAAATAAATTGCATTAAAATAAAATACTGTAGAATTTGTATTCTAGGAAGCCACAGTAACAAATCCCTGTGACAGGACCTGTGAAGCAGAGGTCTCCTGTGAGAATGACGACCAAAGCCCTCCTGGGACGCTCTGCTCTTCCAGCTGCCCCTACTCTGATGTGCATCATGGCAGGAAAAAGTGGGCTGCCGCTTTCCTTTAATGCTTTTTGTCCCACTTTATTTTTTATTTTTGCCTAATATATCTTTTCATTCTTTTATTTTCAGCTTTTATAAATCACTGTTTTAGGTGTGCTTCTTACATACAACTTGGAGTTGGGTTTCACTTTTTGATCCAATCTGAAATCTTTTACCAGCCTTCAGGTTATGTGTATAAGGTTATGTGTTTACATGTATAGATACAACATGTTTGGTCTTAATTTTATGACATGTTTTTGTAGCTTTTTTTGAAAAAGTGTTCGTTCTCTCTGTAGTTCTTCTGAAACTTAGAAATGTTGGCACTACTTTGTCCTAGGGGTTACTTTTGGAATTGTAACTCTACGTAATTCCCTCTCCTGTGGAATCCTCATATAACACATCTTAGCGTTGTTAGTTTCCTGTTCCACATTGTGATAAAACTGCCATTCATCTTGCTCCTTCCTTCCATCCCTCTCCTGTACAACTTGATTTTCGTGAATGACATCTTAGTGCCTCCCTGTGATTACAGGTGAGACAGTCAACAAATCTCTAACCACTGACCTTTTCTCCTCTGCCTTCCACTCACTCTCTGCTCCACCACCCTCAGCCACACAGCTGATGCTGTGGAGATTCACTGACATCCAGTTTGATGGACATTGTTTCTCCAGCCAGAAATGCTCATGAGAACAAATAAGTATTCCCTGAGTTCTCACATGATCAATACTGTTTGTTTGCAGCCTGGCTACAAAAGACAGTTTGACTGGACATAAAATTCATGGGCCATCCTTTCTTCCTGCAGGATCCCATAAGCAAGGATGACTCCACTATCTGAAGAATTTGGAGAAATTTGAAGCCACCCTGATCTTTTCCCTTGGTAAGAGATGACACGTTGTTTACCCATTGGGAGGTTCTTGCCTCATCTTCAGAGTTTAATAATTCCTGTAGGATGTGGCACACTCATGACCTGTTCTCAGTCAACCTTCCCCAGCATAAAATTTGCCCTCCCACAATGTACGCTTCCATCTATTTTTACCTGAGCAGAATTTTCCTGAACATTATCCTTAAATATTTGTTCTGTCCTTTTGTTTTGTTTTCCTGTTTGAAGATTCCAATGATAAATATGCTGGAACCCCTTTCCCTGTTCTCTACAGCTGTAATTTTCTTTCTAGTTCCTTTTAAACTCATGATTATGGTTTCATTCTTATTAATTTTCTCATTCGTACTATTTCCATCACCTTTTTTTGTGTTTCCCAAAACATGTTTTCTCCTGGGCCCTTCCAATCCCACCTTTGCCTCTGTGGTGGTTCTCCCGGCAGATGCCATCTTCCTTCTGCCAACTTGGCTTTGTCTCCTGCTGTCTCACTTGGTTATACAGGTTGAGCATCCCTAATTCCAAAATCCAGAATCCTCCAAACTCTGGAACTTTCTGAGCACTGACAAGTGGAAAATTCCATACTTGACCTCAGGTGAGGGCTGCACAATATTAAAAATACTATAAAAAATTACCTTCAGGTTATGTATATAAGGTGTATGTGAAACATACATGAATTCCAAATTTAGACTTGTATCCCAGCCCCAAGATATCTCATAATGTATATGTAAATATTCCAAAACCTGAAAAAATCCAAAATCTAAACCACTTCCAGTTCTAAGCATTTGGGATAAGGGATACTCAACCTCATTAAAATCTCTTTTCTGTTTTGTGGCATTCCTGCACTGGGATCTTCTGCTACAGAACTGCTTCGTGAGTTTCCTGGGTTTTTTTCATTCATGATGAACTGTCTGGTCATGATTCCATCCTGCTTCACAGACACATTTCCCACAATTTCCTTAGAGAATATCCATGCAGTGACATCACCTTCTTTAACAGGCATTTCAGAGTGAGGTGGAACTTCCAAGGTGCCTGTTTTGCAGAGGCCCTCAGGGTAGGCAGAACGGCAGCTTTCAGCCTTCCCAGTTCCAGCGCTCTGTCCCCCAGCTGCTACCTGCATGTATGTGAATCCCTGGGTGACCCCCCAGCCCATGTCTCTGAGTAAAACTGGATCCGGGAAGCCCTTTGCTGTCAGTGGTCCTGCCTGGAACTTCTGCACTCTGCAAGCTGGAGTTGAACATCTGCGACTCAGGCTCTCAGTGCACAGGGCATGTGGGGCTTATCTTCTAGACCGGGCCCTGACAAGTGCTTTTGTTAGCCTGAGCCCTTCTGCTCAGTTCTGCCTATACTATCGCTGCCCAAGCTTAGCTACTTTTGGTAAGCTTCATGCACATTTTAGAGTCTGTGAATGGCATCTGCCTCTTATTTCTCTGAAAACGGAGTTTTTCATCCCTTCCTTCCAACTCTTCCAGCCTTTCTTGATTTCCAGAATGAGCAATCACTAAGTCGTATACTCAGTCCCAAATAACATTATAAATGTGACAATTACATGATAATCTTTGGGGGAAAAACATTCTGTGATTTCTAACATATTTACATAAAAATATCTTACACTAAAATACACCAGTTGAGGGCACTGGCCAGAGATAAGATCAGGTTACGCCAAGTAAAGCTGAGAAGACCATTGTTAAAATTTCAATCCTGTTCCTTTATCTTTTCAAATTAACTGAACATTGTTATTGAATTTCTTCCTTGTTTTAATGTTGAATAGCACCTCTTTTCCCTGCCTCACTTTAGAATCAATTTAGAGACAAAGGATTCAGGCCAACTGAGGTTATCAGCATTATTGCTAATAATAGCTGGACTGGCGGATGCGATTCAGATTCACACAGCAATGGACTTCCTAATCTGAATCCTAGACTGAGATGATGCCAGCAAGCCCTAAGCATTGCTTAATAACCAAAGCCTCCCCAGATAGGCTTCTTGCCCTACAACACTGAAGACATGAAAGAAACATGAAAATGTACAAGTATCTTTTATTCCTCAAAGGAAAAAAGAAGAGTTACACATGTCTGTTTCTCACCAATAAGAGGGGTCAGGGCAGAGGGAATCTGGGAGACAGGTCTACCACCACGGTTCCCAAAGCATCGTCTATGGGCCTCTTAAGGGAGCCCAAGGTCTAAACTATTTCCACAGTTTCACTAAGATAGGATTTTCCTTTTCTACCCTCACATTCATTAGTGTGCAGTGAAGTGCTCCAGAGGCCCCAAGATGCTACATTACAGAAGACTGAACTCAGGAGCAGAGATGAGGAATAATCCCCTCCATCACATCAGACACCAGGAGGGTGTGCCAAGGTGTGAGCTAGTCCTCTGGTTTTTGTTTTTTTTTTTAAGACGGAGTTTCACTCTTGTCGCCTAGGCTGGAGTGCAATGGCGTGATCTCGGCTTACTGAACCTCTGCTTCCTGGGTTCAAGCGATTCTCCAGCCTCAGCTTCCCAAGTAGCTAGGATTACAGGTGCGTGCCACCATGCCTGGGTAATTTTTTGTATGCCTGGCTAAGTTCTGTATTTTCAGTAGAGACAGGTTTCACCATGTTGGCCGGGATGGTCTCAAACTCCTGATCTCAGATGATCCGCCCACCTCGGCCTCCCAAAGGCTGGGATTACAGGTGTGAGCCACTGCACTCAGCCCAATCCTTACTTTTAAATAAATGCAGAAATATTTTAAAAATTATTTTAATTTCTAATGTGGCAAACATTAATAGATATAACTCACATGGCCCAAATCTCTTTGGGGTCCTCAGTAATTTTAAAAAGTGAAAAGGACCCTGGAGACATTTGGTTTTGGACCTGCTGCTCCACTAGGGGAGGAAATACCAGGAACAGAGAACACATGTCCCCTGGGAGGTAAGCCTTCCCGACCACCCCCCTCCCATCATCGAAGTAAGTTTTCTACATTTCTCTAATATCATGTTTTAAAATTCCTTTTAAAAAGACTGAACTCATCAACAGAAGGCATGGGATTAGCCTTCTGATCCTTCAGAAGCATGGTCAGTTTAGACTAGTTACACACACAGGACTACAAAATGGACACCACCAGGCATACGTAAGCATAGAGGTGAGAAGGGCTGTGTTCATAGTTGAAAAGATTGCATTTCCAGTTAAAATGGTAATTAAGATAACACAGCAAAAGACATTTAACAAAGAAACCATCATCATTCACAAGCCTCTAATTAGCTTTTATAAAGCAAAGTCTGTTGGGAATTTAATGAATATTTGTTAAAAACACAAATACTGTAGGAAGTTTTTTATAGTCATGGGTCGCTTAACAAGGGGGTTACAATCTGAGAAACACATTGTTGGTAATTTCGTCACTGTGTGAACATCACAGAGTGTATTACACAACACCTACACAGCTAGACCACAGACCTTAGACAACATGTTCATGCACTGAACAGCAACTGTAACATAATGGCAAGTATCTATGTATCTAAATCTATCTAAACACAGGAAAGGTAGAGTAAAAATAGGAAATAATCTTATGTGGCCACCACCCTACACGCGGTCGGTCACTGACCAAAACCCCGTTATGTGGTGCATGACTGCATATCTCCTCAAATCTGACAATTCTAAATAAGTAAAGATGTGGAAGAATTAGATAAACAGAAAGAAAGTACATCCTTCAAATAGAGAATCTGTATTTTTCTCACACATCAGTAGAATCTTTATAAAAATCAATTACAAAGAAGTCCACAAAGGAAAACTTAATCATTTCAAAGAATTAGAGATCTTAAAGGCCAAGCTCTCTGGTGATAATATAATAAAACTAGAATTCGATAAAGTTAAATAAAATCACAGCTATTTGAAATTCGAGGTCCATTCCTGAACACTCTTGGATCTGGGAGCAAACTGGCACCGCATGTGTGCCTGTGATCCTGAAGGGCCTCACGTACATGGGGAAGGGAAGAGAAACAATGTCCGCGACCTCTATTTTTAAAGTCAGTCTTACTACAGAACACAGAAAGTATTCTTCACTGGGCAGACCAAATCAACTTTGCTCAGTCTTCACCTTTGGGTTCCTTTAGATTTATAATTAACTGTAAGCATTTACTGAGTGATTATAATAAAGGCACCATCTGAAGTAGCTGATGCCCTTCTGATGCCGGTAATGCCCCTGTGAGGTAGGTCTTACTATTATCCCCGCTCTACAGATGAGAAAACTGAGGCAGGGAGAGAAGAAGCTGGCCCCAAGGCCACATCACTGAGGAGGGAGAGGCCAGACCTGGAGAGCAGGGGGATCCCACAATCCGTGCTTGTGCCTTCTTGCTCTGCTGCTTCCCATCTAGTGTGTGTGCCAGACAGAATTAATAACCTGGAACAGCCCTCAGTGATCTCAACTTTGATTATCTAATTTTAAAAAGACTTCTTAAGTTTACTGTCTTTTACAAAAAAGCGATGTAATCTAGCGAGCCAATGCAGAACCATGCAGACTTTGTAGTTTTCATCAATTCTCTGGAAGCTCCAGCCACTTTCCTCCAGTCCTTTAGCAATGTGTGGACTGCCTGCCCGCCCCTGCCCCGAGGTAAGGAAGCACCACACCACAACCTCATGCAGGCTGGATTGAAACATGTCCTCCACTTCAGGCTTAGGAACCAGCGCCCCTCCTACAACTCACAAGTTGCTCAAGCAGTGGTCTGTGAGAGGTGATTCTATTTTGGGGGTTGTCCCTTTTCTCTGCTTTTCTTGGGAACCATTTTGACTCTCTGTCAAATGTTCACTGACTTCTAGCACTGGCAGAAAGACTGCTTCTTCATCTGAAACTGAACTGTTACACAACATATAATTTTATTTTGGTAAAAGCATTCTTAGTTGCTGCGTTTAGTCATACTCTACAAATTATCTTGTTGATAGGATAAATATGGTGAGAATTAAAGAAAAATGAAGATGGCAGTGGATACTTGCAGAGTACTATTAATACCAGCATTTCAAACTGCCAATATAATTTGGATATTTGCCTGGGGAACAAGCTCTTTTTGGCATGCCATCTAATGAGAAGCCTTATATTCCCAGTGTGCTCAAACTGCCTGACACCACCTATCCATCATCGTCAGCAATTTATGTTCAATTTTTCTTAAAAACATCAGAGCTACAAGGTCAAATTTAATTCAACTGAGGTCAGACTCTCAGACGAGCCGAGTAGCACTTCCTTCAATGGAAATGGACTTTTCTGAATGGTGACAACACCGTCATTTCTTGGACTTTCTTTAAC
Organism: Rhinopithecus roxellana; assembly: GCF_007565055.1. Classification (NCBI taxonomy): domain Eukaryota; kingdom Metazoa; phylum Chordata; class Mammalia; order Primates; family Cercopithecidae; genus Rhinopithecus; species Rhinopithecus roxellana. Next base: position 23,202,247 of record NC_044557.1, read on the forward strand.
AAATCTGTTCTTAGGAGCATTAACATACTTTGTTAATACACTTTAATCTGGCATTTTTAAGGGGGCAATTATAGGAAGTACCTGGAATTAAATAGCCTACAACCAATTCTTGAATCAACAATTAGGAAAATTGAAAAATATATATGTAAATATATCTTTTTCTGTGTAAGTCAAGTCCTGCTAACTTAGGAAATTAGAGGACATCTTTGTGTAGAATCTTTTTATAAAGTGGAAATAGGCCCGGGTGCAGTGGCTCATGCCTGTAATCCCAGCACATTGGGAGGCTGAGGCAGCCAGATCACCTGAGGTCAGGAGTTTGAGACCAGCCTGACCCATATGGCAAAACCCCCTCTCTACTAAAAATACAAAAATTAACCGGGCGTGGTGGCAAGTGCCTGAAATCCCAGCTACTCGGGAAGCTGAAGCAGGGGAATCTCCTGAACCCGGGGGTCGGTGGTTGCAGTAAGTCAAGATTATGCCACTGCACTCCAGCCTGGGCGACAAAGCAGCTCTGTCTCAAAAAAATACAAAAATAAAAAAAAAAAGTGGAAATAACTTCCTGTTTCTGACTATGCAGTTTGTTTGAAGGAAGAAAACAGAAAAGCAACCTGTAGGTTCAGTACAACAATCAGCAAAAATGTAATTATCTTAGAGTATCTTAATAGTTCTTCAAGTAGAATTTACGGAGGAGTTTAACTGTGGTAAAAATATAATTGGAGTAACTTAGAAAACATTTACGTATACAACAGTTGGTTTGTATGCTCAGTCACTCATTCATTTTAGGAATAACAAGTGCCTACTACTAGCCAGGTGCTTGGGATATAGCAGGGCCTACTGAATAAATTATTACACAACAATAAATCAGCATTGGATTGTGTCACTTAAAACAACACTCACCAGAGCAAACAAAAGCCTGATTAGCAACACGATCTGAAATTTTAAAGACAGCCCTTTTTGACAGTTCCATCTAATTCACCAGGTCATTATTTTAAAATGTCATATGGGATTGCTGGGTCAAATGGTATTTCTGGTTCTAGATCCTTGAGGAATCATCACCACACTGTCCTCCACAACGGTTGAACTTACATTCCCACCAACAGTGTAAAAGCGTTCCTATTTCTCCACGGCCTCTCCAGCATCTGTTGTTTCCTGACTTTTTAATGATCGCCATTCTAACTCGTGTGAGATGGTATCTCACTGTGGTTTTGATTTGCATTTCTCTAATGACCAGTGATGAGCATTTTTCATATGCTTGTTGGCTGCATAAATTTCTTCTTTTGAGAAGTGTCCGTTCATATCCTTTACCCACTTTTGGATGGGATTGTTTTTTTCTTGTAAATTTGTTTAAGTTCTTTGTAGATTCTGGATATTAGCCCTTTGTCAGATGGATTGATTGCAAAAACTTTCTCCCTTTCTGTATGTTGCCTCTTCACTCTGATGATAGTTTCTTTAGCTATGCAGAAGCTCTTTAGTTTAACTAGATCCCATTTGTCAATTCTGGCTTTTGTTGCCATTGCTTTTGGTATTTTAGTCATGAAGTCTTTGCCCATGCCTATGTCCTGAATGGTATTGCCTAGGTTTTCTTATAGGGTTTTTATGGTTTTAGGTCTTATGTTTAAGTCTTTAATCCATCTTGAGTTAATTTTTGTAAAAGGTGTAACGAAGTGGTCCAGTTTCAGTTTTCTGCATATGGCTAGCCAGTTTTCCCAACACCATTTATTAAACAGCGAATCCTTTCCCCACTGCTTGTTTTTGTCAGGTTTGTGAAAGATTAGATGGTTGTAGATGTGTGGTGTTATTTCTGAGGCCTCTGTTCTGTTCAATTGGTCTACATATCTGTTTTTGGTACCAGTATCATGCTGTTTTGGTTACTGTAGCCTTGTAATATAGTCTGAAGTCAGGTAGCATGATGAAAAGATTATAAATCATTCTACTATAAAGACACACACACACACATGTTTACTGTGGCACTGTTCACAATAGCAAAGACTTGGAACCAACCCAAATGCCCATCGGTGATAGACTGGATAAAGAAAATGTGGCACATATACACCATGGAATACTATGCAGTCATAAAAAACAGAAGAGTTCATGTCCTTTGCAAGGACATGGATGAAGCTGGAAACCATCATTCTCAGCAAACTAACACAAGAACAGAAAACCAAATACCACATGTCCTTATTCATAAGTGGGAGTTGAACAATGCCAACACATGGACACAGGGAGGGGAACATCACACACCAGGGCCTGTCGGGGGTTCGGGGGCTAGAGGAGGGATAGCATTAAGAGAAATACCTAATGGAGATGACGGGTTGATGGGTGCAGCAAACCACCATGGCATGTGTATACCTGTAACAAACCTTGACATTCTGTACATGTATCCCAGAACTTAAAGTATAATTAAAAAAAAAAAAAAATTGAAAAAAAAAAAAAGTCATGACACATTTAAGAGAGTCACTTAATTTACATGAGAGGAAAATCAAAGTTTACAGACTTAGAAAACGACATCTTAATGAAAAAGCTCTTTACGGCTGTCAGGATGACTGCACTTTTGGTCTCTGTCCTTGATTCCATTGTGACCTTCAGCCCGTCTCTCTGGGCCCCATTTTCTCATCTTTACCTCTTGGGTCATAAATGGATCTCCATGCAGCTGTCATCCCTCTGCCTACATCCTCCTCAAAAGAAAATAAAAATAGTGGCTAACACAGAGTACAGACTGTTCTAAGAGCTTCCTATGATGGAATAATCTAATCTTCGTAACAGTGCTCTGAGGTAGATGCTAAAATCTACCAGATACTATGGATGAGATAATGAAGTCATACGCTTGAGATCCCTGAGTAAATAAATAAGAAAGAGACAGAACTCCAACAGCGGCCATGTGGCTGCAGAGCCTCTCTCCCTCCCTGCCTCACCCTCAAGTCCACACCAGGGAGGGCTGAGGGTCACTCACTGAGCATCTTTCCCATGCGCTGCTGTGAGGCTGCTGCTATTAACTTGCTGCTATGGAGTAGTCATTAGTAGAAATTATGAAAAAAATTGAAAAAAAAATTGATATAGCCAGAGATTCTAGCCTGAGATGTCTTTCCTTACTTGCTTATTATTATTTGTAAAAACAGGGTCTCCCTATGTTGCCCAGGCTGGCCTCCTGCCTCGGCCTTCCAAAGTGCTGGGATTGCAGGTGTGAATCACTGCACCTGGCCACTTTTCCCCATTTAACAGATCCCTGGGATACTGGGAAGCAGAAGTCCATCTCCAGACATGAGGAGCAGGTGGGCTAAAGGAAACAGGACTGGGGAGTCTCAGAGGGGCAGAGCAACGCCCAGGAACACAGAAATTTTTGAATAAAGACAAGAGTGATCGACTCTTTGCCTACATCTAAAGCAAATGAAAACATAAAAATAAATGGTGGCAAGACACTAAACTAAAAATACTCTACCCCTGAAAGTATGTGACACTGGATGTACTGTCTGATGACTGGTCCAGCCATAGGCAGAGAATGAAGTACTTCAGATAATTTACCAAATAACTAAAATTAGATATATAAACTTTACAATTCTGAAAACGTTTTTCCTACAGATGTGTGTACTTTAGCAAACACAGCATATTTAACATTTTTATAAATTTCAGTTGCACATCGTGCAGCTTTCAGGAAGTTTTCATGCTGTGCACTGCCCTGCATGCACCTCCCAAGCCTGGGGCTGTTCGCGCCTGGCTGTCAGAAGCCACCTCCTGACTGCCAGGGGGGTGAGGGAGCAGGCTGTTCTTCTCAGTGCTATAAGCAAGCCCAGGACTCCAAGGGAATGACAACAAATGTGTAAAACCCACAGTCACATTAACCTACAGGCTCAGGACCCAGTTCTACTTCCTCCAGACAGCTTTTGGGTACTGGTCTCCCTCTCTGTGTTACAGCCGTCCTGGGTTTGCTGGGCACCTCTGAGTTCACGGAAGTGCAGCTCCTCACTGCAGCTGGGACACACTTACTCCACTTTGACAAAGGGGGTGTTATTTTCAGCAGTGGGTGAACAGCAGTGAACAAACCAAGCCCCTGCTCCTGGGGCTCAACTGGGATGGGGATGCAGACAACTTAAAACACGTGACCACTACACCTGAGGGCCAGGGAAGTGCTGCTGATATCATGGGGGTGGCGAGGCCAAGGTCCCAGCCAGGTAGGCTTGCATTGGTATTGCCACAACCCTGTGATCACTGGCACACAAGATTTCATGGTGGGAGTGTGAACAGAATTGGATTTCAAAGTTTCCTGAAAGGATTAGTTAGAAAATTACAAGGTACGTTGATCTGCACACAGGAGGTGCTCAGCGATGCCAACACTGACGGGCTCCTCCTGCCTTGAGTGAAGAGCATCTGCCCCTGGACAGTGAACAAAAGCTGGGGCCATTTTATGCCTCCAACAACACACCTGGCTCAAACTCAACTTCAAAGATTAGAGTAAAAACGAAATTTCCATTCCAAACTACTTACCTTTATTTTGACAACTGAAACAATCTGTAATTGAACACTATATTCTATGCTAGCTTTTATCCTAAGACTATGTAGTAATCATTGATTAGTCTCAGTTTAAAATTCGTAAGTTTAGATGGACAAAATGATTTTACATAAAACAAAATGTTAGTTGAAAGATACAGGCTGGGCATGGTGGCTCACACCTATAATCCCAGCACTTTCGGAGGCTGAGGCAGGTGGATCACTTAAGGTCAGGAGTTTGAGACCAGCCTGGCCAACATGGTGAAACCCCATCTGTACTAAAAATACAAAAAAGAATTAGCCAGGCATCATGGTGCATGCCTGTAATCCCAGCTACTCAGGAGGCTGAGGCAGGAGAATCACTTGAACCCAGGAAGCAGAGATCATGCCACTGCATTCCACCCTGAGCAACAGAGTGAGACTCCACCTAAAAAAAACAAAAACAAAAACAAAAACAAAAAGATACATATTAAGTTTTGCACACAAATTCTTAAGGGCAGATATTACTAAATGCTGTTAGAAAAAAAGGAAACCTTTGATCAAGCATTTCAAAAAAATGCTTCTACATTTCTAGTTTATAGGTATTCTAATAATACTGAGTGACATTATGGACAACTTAGCCTAAATTATGGAAAATCATATTATTTAGAAGAACTGCAAGAGAATCCTCTCAGTTGTTGTAGTAAGTGTTGCTATAAACATTTAAAACAGCAAACAAATACCAAATACCTGCACAGCATGCATGATAAATGCACATGATAAAGTTAAAAAATAGTACACACTGAAAGAAAGCCAGCGGAAGAGGGTACTGGCATGGGCCAGGGAGGGCAAAAATTAGGATGGGGACATGGAGGACCTCAATCCAAGGCAACAAACAGGCTCAGGCTTTCCCATAGTCACAAAGGTAACTTAGAGGTAACTTTGCTGGACTTGTGAAAGGTCTGGAGCGACTGCAGGATAGGGAAGGTGGGATTCCCACAGAGCAGGAGCACAGATGAGCCAAGCAAGGCTCTGCTTCGAAGGCAGCAATCAACAGAGATGCACAGACCTGTGAGGCTGCTGGGACAGTCATGCAACAATGCAGCCCTTTTGCTTCCTAGGCTCACCAGTTCCCTCGCTACACCTCTGAGAGGTGGTTTGGAGAAACACAGCCCTTCTCAAGACGGTTGCAAGGTAAGTTTAGTTGGTACATGAGTGCATAGCACATTTTAATTTTTATAGTTATGCATTTATTTTATATGTATTAGACAAACGACCGACAGAAAATTTACCATTTCACAGGTATTAGTGTTCACGATGAGGCTAAAGTAGGTATTTCTGTTTAAAAAAGTAAATTTGAAGAAAAGCTACCCAGCAAATTATAGTAGTATGTGGTACACAGACAAAAAAAAAAAATCATGCAGTCGTTCAAATGACTGAAACTGATGAAATACTGGCCCTGGTCTATGGACTCCTGCTCTGACAAAGCACAGAACACTCGCACCTTCTCCAGACTCAGTGACCAAAGATGACAGAGCACAGACATCACCAAAGATCATCATCAAAGATGACACCTAGCACAGAAATCACCAGGAGCCAATGACTTCCTCCTGTGCCCCATCCTACTCTCTCACTCGCATCAAGAATTAAATCCTTTTACGTAGACAGATGGTCAAGAATTGCTACTATAAAGCAACTCAGTATGGTCTGAACTATCAGAGAGCTACATGGAGAACTAGTTACTGCTAAACAGACCTCTCTGCTGATGTTTTTCCTGCCTACTTAAGTCTTGAAAATTTCCACAAGGCTGAGTCAAATCTGCGTTTCATCGTCTACAAGAAAAGTACCTATCGAGAACACCCTGCTGGCCAGCGTGTAAATATCTAAAGAAGGACTCAGAAAACACCGGGGAAGTCCAGCCTGCATGTGTTGGCTGGGCTTCAGTGAAGAATGGAGCACAACAGGAGTTGTAAGTAGTAGTTACATAAGAAGCCCTGGAAATTCTGCTCAGAACCAAACATAACAAATAAAATTATCTAAGACTTAGTTATTTAATTCCCTGAATTTTTTGTCCTCCCAGTAGCACTTTTAAATGCCTAAAAGCAATTAAAAGAAACATTTTCCAATGTCTCACAGAACCATTAGAAACACAAAATTAATAGCTTCATAAACTATAGCTTCTATTTTATCCATAGAATGAAGGTGCATAAATCACATAGTAATTCATCTTTAGACAAAAGCAAACAATAAATGGAATATATCGCTATGATCCTTTCTTTTTGAGTGTGGCCCAAGATAAAAGTTTCTTCCAAAAGGATATCATTAATGCAATAAGGTTTTTGTGGAGATCTATTTTGTATGAAATTCCTGTTTTCTATTAGCTACTTCTTCCTCTGTGACGTAAGGCTCATTCTTTGTGAAAAATGTGAAGCAGAAAACATTTGCGAAATCATCAGGTAAAGATCCCATGACCGATCTATCACTGACATGGTACGTAGATGCATGGTGCAACCCCCAGGGGACCACTTTGTGGCATCCTCAGCAACCACAGAGCCACAGGGAGATGAGTGTTTGCTCCCACTGAGGTTCTGCAACCTCTGCCACCAACACTGGAGAAATCCTCCAATCTCACTGTTTTCTCCTGAACTTGTTCCCTTCTGTTTTTCGATTACACGCAGCAAACAGGCACACCTTCAAGCTGCCAAAAGCATCTTAAACATTGTACACTTACAAACTTCAAAATATAATTGTTCAAAAGAGTCATCAAAGTAGTTTTTGATACAGAACACTTACTTTGACCACATAATTGAACCTTCGGATATCTTGAATTGCACTTGAGAAGTCTAACCGATTAAAGGCCTCTCCCAAGGTGCAATAGCCATGCCTCTGGAAGAGCAACATAGAAGTTAAAATTAGTCAATCAGCCAAAAACAACTGGCAGTTAATGTCAATTAATTGTGCAATTAAAAAAAAAATTTGGCAAAGGACATTTGTTTTTATCCTGAAGACTGATTTTAGATTTAGATGAGAGAATAGTAAAATTATAGCAATGCTAATAATTTAAGCTGTTTATGTATAACTGAGACACCGTTAACTGACATTTTTTACCACCTGCTGAAGTAATGACAAAGAAAAATGTATATTAAATATCTTGCTGGTTTGCAGAACAGAAAACCAAACACTGCATGTTCTCACTCATAGGTGGGAATCGAACAACGAGAACACTTGGACACAGGAAGGGGAACATCACACACCGGGGCCTGTTGTGGGGTGCGGGGAGGGGGAAGGGATAGCATTAGGAGATATACCTAATGTAAATGATGAGTTAATGGGTGCAGCACACCAACATGGCACATGTATACATATGTAACAAACCTGCACGTTGTGCACATGTAACCTAGAACTTAAAGTATAATAGAAAATTTAAAAAAAAATCTTGCTGGTTTGTTTTGCTGGGGACAAACTGGGGTGTGGATGATGTTAAGGCTAAGATCATAAAAAAACTGGATTATTCTAGGCTACGCAACTAAAAATACATAAATCTTGTGCTTAGTTGCATTGTAAGGATGTAAGTGTTATAAATATACAGTTGAAACACAGGATTTCTCTGCGGGGGAGGCATACACTGCCCAGGTTGGAAGTATGCTCAACCACAAGGATCACAGCTGGGAGAGGCGCTTTGGCAGCAAGAAGGTGCCTCTGAAAACCAGCATTGGGATGGAGAGGGCTGAAGGCAAGTGCTAGTTGTGACCATGGGCAGCTTTCAGGCTGGAAGCACGGATGCCAAGAACCCAAAACACCAAAAAAAAACTGGTGATTAGACCCACAGGTCCAAGAACCAAAGGAAGAAAATGAAACAATTTATTTTCAGTACTGTAAACACTGCTGCTATTCTCTTAGATGTTTTTCTTCCATGATACACCCTTATCCTATACTGGTTTGTATAGATTAGCACATTAGGTTTCAGAAGTCATTTTAAACTCCATTTCCATCCTCCATATTTGAAATATTTAAAATCTATAGATTTTCATTTCAAAGTTGTAGAGATAAATAAGCTGGAGAACAATAATAAAAAACATGAGATGATCGATCTCAAATTCCAAACAGGTGACTTGAGATGTCCTAGAGAAAGCAGCTGGAGTCATAGCATCTTTGTCTCTGATAGCTGATACACTCAGAGGCTCATGTGCTTCTGTGCGTCAACCCCAATTGCCCTACTGTGTGCACAACTCAACAAAATTCATTTAAAACATGCAAATATGTTGACTGAGTGCCTGCTATGCAGAAAACATTTTCCTGGGAACTCTGGGGGAAAGGAAATGCTAATTTTGATACAGATAATTATCTGAAATCCCTCACAGTTGATATTCCTATTTTATTTCTCTCTCTTAATTCTACATGATGGTGCAGCAGGCACTTTCCAAGGTCACCACCCATCTCACAACCGAAAATTAAATCTGATTCACAGAGCAGACCACAAAGAGCATGTCTGGACCTAGAACCACAGCATGTAACCTCAGAGTGGTGAGACACCAGCCAGCATGGATAAGCAGCAGGCACTTGCTCTATACCAGGTGACAGTGTGGAGACATGACGTGGTGCAGGGACACCAGCACCCAGTCCTAGTTCTGGTCCCTCTCAGCCTGGTTAAGTCGTGGCTCCTAGGATTCCAGGGAACATCCCCACAGCCTCACAATAAGATCCTCTTTTCCTGCATATGCTAGCTTGGATGGGATCCTCTGCTCTGTAATCAGTATGGCAACGGAGCAGATGAAATATTTAATGGTCTTTCATGAGCACTAAATTTCGTTTTTTACAAACTAGGTTAGATTCTGTCAAACAATCTTCTAATGGTGTATTAGAGTGTATATTAAGGATCTGATTCATTCTATACCCACTAACCATAACTGAATAGATTTAAGTTTTCTTTCTCAGAAGCTGGATTAGCTTCAGAGCATCTACAAACATTTCTGGAATATTTAACTTACCCTAAAAAAAACAGATGATAGACAATAGTTCCCTAAATTATTTTCCCCAATTGTTGCAAAATATGCAAATGCAGAGTTTCTTGGACTATAAAAGGAACTCAACTTCCCTGATCCTAGTAAAGAAACAGGAAACAGCTTGAAGCTCTCTGGTTTGTCTTATGGCTCATGAAAAAGCTTTAGCCTAACTTGACAAAAGAAAGGCAGGGAAAGAGTTCACACGGCTCTGCACAAACCCAACCCAATTACTAATTTCATGTTAGCCACTCTTTACGTGGAATGAGGAGGCTCACAGATGTCCTACACTCCAAAACACACCACAGGGAGGACACATGCCCATCAGCACCAGAGGTTCATGCTAACACAGAGAAAATGCGTGTGACTGCAGGAGTCCATGCTTGGTTTAAATAGACCTGCTGCTGACTCAGATATGTACAGGTAGGCAGGAACCACACACTGCACACATATACCACATGCCACCACACACCATACATCCCACACACCAACACACCATACATCCCACACACCAATGTGTGCACAAATACATGCACAACCATACATACACACCATATATACAACACATACCAATGTATGCACAAATACACAGTCACATACCACACGCAAGTGCAAGCACACACAATGGAGAATCACTACCTCAAAAGTTCCTCATATGCTATTATCTGTCAGAATTTGAACCATAGATCTGATATTGCAAAAGAAATGTGTTTCATGCAACTTTATTAATAAATGTATTTAATGTGACTCCATATTGAACAGAAACAATCCAAGATACTCTCTTATTTATAATAGAATACTTACTTCTTTTGTGCTTTCTTTATGGACATAGATCCATTTTTCACGATAAAAACCTAGAATAAAAATTAACTGTGTTTTTTAAATCTGGCAAATCATTTCAAAAATGAAGATTTTAAAGGAATTTAAATAATTGGACATGTTAACAAAGTTATCTGACTTACTATATTCACAAGAAATGCTTTTACTTGGTTCAATGCAAACAGAATTGCCTTGTTTCTTAAATCAGTTTAAGATATGAACAATGATTTCAGACAGTACCAAGTCCTAGTAACTTAGAAGAAAATTAGTATTATTAATGACTGAAGCCATATGAAGACATAACTGATTATAAAATGCAATTACATTACTAAATTCCTATGTACCCTAATAAAAAGTTCTATTCTTCTATTGCTCTGTATGGTACTCCCTAGAAACACATTTTTCAGATAAATCTTGAAGTTTCAAGAATCACACTAACTGTATTCTCCATGTGACCCTATCTTCTTCATAAAGTAGTCTCCCCCATATTCACAGTTTCACCTTCTACAGTTTCAATTACCCACAGTCAGTTTTGGCTTGAAAACATTATATGGAAAATTCCAGAAGTAAACCATTCCTAAGTTTTAAATTCTGTGCCGTTCTGGGTGGTGTCATGAAATCTCACACTGTCGTGCTTTGTCCTGCCTGGGATGGGAATCCTCCCTTTGTCAAGCGAGTCCTACACTACCTGCCCCTTGATCACTCAGTAGACGTCTTGGTTATCGGAACAACTGTTGAGGTATCGCAGTGCTTGTGTTTAGAGAACCCTTATCATACTTCATAATGGCCCCAAAGTGCAAGAGGAGTGATGGCGGCCATCTTGCTATAACTGTTTCATTTTATTATTGTTGTTAATCTCTTACTGTGCCTAATTTATAAATTAAACTTTATTATAAGTGTGTATACACAGAAAAAAACCCATAGTATCCATAAGGTTCGGTACTATCCACAGTTTCAGGCATCCACTGGAGGTCTATCCCCTGAGGTAAGGGAGCCTACTATAGATGAACATGTGTCTTGGTAACTCACAGATAAACTGCAAGGCAGTGCCATGATAGAGCCCTACGCCCTCTCACAGACAGGTCCCACCTCCAGCCTTCCCCTGCTGCCATCTAACATCCTAAACTACAGCTCTGAATGTCTGTCTCCTGCTCTGAATCTTCAGTGACTTCAAAACTCAAGTCAGGACACCCTTCAGTTTGGCCTCACTGCTCAAGAATGAGTTGAATTCAAGATCATATGCATGGGCTGTTTTGTGGGTTGTGCCATCTCTTATTTTGTTTTTGCACATCTTACCCACTGAAACGGTTGAGCTGCCAAAAGTCTGACCACTAAATAAGTGGGCGATGCTGGATACTGGGCTGTTATTTACATATTTGTATCACCTTTTATTTCATAAGATAGCATTGTCAGAGTAATTTAGTATTTCAACATAATCGACAAAATAAAATTAATGAGAATGATCTTACTTTGAGTATTTGTGTCATTTCTAAAATGGTCCTTTTTCCTTTTTTTGGATGCATATTCATGCTCTTCATTATTGAATATTTCTCCATCTTCACTATTTAAGATACTGAAATAAAGACATATTCTATTAAAATATTTTTTCAGGGAGATCTTCATTTGGCTTTTCTTTTGTAAAACGATACAAACACTTCAAAGTGACAGATTGTGGGCTTGAAATTACAAGGGTAATGTCTAACACTTTTTTTTCATTTTGAGAAATAAGATGTGTCCTGGTTCTTTGAGAATATTATACTGGAAAGTGCTGAACATGTCTTAGAATCTCTCAAGGGTCTTGATATGCTTATGCAAGAGAGTTTCAAACATCAAAATGCTTTATTAAAATATAGAGATTTTTAAAAAACAACTATTAAAACTCCAGAAAAAAAGATGGTAAGAATATGATGATACCCGATACTGACCAATGACTTGCTGTATCCCTTACCCCATGCTGAGCAACCACTCAATATTTCTGTTTACTCTCTATATTTTTAAGGGTTTAACTGAAGTTAATTATTCACTGAACATTTTTTTATTAAGCACCAACCAAATACATGTTAACACACTTAACTGGAAGCAGAAGTGACATGTATATTTTTACTATTTAAACACATTTAATTAAAAGTTTTTCTTCTTCGTGAAACAAGAAAATCAAATCATAAGGCAATAACTAGACAATGTGAACACCTTTTACTTTTTTAAAAAATTTCCTTATAGTGAAAAAAAAAAAAAAACTGTAAATAGTAATCCACATCCTCAAAACTAAAGATGTGTAAAATTTTTATTTTCCACACACTGATAACAGATTTTCAGTCTAAAGCGAGGAAGGAAGCTCTGTGGAGACAAGCTGGTTGGTGGAAGCATGCAAGAGTGATGCTCAAATCCCAGGAACTAAGATTGCTTATTTCCCGCTCACTGTTCTTTGACAAGAAAATTGTATACAAGCCCCTTTCCACTCACCAGTATTCACTTTTAGTAAAAACAGCTGACTTTGCCAAATGAGTCAATTTCTCACTGTCAGAACAGACTTAAACAGCACTGCCAACAGTTGTAAATCATCAAGACAAGCAAAGCGCATTTGAAAAACATACAAACAACTGAACTTTTTGTGGCAGACATTACAACACCAATTTATGGAAATGTGTTGATGTTTGTATTTCATATTTAGTCTTATACCAGTTTGTTATCATTGATTGAAATACTGAATGCAGAAGCTTTAGAATCTAAAAGGGCTTTTCTAATGAAAATTACAAACTTATCAAAGGAAAAGCACAGATACGATGTTCTCCAGAAATAGTGTCACAGAAATAAAGACAGAATATGGAAGGAGAGAGGACTGCTGACTAATCTCACACGTCCAGGGAGAAGAACACTCCATGCAGCTGAGCTCCAGCACGTCAGTGTGGACAAAACAGCAAGCTGAACCGAAAGACATCCCATGGACCACTGAGCTGGAATCAACTCTGCCCATAGGTGGTGGGGCCAGGTTCAGATACTTGCAGTAACCGCGTCCTCCTGTGAATCTGGGCCTAGATGGCTGTGGCTCCCTGGGGGCTACCCACACTGTGGATTCCACAGGTGAAGGTGACCTTCTTGGGTACTGCTGGGACACTTCGTGGGCCCACGTGGGCAGTGGTAGGGATCAGAGAACTTCAGTGTTAGGGCCTTGGGGAGTCTATGTTAGACTTGAGGACTAAGCCTGGGCTCACAAATGACAACCAAGGGAAAATGGCTACTTTAGAGAAACCAGTAACTAGGCTACTATTTTTACAAAGTATTTTAAACGGGGAAAAAACCATTATTTTGGGGTTGTGGGTTTTACACTGTCAGGTAAACAAAAATGTACAAGTAGAGAAGAAAGATGAATGCCTCTGAAATTTAAATTCAACACACTAAAATGTTAATAAAGGAGTATTTAATTTATAAATCTTTCCATTCTGCATGTACCAACTACATCTCATAGCAAACATGTTCCTTTTTTATAACCTTTGTTTCATGAGCAAGACGAACATCACCTACTCTGACTTAAAAACAAGGGAAACTGCCCAACAATTTGATTAAAAAATGTCAAACACCTTCAATAGACATGTCTCCAAAGAAGAGATACAACAGCCAACAAGCCCATAAAAAGATGCTCCATATCACAAATTGTTAGGTAAATGCAAATTAACACTACAATGAGATACTACCTCACACACATTATGAGGCTACTGGCAAATTAAAAGAAAGAAAGAAAGAAAGAAACAAGTGTTGACAGGGATGTGGAGAAACTGGATCCCTCGTGTGGTGTTGGTGGAAATGGAGGATGGTATAGCTGCTATAGTAAACAGCATGGAGGTTCTTCAAAAAATTAAACATACAATTACCATATGATCCAGCAATTTCACTTCTGGGTATATTTTCAAAAGAACCGAAAGCGGAGAATGAAAGAACCTGTATACCCAGCGGAGAATGACAGATACCTGTACACCCAGCGGAGAATGACAGATACCTGTACACCCAGCCGAGAATAACAGATACCTGTATACCCACGGTCACAGCAGTATTACTTGCAACAGCTAAACATGGAAACAACCCACACGTCCATCAGTGGCCGAATAGACAAACTGTGGTGTGCACTATACACAATACGGAATATTATTCAGTCTGAAAACGGAAATGCTGACACATGCTACAACAGGGCTGAAACTTGAGGACATTATGCTGTGAGATAAGACAGTTACAAAAGGACAGTGTCTGATTTGACTTATATGAGGTACTCAAAAGTCAAATCATACAGACAGAAAGTAGAAAGCCAGTTACCAGGTCTGGGGGTGCTGGAGAATGAAAAGTTAGCACTTAATGGGGACAGAGTTTCAGTTTGGGAAGATGAAAAAGTTCCAGAGATGGATAGTAGTAATGGTTGCACAATAATGTGAATGTACTTAACACCACTGAACTTGTACATTTAAAAATGGTTAGGATGGCAATTTTATGCTATGTGTATTTTGTTGTAATTAAAGATAAAGAGACAGTGTGCAAGAGAGGAGAGGAAGTAGCAGCTTGTCTTGTTCATGCTGTCTGAGGTGCATGTCGGAGGGATGGGGTGGGGGCGGAAGCGTTAAAAACAAAGAATAGAACCTCATACAACACAAGCTGAAAATACAGGGCACAAACGCACTTGTAAGAAACACAGTTTCCATAAACTTAAAACATGTCTGAATGATGGAGCTAACAGCCGTTAACTCCCCACACCCAGGCCGCACCACAGCATACATCACTCCCTTGCTTGCAAATGTGCCCAAAAGGCAATGACACTCCAAGTTTCCTCTGACAACCCAAGGCCAGCGCATGACTTTTCCAAGTTCCTTTCCACTCAAGAAAAGGAAGAGAAGAGAATAGAGAAGAATCAACAAAACAACTCCAAATAGAAGTAAACTAGAGCCAAGAACAGAACTGTTTCCCATAATTAAGTTCCAATTTCTATACATTATAATCCTCATTCTCATTCTCGCGATGACCTGTAATAAGATTTGCCTTTTCCTCTGATGATATTTTCCTTAAGAGATGGACAACAAGGTCTTAATCTTCATCTCCCAGACCACTCTAGGGTTCTAAGCACAGGCTTTACAGGAATGTGCTGTTATGGGCCATTATCTTCAAATCATTTCCACACAAGTCTAGGAAAGTAAGACAGGCTAGCATAAGCCTCCGGTTTTTAAAATTGCTAATCAAGGGCATCAGTTCTTAACTATATTGCTGTAAGATATATCAGAAAACTTTTGTTACCAGTAAGAAAAATGATATTTGTGAATGATTTAAGTTTTAATAATTATTAAAGTACTATACTACATGTAGTAAAAGATAATACATACTCATCACCTCAACTTCCCTGAGCTGCCATTAGGAAGCAACCCTGCCCAGCCCTTGATTTTGGATTTCTGGCCTCCAGAACTGTGAGGACAGACATTTCTGTGGTTTTAAGCCACTGAGTTTGTGGTTATGGAACCCTAGAAAATGAATACAATCATCTATCTTTTTAAGTTACTTCAGTTTGATATTGATTATGAAAGGTACATACATGCTATCAAACAGAAGAGACTTTAGGGAGAAAAAAATCTCAGCATAAATGCCATGATTCCAAGTGCCAAGGTAATATAACATGCAAAATGTGATAATTTCACCAAAACCAAAACAAAGTAGAACAAACCCTCAAACACAATTGTTGATAATTCCCACCTGGCCTCCTCTGACATTTCCTTTGGATCAGTTTGGCTGTACCTCTTCTGTCAAGCAGGAGTTGGACTACATTTTGGTCAGCTCCTCCTCAGAAGGGAGCTACAATCTCTGCTCTAACAATCCCCAATGGTTGTCTTAAGTTACTCTGTTCATCAATGGCTACCTACTAAACCTAGCTTTTTATCCATACATTTCTAATCAGGTCATATTATTTTCTCCTGGTAGGCGAATGTTTACATTTATCCATTTTCCTGATACAAAGGTACTTCATATCAGTGTATTATTAGTCTCTGATTACAAAAAAGATAATCCAGAAGAAAAAGTCCAGTCAATTTTATGTAAGTTAAAAAAAAGATGTGAAACCTATTTTTAGGATTAACATTTCCTTCCTAAATATCTAACACAACACACTTACAGACTCTTAACACACCCGCGTTACATGAAGGGAGCAGCAGAGCAGAGAGCAATAAGCACCAAGGCCAGGTGGAGCCACAGACAATGTGGGCCCCTCTCACTCCACAGGGAGCAGCATCTGCACTGTGCACAGAGTGCAGTCTGGCCGAAGGGAAACGCCGTCTTAAAGAGCTTCAGATGCAGCAACCTTCAAGAAGGGTTGTGCCAGGAAGTCCACCAGATGAGGCTGCAAACCCGTCAAAGGGCATCACACACTCTGTGCACAGGGCACACAGAACAACGCCTCCCACATCCTGTGACTTCCTACGTGTGCCACTTGGACCACCACAGCCCCTACCTGCACCATCTTACCTGGACAGACAAAATCAGCCACCTCATGACTAGCGTATTCACATGGTTTTCAGTTCTATAAATTCCTCCCCCTTAAGAATGCATGGCTGTAAAATCAGAAATGATGAAAACTGGACTTGTGAGTGGCTTTGCAGTAGGGATTACAGGTCCAGAACAGAACAGGTTCAGTCACATATTTAAGATATTCAAGGGAAAAAAATACAAGCCAAAGATTTAGCATCTAAATAGTGACTATCAAGGATAAAAGTCACACATATTTTTATGAGTACACACACACACAGGACGTACGATGACCAGCAGCTGAGGGATGACCCACTAAAGAATAAGCTCCGGAAACCAAAATGACTAGAGGCAGAGGCAAAGGTGTGGCTGCCGGGTGGTATTTATTTGTGGAGCTGCTGGCACATGATGGTGATAAAGGTGCAGCATGCCATGGTTACCAGCTCAGACAATGCAGACAAAGAACCACCACCAGAGAAGTGGTAGGGATGGGGAGAAGATGTGCAGGGCCAACCGGGAGTGGGGTGTCCATCAGCTAACTGCAGTATCAGGTACTGTGGGGAGCCAACAAAAGCATCTAAGGGTTTGCTATAAAGGCATTAGGGTAAAAGTGAAAAAAAAAAAAAAAAAAGAAAGAAAGAAAAAAAGAAAACAAGAAAGCCCTCTTAAATACCAAAAGGGTAAAAGCAAATAAAATAGAACAAGGTGGTTCCCTGTTACCTGTCATGTAAAAAACAGACTTGGATCACCTATTAAATGGAAAACAGTCTTGTATTGGTTCACAAAGCAAAATCAAGCACCATACTGCATATAAGATATACAGCTATAAAAGGCTGGGAAAATATACAGAGAATATATAGGACTCAGAAAATGTCACAAGAAACTTTATAGCTTAAATACCTATATCAATACAAATTTAAATAATAAAAATAAATTATTTAAACATATAACTGAAAAAGCCAGAAAAAGATTAGTGAACCAAAAGAAAGGGGGGAATTATTACAAATAAAAGCAGATATTATTAAGTAGAAAAAGAATAGAACTAAGAAGCAAATCCAAAAGCTGGCTCTCAAGAGAAAATAATCAAAACAAACCACTAAGTATCTGTCTGATTAGAAAAAAAAAGTTACAAGTGCTAACAGAAGAAAATTTAAAAATTGTACAAGATAAGAAAAAGAAAGGGATAGAAAGAAAAATGTGTAGATTAAAAGGGACTTTAAAAACATATCACATTTTAAGAATAAAACAACACTAAACTATAGTGTCTAGGGATATACACTTGGTGATAAAACTATAAAGATTAGGGAAATGATTACCATAAGAGTTTGGGAAGTGGTTATTTTTTGGGAGAGGAAGTGGATTATAATAGAAATGGGGATAATAAATATGCATATAGGGGCAGAGCAAGATGGCCAAATAGGAACAGCTCCAGTCTCCAACTCCCAGCGCGAGCGACACAGAAGACCGGTGATTTCTGCATTTTCAACTGAGGTACTGGGGTCATCTCACTAGGGAGTGCCGGACAATCGATGCTGGTCAGCTGCTGCAGCCTGACCAGCGAGAGCTGAAGCAGGGCGAGGCATCGCCTCACCTGGGAAGCGAAAGGGGGAAGGGAATCCCTTTTCCTAGCCAGGGGAACTGAGACACACACCACCTGGAAAATTGGGTAACTCCCACCCCAATACCGCGCTGTAAGCAAACGGGCACACCAGAAGAATATATCCCTCACCTGGCCAGGAGGGTCCCACGCCCACGGAGCCTCCCTCATTGCTAACACAGCAGTCTGCGGAGATCTAACCGCAAGGCAGCAGCGAGGCTGGGGGAGGGGCGCCCGCCATTGCTGAGGCTTAAGTAGGTAAACAAAGCCGCTGGGAAGCTCGAACTGGGTGGAGATCACAGCAGCTCAAGGAAACCTGCCTGTCTCTATAGACTCCACCTCTGGGGGCAGGGCTCAGCTAAAAAAACAACAGGGGAAGCAGCAGAGGCCTGAGCAGATGCGAACGACTCTGTCTGACAGCTTTGAAGAGAGCAGTGGATCTCCCAACATGGAGGTTGAGATCTGAGAACAGACAGACTGCCTGCTCAAGTGGGTCACTGACCCCTGAGTAGCCTCACTGGGAGACATCCCCCACTAGGGGCAGTCTGACACCCCACACCTCACAGGGTGGAGTACACCCCTGAGAGGAAGCTTCCAAAGTAAGAATCAGACAGGTACACTCGCTGTTCAGCAATATTCTATCTTCTGCAACCTCTGCTGCTGATACCCAGGCAAACAGGGTCTGGAGTGGACCTCAAGCAATCTCCAACAGACCTATAGCTGAGGGTCCTGACTGTCAGAAGGAAAACTATCAAACAGGAAGGATACCTATACCAAAACCCCATCAGTACGTCACCATCATCAAAGACCAGAGACAGATAAAACCACAAAGATGGGGAAAAAGCAGGGCAGAAAAGCTGGAAATTCAAAAAATAAGAGCGCATCTCCCCCTGCAAAGGAGCGCAGCCCATCGCCAGCAACGGATCGAAGTCGGTCAGAGAATGACTTTGACGAGATGAGAGAAGAAGGCTTCAGTCCATCAAACTTCTCAGAGCTAAAGGAGGAGTTACGTACCCAGCGCAAAGAAACTAAAAATCTTGAAAAAAGAGTGGAAGAATTGACAGCTAGACTAATTAATGAAGAGAAGGTCATAAACGAAATGACAGAGATGAAAACCATGACACGAGAAATACGTGACAAATGCACAAGCTTCAGTAACCGACTCGATCAACTGGAAGAAAGAGTATCAGCGATTGAGGATCAAATGAATGAAATGAAGCGAGAAGAGAAACCAAAAGAAAAAAGAAGAAAAAGAAATGAACAAAGCCTGCAAGAAGTATGGGATTATGTAAAAAGACCAAATCTATGTCTGATTGGGGTGCCTGAAAGTGAGGGGGAAAATGGAACCAAGTTGGAAAACACTCTTCAGGATATCCAGGAGAACTTCCCCAACCTAGTAGGGCAGGCCAACATTCAAATTCAGGAAATACAGAGAACGCCACAAAGATACTCCTCGAGAAGAGCAACTCCAAGACACATAATTGCCAGATTCACCAAAGCTGAAATGAAGGAAAAAATCTTAAGGGCAGCCAGAGAGAAAGGTCGGGTTACCCACAAAGGGAAGCCCATCAGACTAACAGCAGATCTCTCGGCAGAAACTCTACAAGCCAGAAGAGAGTGGGGGCCAATATTCAACGTTCTTAAAGAAAAGAATTTTAAACCCAGAATTTCATATCCAGCCAAACTAAGTTTCATAAGTGAAGGAGAAATAAAATCCTTTACAGATAAGCAAATGCTTAGAGATTTTGTCACCACCAGGCCTGCCTTACAAGAGACCCTGAAGGAAGCCCTAAAGATGGAAAGCAACAACTGGTACCAGCCATTGCAAAAACATGCCAAAATGTAAAGACCATCGAGGCTAGGAAGAAACTGCATCAACTAACGAGCAAAATAACCAGTTAATATCATAATGGCAGGATCAAGTTCACACATAACAATATTAACCTTAAATGTAAATGGACTAAATGCTCCAATTAAAAGACACAGACTGGCAAACTGGATAAAGAGTCAAGACCCATCAGTTTGGTGTATTCAGGAGACCCATCTCACATGCAGAGACATACATAGGCTCAAAATAAAGGGATGGAGGAAGATCTACCAAGCAAATGGAGAACAAAAAAAAGCAGGGGTTGCAATCCTAGTCTCTGATAAAACAGACTTTAAACCATCAAAGATCAAAAGAGACAAAGAAGGCCATTACATAATGGCAAAGGGATCAATTCAACAGGAAGAGCTAACTATCTAAATACATATGCACCCAATACAGGAGCACCCAGATTCATAAAGCAAGTCCTTAGAGACTTACAAAGAGACTTAGACTCCCATACAATAATAATGGGAGACTTCAACACTCCACTGTCAACATTAGACAGATCAACGAGACAGAAAGTTAACAAGGATATCCAGGAATTGAACTCATCTCTGCACCAAGCGGACCTAATAGACATCTATAGAACTCTCCACCCCTAATCAACAGAATATACATTCTTCTCAGCACCACCTCGCACTTATTCCAAAATTGACCACATAATTGGAAGTAAAGCACTCCTCAGCAAATGTAAAAGAACAGAAATTATAACAAACTGTCTCTCAGACCACAGTGCAATCAAACTAGAACTCAGGACTAAGAAACTCAATCAAAACCGCTCAACTACATGGAAACTGAACAACCTGCTCCTGAATGACTACTGGGTACATAATGAAACGAAGGCAGAAATAAAGATGTTCTTTGAAACCAATGAGAACAAAGATACAACATACCAGAATCTCTGGGACACATTTAAAGCAGTGTGTAGAGGGAAATTTATAGCACTAAATGCCCACAAGAGAAAGCATGAAAGATCTAAAATGGACACTCTAACATCACAATTAAAAGAACTAGAGAGGCAAGAGCAAACACATTCAAAAGCTAGCAGAAGGCAAGAAATAACTAAGATCAGAGCAGACCTGAAGGAGATAGAGACACAAAAAACCCTCCAAAAAATCAATGAATCCAGGAGTTGGTTTTTTGAAAAGATCAACAAAATTGACAGACCGCTAGCAAGACTAATAAAGAAGAAAAGAGAGAGGAATCAAATAGATGCAATAAAAAATGATAAAGGGGATATCACCACCGACCCCACAGAAATACAAACTACCATCCGAGAATACTATAAACACCTCTACGCAAATCAACTAGAAAATCTAGAAGAAATGGATAATTTCCTGGACATTTACACTCTCCCAAGACTAAACCAGGAAGAAGTTGAATCCCTGAATAGACCAATAGCAGGCTCTGAAATTGAGGCAACAATTAATAGCCTACCCACCAAAAAAAGTCCAGGACCAGATGGATTCACAGCTGAATTCTACCAGAGGTACAAGGAGGAGCTGGTACCATTCCTTCTGAAACTATTCCAATCAATTGAAAAAGAGGGAATCCTCCCTAACTCATTTTAGGAGGCCAACATCATCCTGATACCAAAGCCTGGCAGAGACACAACAAAAAAAGAGAATTTTAGACCAATATCCCTGATGAACATCGATGCAAAAATCCTCAATAAAATACTGGCAAACCAGATTCAGCAGCACATCAAAAAGCTTATCCACCATGATCAAGTGGGCTTCATCCCTGGGATGCAAGGCTGGTTCAACATTCGCAAATCAATAAACGTAATCCAGCATATAAACAGAACCAAAGTCAAGAACCACATGATTATCTCAACAGATGCAGAAAAGCCTTTTGACAAAATTCAACAGCCCTTCATGCTAAAAACGCTCAAGAAATTCGGTATTGATGGAACGTACCTCAAAATAATAACAGCTATTTATGACAAACCCACAGCTAATATCATACTGAATGGGCAAAAACTGGAAAAATTCCCTTTGAAAACTGGTACAAGACAGGGATGCCCTCTCTCACCACTCCTATTCAACATAGTGTTGGAAGTTCTGGCTAGGGCAATCAGGCAAGAGAAAGAAATCAAGGGTATTCAGTTAGGAAAAGAAGAAGTCAAATTGTCCCTGTTTGCAGATGACATGATTGTATATTTAGAAAACCCCATCGTCTCAGCCCAAAAGCTCCTTAAGCTGATAAGCAACTTCAGCAAAGTCTCAGGATAGAAAATTAATGTGCAAAAATCACAAGCATTCTTATACACCAGTAACAGACAAACAGAGAGCCAAATCAGGAATGAACTTCCATTCACAATTGCTTCAAAGAGAATAAAATACCTAGGAATCCAACTTACAAGGGATGTAAAGGACCTCTTCAAGGAGAACTACAAACCACTGCTCAGTGAAATCAAAGAGGACACAAACAAATGGAAGAACATACCATGCTCATGGATAGGAAGAATCAATATTGTGAAAATGGCCATACTGCCCAAGGTTATTTATAGATTCAATGCCATCCCCATCAAGCTACCAATGAGTTTCTTCACAGAATTGGAAAAAACTGCTTTAAAGTTCATATGGAACCAAAAAAGAGCCCGCATTGCCAAGACAATCCTAAGTCAAAAGGACAAAGCTGGAGGCGTCACGCTACCTGACTTCAAACTCTACTACAAGGCTACAGTAACCAAAACAGCAGGGTACTGGTACCAAAACAGAGATATAGACCAATGGAACAGAACTGAGTCCTCAGAAATAATACCACACATCTACAGCCATCTGATCTTTGACAAACCTGAGAGAAACAAGAAATGGGGAAAGGATTCCCTATTTAATAAATGGTGCTGGGAAAATTGGCTAGCCATAAGTAGAAAGCTGAAACTGGATCCTTTCCTTACTCCTTATACGAAGATTAATTCAAGATGGATTAGAGACTTAAATGTTAGACCTAATACCATAAAAACCCTAGAAGAAAATCTAGGTAGTACCATTCAGGACATAGGCATGGGCAAGGACTTCATGTCTAAAACACCAAAAGCAATGGCCGCAAAAGCCAAAATTGACAAATGGGATCTAATTAAACTAAAGAGCTTCTGCACAGCAAAAGAAACTACCATCAGAGTGAACAGGCAACCTACAGAATGGGAGAAAATTTTTGCAATCTACTCATCTGCCAAAGGGCTAATATCCAGAATCTACAAAGAACTCAAACAAATATACAAGAGAAAAACAAACAACCCCATCAAAAAGTGGGCAAAGGATATGAACAGACATTTCTCAAAAGAAGACATTCATACAGCCAACAGACACATGAAAAAATGCTCAGCATCACTCGCCATCAGAGAAATGCAAATCAAAACCACAATGAGATACCATCTCACACCAGTTAGAATGGCAATCATTAAAAAATCAGGAAACAACAGGTGTTGGAGAGGATGTGGAGAAATAGAAACACTTTTACACTGTTGGTGGGATTGTAAACTAGTTCAACCATTATGGAAAACAGTATGGCGATTCCTCAAGGATCTAGAACTAGATGTACCATATGACCCAGCCATCCCACTACTGGGTATATACCCAAAGGATTATAAATTATTCTACTACAAAGACACATGCACACGTATGTTTATTGCGGCACTATTCACAATAGCAAAGACTTGGAATCAACCCAAATGTCCATCTGTGACAGACTGGATTAAGAAAACGTGGCACATATACACCATGGAATACTATGCAGCCATAAAAAAGGATGAGTTTGAGTCCTTTGTAGGGACATGGATGCAGCTGGAAACCATCATTCTTAGCAAACTATCACAAGAAGAGAAAACCAAACACCACATGTTCTCACTAATAGGTGGGAACTGAACAATGAGATCACTTGGACTCGGGAAGGGGAACATCACACACCGGGGCCTATCATGGGGAGGGGCGAGGGGGGAGGGATTGCATTGGGGAGTTATACATGATATAAATGATGAATGGATGGGTGCTGACGAGTTGATGGGTGCAGCACACCAACATGGCACAAATATACATATGTAACAAACCTGCACGTTATGCGCATGTACCCTAGAACTTAAAAGTATAATAAAAAAAAGAAAAATAAATAAATAAATAAATATGCATATATATGTATGTGTGTATGTGTATATATGTATCTTCTTACTTTTCAAATTATTGAAATTACTTTTACTGAGCCTCTGTATTGACAGCTGATAAATCTTTAAATCCTATATTTAACATTTTAATAAATGCTAAATAAAAAATAATAATAATAATAATAATAGAAATGGGACATGTGGGGGGTGCTTCTAGGATGATTATGATAAAGTTCTATTCCTTGACCTGGGTGTGGTTACAAGGATGTCTGATTTATAAAAATGAAGAAAAACATTAATCATTACAGGCAACTTTATAAAACTCTTTGCAATAAGTTAGAAGTAGATGAAACATATTTTTTTAAAAAACATTAAATTTAATGCTATTGCAATATAAAATCATGTTTTTTTCTTAGAGCTAAACAAATTAATTGTAAAATGCATTTAAGAAGAACAAGAAACTATTCTAAAATTCATACGGAATAAAAAAAGAGCCCAAATAGCCAAAGCAATCCTAAGCAAAAAGAACAAAGCCAGAGGCATCACACTGGCATCACACTCAACTTCAAACTATATTTTAAAGCCCCAGTAACCAAAACAGCTTCTGTACTGGTACAAAAACAGACTCATAGACCAATGAACAGAACAGAAAACTCAAAAATAAAGCCACACACCTACAACCATCCAATCTTCGACAAGGCCAGCAAAAACCGCAGTGGAAAAAGACCATCCTATTCAATACATGGTGCTGGAATAACTGGCTAGCCATATATAGAAAATTGAAGCCAGACCCCTATCTTTCACCATATACAAAAATTAACTCAAAATATGTTAAAGATTTCAACATAAGACCTCAAAATGTAAGATCCTGGAAGATAACCTAGGAAACACTCTTCTTGACATTGGCCTTGGCAAAGAATTTTTGGCTAAGTTCCCAAAAACAATTGCAACAAAAAACAAAGATTGGCAAGTAGAATTTAATTAAAGAGCTTCTGCACAGCAAGAGAAACTATAGACAGAGAATACAGACAACCTACAGAATGACAGAAATTATTTGTAAACTATGCATCTGACAAAGGCCTAATATCCAGAATCTACAGGGAACTTATGCAAAAAAACAAATGACCCCATTAAAAAATGGGCAAAGGACATGAACAGGCACTTCTCAAAGAAGATACACAAGTGGCCAACAAACATGAAAAAGGCTCAGTACCACACAGCACTAGAGAAATGCATCAAAACCACAATGAGATACCATCTGACACCAGCCAGAATGGCCATTACTAAAAAGTCTAAAGACAACAGATGCTGGCAAGGCTGAGGAGAAAAGAATGCTTTACACACTGTTGACGGGAATGTAAATTAGTCCAGCCACTGTGGGAAGTGGTCTGGAGATTTCTCAAAGAACTTAAATAGAACTACCATTCTATCCAGCAACCCCATTACTGGGTATATATCCAAAAGAAAATAAATCATTCAACCAAAAAGACACATGCACTCATATGTTCATCGCTGCACTATTAACAATAGTAAAGACACAGAATCAACCCAGGTGCCCATCAATGGTAGACTGGATAAAGAAAATGTGGTACCCATATACCATGAAATACTACACAGCCATAAAAAAGGAATACAATCACATCTTTTGCAGCAACATGGATGGAGCTTGACTTAATCCTAAGCAAATTAATGCAGGAACAAAAAACCAAATGCCATATGTTCTCACTTATAAATGCGAGCTAAACATTGAGCACACATGGACACAAATATGGGAACAACAGACACTGGGGACTACTAGAAGGTAGAGGGAGTAGGGGTGGGTTAAAAAAACTACCTATTGAGTACTACGCTAACTAGGTGACAGGATCTGTACTCCAAACCCCAGCCTTATGCAGTATTTTCATGTAACAAATCTGTAAATGGACTCTCTGTATCTAAAATAAAAAGGTGAAGAAGAACCAGTAAGCAGAAATAACTAGACAACTCTGAGTAAGAACCGCAGTGGTGAAGACTCTAGCCCCAGCTGACATGAAAACACAGTATAAAGCCTCTCTGTTTACATCAGTGTAATGAGGGAAGTCCAGGAAGACAGAGAGAAAACCCCGTAGTCCCAACTGCCCGTGGAAATTTAGTGTGGGAAAAAGAGGTATCTCAACACAGCAGGGAAGGGGCTTTTCAGTTAGTGGTACTGCTGCAGTAACTGGACAGCTACTGCACAAAGACACAAACAGATTTGTTCCTCAC
The DNA here is from genome assembly GCF_007565055.1 of Rhinopithecus roxellana. Lineage (NCBI taxonomy): Eukaryota > Metazoa > Chordata > Mammalia > Primates > Cercopithecidae > Rhinopithecus > Rhinopithecus roxellana. The sequence continues at coordinate 23,228,823 of NC_044557.1, forward strand.
AGCACGCTCCAAGATAAATTCCAAATGGAGCATAAGTTCTCTTCTCTCTCCCCTGAGGCATAATTCATACACAGCAGAACAGACTTTTAAATACAGTTCAGGGAGTCCTGACCTGTGTACCTCCTGTAACACATACCCAATCAAGACACCATAGAAAGCTCCGTACAGCTGTTAAGTCAATCACCAGGGAGGCTCTCAACTCTGCCTCTCCTTGGGAGCTAAGAGGTAAGCCACCATTGCGAGCCCTGTGCTGATGCAGGCCCCAGACACGACTGACAGCACAGTCAGACAAAGTGATGTCTGGCTCGCCTTTTAATTTTCTTAGTGATAACTTAAAAAGACTTTTAAAGATGATTTTAGACTTGCACAAGTTTCAGAGGCAGGGCACACGGTGTCCCCAAGTTTCTACCCACCTTCGTGCAGCCACAGAACAAGGATCAACATCATAAGAGGAACTCTGGCATGGTACTCCCAGCTCAACCACAGGCTTTGTTGTTTTGCCAGGCTGCCCACCAGAGCCCGTCTGCTCCTGGGCCCGGTCCAGCATCCACATTGTGCTTAGCTGACACACTTCCATGGCCCCCCATGCCAGAAGAGTTTGCAGTCTCCTCTCATCACCTTGAAGAGTACTGGTCAATTATTTTGTAGAATGTCCTTCAAACTGGGTTTGTCTGCTGTTTTCTCCTGATTCAACTTAGGGAAAACCACCACAGGTGATGTGCCATTCACACAGCACCACAGGTACCTGCTGCCAATATGATGTCACCTTTGAGCTCTTGGTTGGGGCAGTGTCTGCCATGTTTCTCCACTGTAAAGTATTGTTCCCTTTGTAATGAATAGCTATTTGGGGGGAGACTTGGCAGATATTCTACTTCTCCTAATTCTTTCATCAATTAGAAAGATTTCACCTTGCTGCATCTGTCAAGGGACTGTGCTTATAACAATTATCACGGTGGCTTTCTATTTCCCTTATTCTTTCTACATTTATTAACTGGAATTATCCTGCAAGGAAGAGCTGTTCCTTATCCCTCACTTATGCATTCATTTATGTATTGATATCAGCCTAAATGGATGGCCATTTCTTTTCTTTTTTAGGTTATAATCCATTAATACTGTTGTTTATCCTGTGGCTCGAACTGCTCCAGCTTTGGCCAACGGAGCACTTTTTGGTGGGCATCTGCCCTCCTGACATCTGACAGGCTCCCATCACTCACCTTTCACTTGCCCTACCCCAGCCCTGGAACCAACCCCTTCCCTGAGGAGCCCGTAGGATCCAGCATCTCAGCCTGGCTCTGGTCACTGATGCAGGTGTCACTGCTCTAAGGCCCTCTGTGGACAGATGTGTTATACACACATAGACCCCCATTTCTCTCTCTCTGAAAAAACCAACAGCCCTAGTTCACGCTGACACCTCCAACCCTGATCCAGAACCACAAGATAACTCTAGCACCATCCTTCCTTATTTGTAATGTCTTCCTAAAACATACAGTTTTGAGATTGCTAACTCACGCCCCTATGAGAAACAAGTGCACCAACTAGAGGTTTTGTCTTCAGCCTTACAGCATCCTGTCAAAACACTGTTTTCCAAAGTTACTGATAAGTCAGCTAATTCCACATCCACTTCACTATGGTTATCACAGCAGTCCCTAACCTTTTTGGCACCAAGGACCAGTTTCTTAGAAGATAGCTTCTCTACAGACTGGGGCGGGGAGCGGGGGATGGTTTCGGGATGAAACTGTGCCACCTCAGATCATCAGGCATTAGAGTCTCATAAGGAGTGAGTGCGCAACCTGGATCATTCACATGCACGGTTCACAAGAGGGTTCATGCTCCTATGAGAATCTAATGCTGCTGCTGACCTGACAGGAGACAGAGCTCAGGCAGTAATGCTTGCCTGCCCTCTGCTCACCTCCTGCTCCATGGCCCAGTTCCTAACAGGCTACGGACTGGTGCCGATCTGTGGCCTGGGGGTTGGGGACCCCTGGATTATTGGGTAAGTTTGTAATACCATTTGATTCATCTGTCACAGTTTGTATCATTTGGGCACTCCCCCCAATCACACACACACACACACACACACAAACATCCTTGTTGATTTTAGTTAAATTTTGTGGTGCACAGTTCCATGGGTTTTGACAGGTACACAGTCAAATCTAACACAGTCCCATCACTCCCCAAACTACCTCTCACTCTCTTTGTAATCAACTCCTTTTCCCCAACTCTTAACCCCTGGCAACCACTGATTTGTTCTTCTTCCTTACGGTTGTGCTTTTTCTAGAGCATCCTTTCAATAGAATCATACAGTATGGAGGCCTTTTAGGTTTGGTTTCTTTCACTAAGTAAAACGAATTTAAAATTCATCCATGTTGTGCGAATCAACAGTTTGTTCCTTTTGACCTTTGACTGGTATTCTGTTGTAGAGATGTTACCACAATTTGTTTATTCATTCACCGGTTGAAGGACATCTGGTTTTGAGTGTTGGCAATTACTGAATAAAACTCTATTAACAGTCACATGCAGGTTTTGTGTGAGCATGAATTTTCACTTACCTTGGGTAAACACCTAGGAGTGAGACTGCTGGGTTCTAAGGCAGTGTAACATAGTAAGAAGCTGCCACACTGTTTTCCAGAGCGGCTGTGCCACTCTGCATTCCCAGTAGCAGGGCTGGAGAGCAGATTCCTGCCAGCACTTGGCACTGTCCTTGCCAGCACTCGGATGCTTTGTGGTTGTTCTTTCATCTTAGCTACTGAGGTAGGCCTGTGCTGGTACCTTATGAGGAAGGTGCACAGCCTTCCAAATCACTAGGCCCACTGGGCAGTCTCATTCCCCAGCACATACTGTTACATTTCTAGCTGGTCAGCTGCTTGCCCCAAATGGTACTGTGGCCTCAGGCTAGCTGCAGTGTTTATCTTCCGGACTGCTTGCACCTGTTTCCCTAACAATAAATTATGTTAGGCATCACATGCTTATTTTTCTCTGCTTATTTGCATGGGCTTCTTTGCAATCCATGCAAGTCGTCTGGTGAAGTACAGGTTCACCAAACCTACTGCCCAATTTTTTATTGGATTGTTTTCTTATTGTTGAGTTTTAAGTGTTTTTTATGTGTTCGGGATACTAACTCTTTGTCAGATATGTGACTTACAAATGTTTTCTCTGAGAGCAGAATTTTAAAATTTTAATAAAATGCAAATATAGATTTTTTTTCTTTTATGGATTGTGCTTTTGGTATCGTATCCAAAAAACTCTGCCCAAGATCATGCAGACTTTCTTTTGGGTTTCTTCCCTAAGCTCTACAGTTTTTGCATTCTACATTTAGATACATGATCCATGTTGAGTTCATTTTTGTATAAAATGTGAGCTGTACAGGTCAATTTCTTTTTTTTTTTTTTTTTTTGCATATACACATCTAGTCTTCTAGCACCATTTGTTGACAAGATTACATTTTCTCCATGGAATATATTAAGAGGTGCCTTTACACCTCTGTCAAAAATAAACCAACCACTTTTGTATGGACTTATCTGGGGTCCTCTATTCTGTTCCACTGACCCGTGTATCTATCTTTTCACCAATACCACATACCACTCTCTTGATTGTGGTGATTTTATATTTTATAGTAAATCTTGTTCTTTTTTTCTTTTTTTTTTTTTCTTTTGAGATGGAGTTTTGCTCTTGTTGCCTAGGCTGCAGTGCAACGACAGGATCTCTGCTCACTGCAACCTCCGCCTACCAGGTTCAAGTGATTCTCCTGACTCGGTTTCCTGAGTAGCTAGGATTACAGGCACCTGTCACCATGCCCGGCTAATCTTTTTTTTTTTTTGTAATTTTAGTAGAGACAAGGTTTCACCATGTTGGCCGGGCTGGTCTTGAACTCCTGACCTCAGGTAATCTGCCGCCTTGGCCTCCCAAAGTGTTGGGATTACAGGCCTGAGCCATGGCACCTGGCCGTTGCTCTACCTTTCTAATGATGACTTTAGATACAGAGTTTCTAATATGTAGAAGTTCATCTTTTTTTTCTTTCACAGTTTGTGGTTTTTGTGTGTAAGCAATCTGCCTACTCTACATTGTGAAAATATCCTGTTTTCTTCTTAAAACTTTACAGTTTTAGCTTTTACAGTTCATTCTACAATCCATCTAAAATTAATGCTATATCCACAATAAGAGTTAGTAGTAGAGGTTCATTTTTCCTCACATGTTTATCCAGTTGAAAAATCCTTCCCTTCCCAATTGAACTATGTTGGTTGAAAAGCTTTGCTTTCTCCGGTTGTTGCACTGTGCATCCTAGTGTTTTGTAAACTATTCTTATCTTCTCAATTTTTTATAAGTGTAAACAGAGAAAATATAATTTCTTTTAAAAGGGTTCTCTTACTTAATAAAGAAATAGGCTGGGCGCAGTGGCTCACGCCTATAATCCCAGCACTTTGGGAGGCCAAGGCCGGTGGATCACCTGAGGTCAGGAGATCAAGACCATCCTGGCCAACATGGTGAAACCCTGTATCTACTAAAAATACAAAAATTAGCCGGGTGTGGTGGTGAGTGCCTGTAGTCCCAGCTACTCAGGAGGCTGAGGCAGGAGAATTGCTTGAACTCAGGAGGCGGAGGTTGCAGTGAGCAGAGATCACGCCACTGCACTCCAGCCTGAGTGACACAGCGAGAGTCCATCCGCCTCCCAAAAAAAAAAAGAACCAACAAACGAAAGAAAGAAAAGAAAAGGAATAAAATGTCTAATGTTTTTCGCCCACCAAACTAGCTAAAGTAATTACAAAGACAAGGCTGCTGTAAACATCTTGTGCACTGTCCCCAAAAAGCAGATGGCATGGAGCAGACAGCATCTTTAGATGAAGACATACATGCAGCCACACAAGGCACACAGATGCATTTCAGCCATTATTCCCTCATGATGAAACCCTCCCCTTGTGCAGTGTGTAACCTGCACTGACACACACACATCTTGGGTGAAGTGTGAAGTAATGGGAATTTGTGTACACTACTATTCAGAGTATAAACTCGTGCAAAATTACAGAAAGTAATGTGGCAATACTAGAATTTTAAATATATAATTCTATTAGGAACTTAGATTTCATAAATACACAAGTATGCAAAAAGATGAGATTCCGTCTCAAAAAAAAAAAAAAAAAGAAAGAATGGTAAGTGGGAAATAGCCAAAATGATGTCACTGGAAGCTTGGACAAATAATTTATGGTATACCTAAACAATGAAATGCCATCATTATAATGAATGAGGAACTCAACATGCACTGACATCGAACAACTAACTTCCAGGAAATACAAGTGGCAGAAAAGGATGAACACGCAATGCATTAGGAGAACACGGTGACACTACCTCACTGGAAAGGGAAAGAGGTGCATGACCTGTGACCCTGCAGTTCTGTTTCTAGGCACAGACCCAGGGACCCTGTGCAAGACAATGTGGATTTACATGTTATTTCAGTTAATAGAACTCTACCTTCCAGCTGCTCAGGCCAAAGCGTTAGTCTCACCCTCAACCCTCTTAGTGCACCGTACACATTCCATGTGTCAGTTCCACCTGCAGAATACAGCAAGGATTTGAGCCCTTCCTCACCCACCACCTCCTTTCTCTCCAAGCCATGATCATTTCCCATGGGGGTTAACCCAAGCCTCTTAAGAACTGGTCCACTTGCTTCTGTCCTGCCTCTTGGAAGTCTGTTTTTAACACAGTAGCCAGAACAATCCTGTTAAAGCATAGGCCTGAACAAATCACTCCTCTGCTCAAAACCCTGATTCCCCACTTCACTCAGAAAAGCCCTAGTCCTTACCATGACAACAGCTGCTTCACAGCTGGGACCCAGTAAGGCTGGGATCTTGTCTCCTACTGGCCCCGCTTCCGGGCTCCCCTCCCCAATGCTGGAACCCTGCTCTCCCTGAATATGACAGATGATGTACTGCTGCCTTGAGGCCTTTGCACTTTTTCTTTCCCTGCTGGGGAGGCCCTGCCCTCAGACATCCATTCATCCTGCTCTCATTGCCGAAGTTTCCTTCCACAGATGCCTTCTTAGAGGCCACTCTCTGTAGATTTTCCTCCAACACCACCTGTCCTGAGCATTTCTTATCTCTCACATATTACCACACTCACTACACTACGGAACTCATCTTGTCCACTGCCTATCGGTTTCACCAGAATGCAAGCTCCATCAGACATGGGTTTTCACGTTTCCTTTATCGCTGTATCCTGACACCATAGCACATAGGTAAATCCTTAGTACATTTGGACTAAACAGGTGTAACAGTATGTGTGATAACAAGACCAGAGACATCTCTATGTCTGGCTCCTGGGTAGATTTTATCTGACAACAAAGGAGTAGAGGTAGGACTCTGGCCCATTCCATTTCTAAGGAAATCCTTTCTGGAGGGGTGGGGAAAGCTGTGTCCTTCCCATCAAGAGCAGAGAAAAGCCACTACCCCTCACGTAGGAAAAATCCCTAGGACTCTACCCCTGCGGGTAATCAACAGGCAAAGGGCAACACACTCACTGTTCCCTGTGAGATAATTAACGAAAATGAGCCTCTGTTCAGGTGTTCTGGACAGAAAATAAAGATTCAGGATAAAGTTAATAAAGATGAAAATTTTAAATCAACTTAAGGTTCTGAGAAAAAGTCTGATGGCTCTGGATTTCCTGGTGACACAAGAGATCTGGTTGTTTTGGAAAGATGGGGAAGGAGGCATGTAGGGAGCCAAACATCAGAGGAGAGTGAAGGAGGTTTGAAATATTGATGACACAGAGAGGAGTAGAGCAGGCCAACCAAGCAAACACACTGGGGCTGTGGGCCGCATGGAGGCCTTGCAGGCACATAGCAGATGACCAAGAAACATCAGTTCACAGAGTGAGTGGAAGAACAAATGAGTGAGCAAGTGAAAAGAGCAAATCAACGAGTGGGTGAACAAGGAGGAGCAAGCAATGGGAGAATAAATTCAGGAGAAAGCAAGTGAGTGAATGGATGATGTCCCCACTGTGTTCTCTGGTTGGAATCTTCTTTCTTACATTTATTAGCTGCTCATGTGTTGGTTCATTTAGGGTTGGGAATATGCCATTTGAGTGTGTTTTTTAAAAAAAGACTGGGATGGAGTTTAGGGTATTGGCAAGAGTGTTACTGAAACAATGGATCATGGAATATAAGCTGGACAAAAGGAGACATGAAAAAAAGATGGATAGGATAGAAAAAATAAGTCAACAGTTGAGGTGGTAGTCAGAAAATCTGGAAGGTGAGAAGATTATGCTTAAGGACTGGGATGCCCAAATTCATGGGTTTGCACCATGGGAGGAAAGGACAGAAGGAGATGCTAGGAACAAAGAGGACAGTACCAAGGCCAGAGGCTGTGAGTACCACAGGTGGACACTGAAACCACCAGGCAACAGCAGGGACTGGAGTGGAGAAAATGACCGTAATTCTTTGCAGACTCTGACATCTGGTGAGCATGACCATGCGGGGGGTACTGTGCAGAACAGGATCTGAGCTAGAAAAAGGGAACTTCACCCTTCACGTTCTATGCTTTAGGACACATGAATTTTTTGTTGTTTTTCATTTACAATGAGCACATGTTGCTTTATAATTGACAAAACCCACAAATTTGGGGAAGAGATAATATTAAAGTCAGAGTCAAGAGTTTATGATCCAGAGAAAATCATTAATTTAAGAAGCACTAACAACAAATACTGCTTGAAACAGTTAGTGCTGAGTCCAACACTGAAATTAATTTTCTTTTTCTTTCCTGTCACTAAAGAAAGGCTATAAGGAAGGTCATCTGGATTTTTGCTGAAACCTGTAACAATACTCTAAACATCCTAAGGGGAAAATGTCAATGTGCTAACAAGGATATTTACTTAAATGGATACAGGATGTCTGCTCTCTAAGGTACAGCGGCTTTTGAGCCCAGTACATACTTCAAGGGCTAGAAGGATCTCCTGAATTCTCTATCCCTCATGGTAACCAGAGACTATGTACACATTCTCATAAGGGAACCAAAAATGTAGCTTCTTCTATCTTGTTTCCTTGGGGGATGCACAATTTAAAAATGCTTTTTACAGAATTCCATTATCTTGGGATATCCTGGGAACTACTAGAGTTGAAGATAATTTTGGTAGAACCTTAAATTTATGATGGCTCCCATTGCCAAGCCCACTGAGAACCAAATTACCAAAATAAATGTTAAGACATTCAAATTTGAATAGAAAATATGTTTTATGAGGTATAAATAAAAATAATGCAATAAAAAAGATTTAGTAAATTCAATGCAAAGACCCCAGAAGCACCTCTGCCAAAACTGAGCTGAATGTGTTACATCTGACTACACACTCCCTTGTCAAATGTCAACTTCACAAAAGACCAGGAACAACTTCTTATATATCCGCAACAATGCCTCTAGTTATATTGAAATAACAATAGGCAATTACAGTGCCCATAACAACACTGAAAGCTGACAGAAAAAGTTAGAAATTCTTAACGATATATAGTATTTAGACACTCTTCTTCAATATCTTTCCTTTATAGGAATCATACAATTTCTGTCGTCAAACATAAAACTGAGTGGCAGCAACACCATGCTGGAGAGAAGACCCAGCCAAATTATTTACTTACATTTCTCCAGCTGAACCCTCAGAGTCCTTCTCAGGGCCACCCTTTTGGCTTGTCCACTCAATCTGTGACTCACTCTTTTACTGATCCTGACCCTCTGTCCAGCTGTGCCGACATCACCAAAGGCAGCACTCAACATTTCTCACCTGTCTACTGAAACCCTTCACTGGCTGTCCTCTCTTCAATCTGGATCCCAGCCGACCTACCTTCTATTCTGAATCAACAGCCTAATAAAAGGCTTCCTTAGGTCAGGTTCAAGATGAATCCTCTGTCCATCAAACTATGTTTAAACCTCAGTAATATCATGAATGTTGTTTGAAAGAGCAGCTTAATCAAGGATTCAGAGTATGAACTGGCTGGCTGCCCCCAGATCAACCATGTTGAATTGCTTAATTTCTTACCAATATTATCTAAACTTTTAATACTAAAATGAGTTGAAAGTAAGCAGAAGGATACTAAAGGCCTTCTATTTTCATGCACATTCACAAAAAAGAAAATTAACAAAGTTAGGTAGAATCTTGATTACCTGAATTATTTTTACTGTAGTTCCTTTTCCACGTTTAGAAAGCCCACCTTAAATCAAAGAACTGGGAGCACTATGTTTCTCAAAGACACGTGGGGGAAAGAGAAGGCCGTTTACATAGTAATTTTAAATGGTGGTTACATATGGTCTTATCTTTTTAAAATCAATTTTAGGTTCAAAGTTAAATGTTTTTTCCTTCCAGAGAAAGGATTATATCTCCTGCAGTTTCAGGTCACCAATAGCCTCTACCCACAGGTTTGGATTTGCATTTTGGCAGGAACGAACAGAAGTCAGAGGAAGATGAACAAGACGGCAGAGTAGGAAAGGGGGAGGGGTCCCAGTACCGCAAAGCAACTAGGTGGGGTAAAGTGTGGTGCTGACTAGTTCTCGCTCACTGTGCCCCAAAGGGGGCAGCCAGGGTTGCTGTCATAAAGCCTTTTTGCACAGGGATGCTTGTGTTAACAGCAGCCATTGGTTCAAAGGGGTGGATCTGAAGGTAAGTTTGGGGGAAGGGGAAAGGGAGACAGAGGGGTAGCAAGTTACGCAAAGAAAACATATCTCGACTGTATTCTCCAATTCTATGTGTGCAGAGGAAAAAAAACAATTCTCAGACATTTAAAATGTGTTTGAGATGATGGGAAAAAGAACACATGAGGGAAAAAACCAAATTTCCACAAATTCCTTACTGTAGATGCAGCAGTAACACTGTACTTCAAGCATTACAGCTTTTTTTTTAAACTGATATTCTGTAATATATCTCCCCATCCTAAAATCCACATTTAATAGTGGCTATTGGGAGTAAATGTGAGACACCTAACATTTCTAGATATAGCCAACCAACTTTAAATTTAAAAAAAAATTGCCATAAAAATTATGAGAGTAAAAATGACCTAGAAAATTCATAACTGTATATAACATTATGCAATACCAAGAGCATAATTACAAGTCTTAAATAAGTTTTACAGCTATCAACACTAAATAAATCTTAGCATGGCAGAGAACTGCTACAATATAAATTTAACAAATATTATGTGTTATCCTCACAATAACATAGAAAATTAATTTCTGCTTCATATACTGCAAAAGCCAGTCGCTGGTCTAAAGTTACTAAACTTCTGTCAGAAAAACAAATGGCCCACCAAGCACACAGTTGATAATTACCCAAATGTAAAATAATATACAATAAATGACTAGACCCATGACATTCCAGGAAGGCTATCTCAACACCTTCTTGGCCCTCCAAATTCTCACACGCTACTGTGGTAGACACTGCAGTCATCACACCATACCCACCTACCCTGGTTCTGTGCTCATGCAGTCTCTGGTTTTTACCTGGACACATGGCTGGGCCACAACCCCCAGCCTCCCTTGCACTAGTGCTCTAGCCAATAAGGTATGGGCAAGAACGCGATGCAGGTAACTTTTGGACTGTGCCACTGAAGCACAGGTTGTGTGTCTACCCTTCGGCCTGAACACCAATGTGGCAGGTAATAAACACACCGTTTTGGATCATGCAGGTAAGACCGCACTCTTGGGATGGCAGAGCAACAAGACAGACTGTGCTTGGCCCCTTGACAACATTACAAGCAAAGTCATCATGCCAACTCAGGTTTTCAAGGGAGAAAAACTGATTTGTCTTGTGTAAGCCACTATTATTACATCTGTGATATATGCCACCAAAACTGTATATTTTAATTTCCTCAGGTTCCTCAGCTATAATGTGTGGTTAATAATACCTCTCTCCCAGATTACCATGAGAATTAAATGTTTTAAATTAAAAAAAAGAAAAAAGCATCTATGTATGAATATTAGGCAATCTACTAGCCTCATTTTTTAGCTAAATAACTTGTTTCTTCACACCAGCCTTCTGGGTGGGCAAGTCTCAAAAGTTATGGAGCTTTGCAGGGACTTGAAAAATAGGTAAGGCCATACATGCTACACTGTCAAATGACTGGTTCTGCTCAGCTGTAACTTACATGCTGTGACTGATGTTACAATGGTTATTCTCTCTTTCAAGTTTCTGACTACAGGATTCACATCTCTTCCAGCCATCTTCTGTCTTAATCCAACTCCATCCAGGAGATCTCCAGTCCTGACCCAAAAATGGCATAGTTCTCCTATAAAAAAGTTAATTTATGTTAAAAAGTATATATAATGCACAAGTTTCTTTTCACTTAGAACATTTATTCATTTATTTTAAAGACTAAAGTTCTTAACATTTAAATATCTGCTCATTAATTAAATGTTGGCTGGACAGCAGTGATAGTGACAATAACATAGTACTCTGATTGTACTAAAGTAATAAAATGGGGTAAGTAAAGGTGGTTTTACTGGCCTAATACTGCATATGCCACGAAAGGTTTACTAGAGGTGACATCCAAGCTCATACCTGAAAAACAAGCAGGGGTCAGTGAGTGTGGAATAAGGAATACAATCCCAAACAAGTATTCTCTCTCTGCCAGAAGTTAGGAGCAACCGAAAATGAAATGTATTCATGTTCAGCAACTCCAAGTAGTTCAGTTTGGTTGAAGCTTACAATAGATGACAGCGAGCGGGCCAGAATTAAGGATGGAGAAGTCATTTAAAGCCTGATCAAGTCAGAGGAGCTGGATGCTATTCTGAGGGCATTGAGGGGCCAAAAAAGGGATGTAAGCAGGTAAGTGATTCAATTAGATTTGTGGCTTACAAAGAACTCAGTATGACACTAAGAACGTATGGGGTGAGGGTCACCTGGAGGAAAGGAGTTAGGACTGGAGGCTTCTGAATGTTGGCCTTTAAAAGGTGAGAGTGTACAGTGGTAGAAGAAACAGAAGAGCAGAGACTGCAGAAACATTTAGGAGACAGAAGCAAACAGCACTTGATGACTGGCTAGAAAGATGAGGAGGAAATCAAGGAAGTTATCTAGATTTTGTTTTGTAGCTTCTGGTTCTGGGATAAGACATACAGAAGGAACAGCAAGGTTTTATTAGGGGAGGAGAGATAAGGGATATTAATTTCAGCTTTGGACATGCCTGTTCAGTCTGAAATACTAGACTCCAGTATAAAAATTATGACTTAAAAAATGATGCAACTTCATGATTGACTTCATGAAGTTCACGATTTGATAAGAGCAAGACCTCGAATGGTAGTTCTTCCCATTGACTTGATTTCTGCTCCTCTTAGTCAGTGATTTACAACTACTGCTATCCATGAACATCGCAGGAAGCTTTTTAAACATTCAAGTGCTTAGTCTCATCCTGTTCCAGTTAAATATGAATATTTGGGGGTGAAGGCTAAGTTTATGTAGTTTTTAAAGGTCCACAGATGATTCTCATACACAGTGAGACTGTGCATGAGGCTAAAAACCACCTCAGATGTTCACACTGCTGATTGAAAATGTCACATCCCACAAAGGCTCCCTGACTCCCTGTCCAAACAGCACCCTTCTGCTGCCTCAACCCCACCCCTACCAGCCTAAGCCATTATCTACTGCCTGCATAGTTGTAAGGGCTGTCTGAAAAGATTAGTGTGTTTATCATCTGTTTTCCTCCAAGAAAATGCAATGTCTCGTTCAGCTGTGTATTTCATTACCTTGAACAACGCCAGGAATACAACAGGAGCTCAATAAGTATTTATTTCCTGAATGAATAAATATATAGATCCATGGTTCAGAAGAGAGTTAGACTGGAGAGAGAGAGAGAGAGGAAAATCATGAGCATTTAGATACTAATCAAAACCACACAAACAATATCACAGAGTATGTAGAGAGGGAAATCAAGAGAGAAAAGAAATATCACCCTAAAAAACCCTAAGAAATATCACCATTTAAGGGACCAGCAGATAAAAGCCAAGTAGGAAAACTGAAAAGGAATAGACAAAAAGGTAGAGGGAGAAGTAGGAAGTCAGGAGAAAAATGTATTTCAAGAAAGAAATGATCGACAGAAATGAAAATGTTATAAAAAAGCCAAGCATGGCAAGAGTTCAAAATATATGTTGAATTTAGCTACAGAAAGGTAGCTGAATTACTCAAGCAAAAGTGGTTTCTGTAATGTGTTACTTTAATTTCATGTCCCGAACAGACTTAAGAGTATTTCATAATGTAGAATATTTATATCCTAGAGAATAATGTAGAATATTTATGTCATGGAGAATAAATGAGAGATGAACATCTCCAAACACCACCTCCCAACTATATTTACTGTAATAAACAAAAAACAAACTATTAAAAGGGCACTTATACAATCCTAGAAGACACAAAAAAAAAAAAAAAAAGAAGAAGAAGGAAATTACATAGACTTCAACAATATTCCTGGATCAACTACAAATGCTTAATTCTTGACTGGTGTAGGAAATGTATGATGAAGTAATTATTCTTTACACGAAGAAAATCTCAAACCTTGCTAAACTGACTTATAGTCAGAACATATCTTTTTCAGTCACATAATGATTTAAATTCTTGCTTTAGAAAATACTTTAAATATTCCTTAAATTTCAGCACGATTTTGATAAACTGTCTCACAGACCTGCTTCACAACTACTGAACATCCTAAAATGCAAAACTCAATGCCCATGTTCAGTCAACCTAGAGTTATCTAAAACCGTCTCTAATAGCATACAGCTGATTTTATGATTTTCAAGAACATTCCCACCAAAAGCAGCAAAGACCATGAAGTAGCAGATAACTGTTTGAAGTAGCACCTTGAGTCTCATAAAACACATATAACAGAAAATGGCTGCCAGAACATCTCTGATAATTATCAAATTATCTCTCAATATCAGCTTGAAACTATGGATGCAGAAATCTATGTTTAAAAAAAAATCAAGTGGATAATCCTGAAAAAATACTGCTAACAGACCAAATACAGGATTACTTCAATGACAAACATTTGAGCACCAACTAAATGTTACTATGCTAGGTATTCCTGCCCTCAAAAGTGTGCAATTTAGCTAAGGAACTAACAAAGAACAATAGCAAAACACACACAAATTCCATACAAATGTAATATAATAAAGTATGTTTATGTGTAGATATGTGCGTGTGCATGTATACATACATACACATTATGTCCACAATCTTGTAACTTGTGGTAAAGAGAGAATAACTAAATTTGAGCAGAAAGCAAATCAGTTGGGAAAGCTCTGATGAGAAACTAGGACTTGATCTTGGCCCTAAAGTATGGTTAGATCTCAAATGAATGGAGAGGCAAGGCAAAAAATATCAATCATGGGAATGGTGGGTGAATAAGTATAAAGGTCAAAATGTGTGCCACGATTTGAGAAAAATAAGCAGAAAAGATTGGATAAAATGGAGAAAGTTTATGGGAGGACTGGTACATAAGCTGCAAAAATGACTAGAAGCCAGATCATAGAAGAATATCAGAGAATATCAAAGGTGTTTAGACTTTACTCTGTAAGTAAGTAAGAGTTTTTCAGCAACAGATGAGTGTGAGCAGTGTTGTTCTGAGAATAAATATGTTCTAGGGCTTGTAGGATAGATCAGATGAAAAACATGGAGACAGAAAAAATAACTAGGCAACATACATCTTGCCAACAGAACCTTATCTAGATGACTGTCCTATGTACATCCCGGTATCCTAACAAAATATTTTAAAACTTGATGACACACAAACATCGTACTTATCTGTTGGGACACTATGCCCACTTATCATTTAATACGCTTATCTTCTAGTTTCACAAACAGTCTCTATAATATTTACATAAAGAGCCTGCCTAGTGTTTCCATTACTATAATTCTTTTACAACTACCTAAACACTACAGGTAATTCATTTTAGCAACTCAGTGAGAAATGAATAGTTTGGTCTGAATTTCTCAGCTGCTAAGTTTGATTTCGTAAGGATTGAAAGGAGTGAAATGCAGCCATGGAAATAAAAAAACAGTCCATGCCCAAATTCTTTATTTTCAACACAGAGGAAAAGATTTGTGTCTCTGAAGATACGTGTACTTCACAGATTTGTCATGGTATGCTCTTTGGATCACAATGAAGTTTTATCTTAAAGCATAATCTATACAGCTCATGAACTAAAGCACAAACTCTGGATGCAGATTAAAAAACAACAACAACAACAAAAAAAGACAAGTTGCAATTTAAAAGGTCTGGGGTCTGGATCTCAAAATTTCAAAAATACTCCCAATCTGAGGCATCTGAGTTTATAAATCAGAAAACAATGTTACTAAAGTTTTATAGAATGATCATGACCCACTGCTTTTAATGGGAATGTATCTGTTCAGCTAAAAAAAAAACGTGAATTGCTAAAGCTTTATACGCTTAATTAAAATTACCTTTGTTTTGGGAATCTGCAAATACAAAAAAACTAGAAATTACTCCTGAAAATTATTAAATTTTTAAGAGCAAGCACTCAAAGGGTGTAGCTTGTATAATTTGCAAATTTTAGGCACATTTTATGCCAAGTTACTTCAGAGAGCCTGCAATGATGAACTATTTTAAATCTTCCCTTAATTTCTATTTCATGTGGTAGGACATGTGGGTGAGGTACTTCAGTAGAAAAGGACTTCATGAAGTTCATTTGCTGGTGGAAACTCTTGTCATGAGAGACTCAGAACAAAAAAAGGTATTTCCTTCAACAAGCAGATTTTTTCTGAATAATAATAATGGCAAACATTTATTAGAGCCTACTGTAGGCTAGGCATTACTTTAAACAATCTACATATGTTGTCTCATTTAATCCTCACACTGTCTTCCAAGGTAGAAAACATTATTCTTGTTTTAAAAGTTTAATTACCTCTTTTATAGACGAAGACACGGAGGCAAAGGGTTTAGTGGAGCTGGGATTCAAACTGATGGAGTCTCACTCCAGGATCCACGCTTCTAACCACTATATGTTTATAATAGCAGCTCCTGAAAACCCTATAAAAACAGATGCCATTAAATTATAAGCTTTCTAACATTTTTTAATCGTCTATTACATATCACTAATATGATCTCAAGTAATGATGAATCTAAATATAAAGACACTAAAACAAGGAAAACAAGATAGGAAAGAAAACTCCAGTCCATTTCAAAAGACCACATGTGTTTCCCTATTTGTTTTGCTCATAAGTGTGTACAAATTTGATCCAAAAAGGACGTCAAAAAAATGGCAAACTGAGGGCCGAGAGTCAAAAATAAGATTTACTCTAAGAAGGACGCAGAGATAATCACAGATTCCTCATGGGAAAGGAAAACATGTAAAGACGAGGAGAAAATAGAATACGAAAGAGTAAACGTCTTTTCTGATTAGGGCCCGATGGTAAGGATTCGGAGGCAGCAAGAGACAGCTTCATAAGGGAAGAAATTGTTCTCTAGATTCTTTAGTTTTCAAAATGAGTTTGAATAGGCCCAACGATAGAGGTGGAATCTAATTGAGAAAAAGGTCAAATTGAGCTCTTACTGTGGGGGGAAGGATGCAAACTTAGTGTCTGCTGCAAGAAAAACAAGCATGGAAAAGAATTAAAGGGAGGAGACAGAGCCAGAGCCACAGACCAGGAGTAGGGAAAAAGAAAAGTAAGTTAAGGTAAACAGCAGACGGGGCAGAGTGGCCTGGAGAAACGCCGGGTCACACCCAGGCAGGTGTCCACCGGCGAAGAGGCAAGGGCCGGGCCCGGAGGGCAAACGCGGCAGGAGGAGTCCCCGAAACACCTTGCCCAGCGAGGCGGACACAAGCTCGGGCCCGCAAAAGGGCCTAGGAGGGTGGGGGCGTGAAGGGGTGGCCGAAGGTGGGCAGGGAAAGAGGCTGAAGACACGCGGTGCACCTGTAGGCGGCCCCCGTGCCCACCTGACTCGCCCGCGGCTCCTCGAACCCTCCACACCCGCCGGCCGCCCCGAGACCCCACCTGCCGCGCCCGCGATCCAACGTCCGCACCTGCGGCGCCAGCGATCCAACGTCCGCACCTGACGCGCCCGCGGCAACCCCGACCCCACCTGCCGCGCCCGCGGCAACCCCGTCCCGACCAGACGCGCCCGCGGTCCCCGGTCCCCACCTAACCCTCCCACGTGCCCCGTCCCCACCTGACGCCCCCGAGACCCCCACGTCTTCACCTGACGCGCCCGGCGTCCCCGGTCTTCACCTGACTCGCCCATGGCCAGCCGTCCCCACCTGACGCGCCCGCTGGTCCCCAGTCTTCACCTGACGCGCCCGCGGCACCCCTGTACCTACCTAGCGCGCCTGCGGCCCCCAGTCTTCACCTGACGCGCCCGCGGCCCACCCTGCCCACCTGGCGCGCCAGCGACCTGGGCCCGCACCTGACGGCGTCGAGGCGATTATTGCCGGAAGTGGGCCGCGGACTCCCGGCGCGCCGCAGGGAAGCCCCGCCTCTGGCCGCGCTGATTGGCCGGCGCGGATGCGCGTGGCAGTGTTGCTGCCAGGTCCTGACGCCAGCAGCGTGAGCCTGCGTAGTAGGCACCGCCCCTCTGTCCACGCGTGTCCCGAGTGCAGGGCGTAGAGGCGTGGAGGCGCAGGGTGGGGCTTGAGTGGGCAGGGACGGACGGGGTCGGTGCCCGCTATCCCTGCGATCGCCGGGAGATGATGGTGAAGACCTGAGATTTAGGCCTGCGTGGCGGGGGACGATGCCGGTCCAGGTCTTCACGGGAGGACGCCGGCCAGGGCCTTCAGGCGTTCGCGTGTCTTGAAGACGCGCGTCCCCGAGGATGTGCGTGCCCGTGAGAGCATGCGCGTGCCCGCGCCGCGCGGGTCCCACAGAAGCCTGGGCAGCCCCGCGGCGCGTTTCCATCCTGCGGCCTTGTTTCCACCCGGCTGGGCGCCAAGCCTGGGGTGCCTGCACTCTCGGGCATCACTGCGCGCTCACACTCAGCATTCAGGCACAGGCACCTTCTCTTTATAAGAACAGTTTCGAATCTTGTCAGATCTTTCTAGAAGGTTGAAATGCCCTGGAGGAGCAGCGTGAATAGTTTTTTCCAATTAGGAAAAAAGAATGTGGGGCGGCTGGAGGGGGAGAGGCAGGCGTGGCCGAGAAGGCCAGGTGATTCCGGGAGCCGCAGCCCCCGTGCCTCAGTTTCCTCCCAGAAACATGGAGGTGGCGGTGAGGTCTACAGGATTTCTATAAGAACAAATGAGTTAGCATGTGCAAAACATTTAAAACAGCGTCTGGTGTGTAGCAAGCAAATATGAGTATTAGTCTTTTCCTTGTTAAAAATGTGTGCATCTACATTTGGTGCACATTACAGGAAGTGTATAGTATGGATTCATATTTTGGAAAAGTAATTTTAGAAGTTATTTCTGATGTGCTTATTATAATAGTGTTTCTTGACCACATGTTTTAAAATAATGTGAAGGCAATGAAGTAGGCAATATTGCTTGTACATCCCCAATGTAAACACCTGTGTGTCCCTCCCTCGCTCTTTTCTTCCTTTCCCTCTCTCTTTATTCCTTCCTTCATTCCTTTCAAGGTTGCAGATTATTCCATTATATAAATGTATGAATTTATTCTAATAGTCTCTATGACGTCTACCATGGGCTTTAGAATGTTTGCAATAGTTTGCCATTATAAATAATGCTCAGTAGCTCTGTGATTTAACTTGTGAAGGTGTATTTACCAATAAATCTATGATTGGATTGTTGTGTAAACCAAAAAGTGTCTGAGGCAGATCTCAATCGATTTAGAGGTTTATTTTGCCAAAATTGTGGACGTGCCTGGGGAAGAAGAAACACAGGTTACAGTAGGATTTATGGCCTGTACATATTTCCAAATATTTAAAGGGAAAAGTGCCAGCAGGAGGAGAAAGAGGGGAGAGTAGGCTGTGAGGCAAGCGGTCACATTCTTCTGAGGCTCTGATTAGAGTACAGCAAATCTAAATTTCACATGTGGAAAGACAGGTATGGGGGAGGGTTATGCATCTATCTCATACTCAGTAGATCTACATTTCACATAAGATAAAGTAAGCTTTAGGGAACAAAAGGCTGTGTGTGTGTGTGTGTGTGTGTGTGTGTGTGTGCTTTTCCTTTTAGCGTAGTAAGTTTGGAGGCCTGAGATTTTATTTTTCTTTCACTAATGGGTCAAGATTAACTGCATATGGGGTATTAGTAGAAATTGCCAAGCCAAGGCCCCACCACCACAATAGGGGACATAGTAATATTAAACTTAGCCCAATTGGCCAGCATCCACACAATTCCTAGTGAAAGAATTCCTGTCTGGATGGTAAAGAGGTAAATTAACTGCGGAAACTCACAAAGCAACAAAAGAAGTCCACAGAATAAGAGCAGGAATTCAGAGAGATCCACAGAGTAACAGTAGGAATTCACAGAGTAACATCAGAACCCATAATGTAATAGCAGAGCCTACAGAGTAACAGCAGGAACCCACAGAGTAACAGCAGGATTCCACAGAGTAATAGCAGGAACTCAAAGAGTAACAGCAGAAACCTACAGAACAAGATCAGGAACCCACAGAGTAACAGCAGGAGGCCATGCCGCAGCTCCGTCCAACGTGGGTCAGCATATGCATGGTCTTGGGTCTTCTTTGTGTGCTTTCTACCAGGCCTGGGCTTAACTCTGTGCTTGTGAAGAGTAACCCACTCAATGCCCTCTGAAATTTCACCGCTGGAGGAGGAGAAAAACCCCAGAGGGGTGGGGAGAAACGCATTTGTAAACGTGGTACAGCTGGAGATTGTGGAGCAGTTGCCCAGGCAGAAGGCTTGGCATGGGGAAGCAATGACCAGTAGGGAGGTGCCTCCTTAACCACAGAGATTTTTTGGCAATCAATTTGTTGAAAAATCATAGTTTAAAATTTTCTTTAAGTCAAACCTTACAGTATCTAAGGAGTTGGGGAAATGTAAGCCCATCATTACGGCCACTGTCCAGAGTTAGAGCTCCTCCTGGCAGGAAGCTGGGAGAGTGCTGGTCACAGTGTACCAGGTGCCCCCTGCCTCACAGGGGCTTAGGGTGGTGGTGAGCACAGGGGCCTCACGCTTCTCCAGTGCACACCGCACAGTTGTCTTCTCTGACATTCCCAAATGCTGCACAGACAGGTGTAGTCCCTGACTCTCAGGACAATGTAGACTTGGTTTCCTTCCGGCACAGGGAATCCCTTCCTTCTTCCTGTTCCTGCCTCTCTGAAGCATGTGGCGTCTGTTTAATGGGGTCTTTACACAACTTGGGAAGACCACGTCTGCTTTCCATGCAGTGATAGTACTGTAATAAGAAAAAATGAACCAAGCCACCAAAACAAAACACGACCACCTGACGTGGAACTGGGAGGGCAACTCTCAGAGCTAATGCAGCAGCCAGGCACCACGACGGTGCCATGGGTACAAGGAGGAGGAGCCTGGTTTTCAGGAGATTGCCATCTGAACAGACCCAGGGTGGCAAATAACACAGTGAGAAAATGGGGCCATGAGTGCTGTAATTACCTACAGAATGTTTAGGGGGACTGGGAGAAAAACAATCCCCTCTTACAGAAACCAGTTGTGGAAGGTGCTGGAAGGTTGTACTAGCTGTGAGAGTCACAGGCCATCAGGCAGCTATAGTGAACTCAGGCAAGCCGGTTTGCTTATTTATTTCAAATTCCTCAGTCTTAGGTCTCCTTATCTTTTAAATAAGGAGTTAGAATAGAATTTGGGGGCTGTTCACTCAGGCACCCATGGTGGCTGCCGCACAAGGAGTGTGTGGTGCCAGGATGGGAAGGATAACATGGAGACTGTATGGCCATTGACGTTTGAAAGTCTCCGGTTGCTAAAAAGAAATCAATCTACAACAGGATTCATCCTGACAGCAGCCAGTAGGCAGCCTAGACCTGGCGCACCACAGCTCCTTTAGGCTCTGAACCCCTCTCAGCTGAGCCTGGTAGATGCCAGCTGGCCAGCTGCAGCCCCTGAGTGGAGGTTAACTGTCCTAGCAATATACTAGGGCAGGTGCACAGCAGACGTGGGACCATCATCTGGATTCCTAGATGTGCAACTCCAAGTGAGCACATAACCTCCTGAGCTCCAGCTCTCACCTGAAAGCTGAGTTAGGCACACACACGGGAAGGCAGAGGTGGGCCCAGGGCTGGGCTTCTGGTTCCTCTCCTCAAACTCTGCTGCTCCCTGCCCCTCTGCCATCCCTGCAAGTTCCTCACTGACCACGCCGGTCTCATACGTTCACTCTTCCTCCTGACCTCCTGGGGACTTCAGAAACCCAGGATCTTCAAAAAACATCTGTTATTTTAGGTTCAGGGCTACATGTACAGGTTTGTTACATAGGTAAACTCATGTCTTGGGGGTTTGTTGTACAGATTATTTCATCACCCAGGTATTGGCCTAGTACCCAACAGATATTCTTTCTGATCTGCTCCCTCCTCCCACCCTCCCACCTCAAGTAGGCCCCAGTGTGTATTGTTCCCCTCTATGTGTCCATGTGTTCTCACAATTTAGGATATGAGGATAATGGCCTCCAGTTCCCTCTATGTTCCTGTAGAAAACAGGATCTTGTTCTTTTTTATGGCTGCATAGTATTCCACAGTGTATATGTAGCACTTTTCTTTTTTATCTAGTCTATCATTGATGGGCAATAGGTTGATTTCTTCCCTTTGCCATTGTGAACAGGGTGGTGTGGGCTTATGGTCCCAGCTACTCAGGAGGCTGAGGTGGGGCAGTTGCTTGAGCCCATGAGGCGGAGCTTGCAGTGAGCTGTGGATTGCAATGCACATACACATGCATGCATCTTTATGGTTGAACAATTTATATTCCTCTGGGTATGTACCCAGTAATGGGATTGCTGAGTTGAATGGCAATTCTGCCTTTAGCTCCTTGAGAAATCACCACACTGCCTTCCACAATGGTTGAACTAATTTACACTCCTGTCATCAGCATATAAGTGTCCCTTTTCTCTGCAACCTTGCCAGCATCTGTTATTATTTGACTTTTTAGTAATAGCTATTCTGACTGGTATGAGATGGTGTCTCATCATGGTTTCAATTTGCATTTCTCTAATGATCAGTGATACTGAGCTTTCAAAAATGTGCTTGTTAGCCACATGTATGTCTTCTTTTGAAAAGTGTATGTTCGTGTCCTTTGCCCACTTTTTAATGGGGTGGTTTGGTTTTTTTTTTTCCTTGTAAATTTAAGTTCCCTATAGATGCTGGATATTAGACCTTTGTCAGATACATAGTTTGCAAATATTTTCTCCCATTCCATAGATGATCTGTTTTCTCAGCTGATAGTTTCTTTTGCTGTCCAGAAGCTCTTAGGTTTAATTGGATCCGATTTGTCAATTTTTGCTTTTGTTGCTATTGCTTTTGGTGTGTTCGTCATGAAATCTTTGCCCTTTCCTGTGTCCAGGATGGTATGGCCTAGGTTGTCTTCCAGGAAACTCAGCATCTTATGATTAGTTTCAGTTATTTAAATCTTAGCCCAGCCCTGCTCTCTACTGAAAAAAAAAAAGAAAAAGAAAAACTCACTTCCCCATGGAGACTGAAAGCCCTCTGAAGGCTGAGATGAAAGTCTTATACTTTTTGGAGCCTTGAATATCTACCTCTAATGGTGGAGAAGGAATGGAAAGAGAGGTGCAACAGACAGGCTGTAGATCTAGCTGGAAATGCACAATCCAAAGCGCACAATTTTTGCTGAAATGCCGGGAGGGGCCAAGGCCACAAAGTCATGTCAGATGTGGTATCAGTGTTTGCTCATCATGTTAATGGTTATTTCCATGGTGGCATGGCTTTTTTGTTTCTCTGTTGCCTTACATGAGATCCGAGCAATGAGATCACAGCCCAGGCAGGGATGGCAGAACTCAGACCCAGACCAAACTCCTGGCTGCAATTTGCTCATACAACAGGTGGTGTCTGTCTCTGTTGTCATTTGAGCCTGGAATTCCTAGAGCTCTCTCCCTATGTCCACCAAATATGAGGCCACTGGTGGCGGGGTGTCCACGCAGCAGGACCTCTCAGCTGGCCCTCAGACAGCCTCTGACTTCACTCACCCAGATCTCCTGCCCACCGTGACTGGAGGGGAGAGGCAGCTCTCTGGGGTCTCCTTCTAAGGGCATGAATCCCATTTACAAGAGCTCCTCTCCGTGACCTCATCACCTCTCAAGACCCTGCCTCCTAACATTGTCACATGGGGATTAGGATTTCAACATAGGAATCTTAGAGGGGAACCAAACATTCAGACCCTGGCCATGGCCCAGGTAGCCAAGTGCATTATGTCCAGGGTGAGCTCTTCTGAAGAGGAGCAGGCGTGTGAGGTAGCCCTTATTTGTAGCGTTTGCTAATTTCTGTTATGTATAGACTCCAACCATGGCTAATTTCACACTGCCCATGAGACAACACTGAATGAGAAGCCAGGAAGGGTTGCACTTGGTCCACTCCCCCAAGCCGATTCCAGCCACCGCCAGCCCCGCACTGGGCCTGTGCCTGTTGTAAACTATGAGAGCTGTTGGTGTTTTCTGTTCATTAATGAGTCTTCATTCTAACACATCTTGAGAAGAATGTTTCCATGTGCCAGACTGTCCAGGAGTGGGAATTTTCCAAGTTTCCAGTTAGGGCCACTAGTTGTACAAATGATGACAACTTGCCACAGATGCCGCATCAGCAGGGTTTCGGCAAAGAAGCTAGTAAACTGAAGATTGGAAAAGTGCGTGTTAAACAGCATGGGTTTTTCCAAGCAGTTTTGTCAGCAGAAGTTTATTCCTTTTTGATTGAATTTAAAAATACAGAAAAAATAGAAAGGCAATATTTTCTAATGCAACTGGTCTTAGCAAACCATTATGGTGATATGCTGCACGTTCTGGAAAATTAATTTGGCTTATAGATACAATATGATGAAATGGTTAATGGGCATTCTTCCAATAACTTCTGGGAGAAAAAGAAATTAAAGCCAATTCAACTAGCAGAGATCCTTACTAAGTTAGAAGAGAAAGTGGAATTGAATAAGTGAAGATGTCAACACAAATGATTCCTATCTTTTGGAGAAAAATGCCTGATGCACACATGGAAAAGGTAAAATCGGGACGTAGAATTTAGCTTCTCTATTTAGGTGAGAACCTCTGCTCCACTGGGAGGGCTGAAGATGGCAAGGGGGATGGACTCATGCCAACTGGGGTCTGGATCTTCAGAACCAAGTTGGTGAAACAACTTGGCTTAAGGAATAAGTCGGTATAAAGGCCAAGGTTTATTTCGTATATCCCAGGCCAGGCTTGCCTGGACAGCCAAGTTCAGTGTCTCCGGCTAGTTGTAAATGAGGGAGGCACTTCCCAGCCTAGTAGCAGCCTCTTCTCTATTTGCTAACCCACATTTTCCACTTCCCAGGTGTCTTGATCCACCTCTGTAGATAAGTGGAGCAAAGAATAGCAAAAATACCCACACTTCTGCCTGTTTTCCGAAAAATTCTCTATACTTTTACTCAACAGAACCAGGGCTCTGATGTTGCAGTCCGCATGTGCATAAGTTTATTGTCCCAGCTTCTAGGAGGGAGCCCTGCCAAGCAAGTAGAACACAATGTAGGGTCTTCTAAAGATCACTTTAAAAGGCATGAATAACAGTTAAAATACTAATGTCTCCACATGAATCTAAGAGAATTATCAGTGAATTTACATGATAATTTCAAAAGGCAGAGACATTTGGGCACCAAAATTGGGGTTTTTGTCTTCAATTAAACTTCAGATGGGCACTTCCTGGTGTCAGGAGTGGGCTCCATTTTCTACTCCCACCAAAGCACTGGTGGGGATATTTCCTTCTCAGTCACCAGGTTCTTAACCCAGTGCCCCTCCCTCTCATATGGGAAGTAGCTTGCACATGTTCTGGGCCATGGTCAATAGAGGGCTCCCTGTGTAGCTACCTAGGTGGGACTTGGCAAGGTCTGAGTCTTTCTGCTCTCTGATCCATGAGTAATGCATAGCCAGCTACTGATGGAAATTCCAAAGCACATTGATGGGAGAAGAGCAACTAATAGGGCCACTAGGCATGAGTGACTTTGTTAAGCTGCTCAAGTGATGTTACAAAGACTGAAGATATTAGCTTAATTTCTGTGCATTGATTCCACTTCCTCATGTTGTACTGTTCCTGTCTGGGAAGCAAAAAAAAAAAAAAAAAAAAAAAAAAAAAAAAAAAAAAAGGAACATTTACTCTTTCTTCCACTTTTCATTTCAGCTCAAAAAAAAAAAATCCTACTTCTTTTCAAGGCAATGTGGATGCTGTAATCAACTAGTGAGTGCAGAGTCATGTAGAAGGAAGCAGAGGAAAGAAATGCAAGAATATTATTATTCTGAGATTTTTTTGCCCTACCGGGAGCAAATTACACAAGTGGAAAAGATCCTGCTAACATTATGAGCCAGACAGCCTTAGAGGTCCATGGCAAATGGCAGGTATTTTAAAGAAAGAGCTTGAGAAGAAATGACATACTTTGTGTAGATGTTTCTCCTTCCACTGAAGGACAGCTGTACAGTCTACAATACTTGTTGAGCTATCAAACTTTAAAAGAGCACTTATAAGAAGGAAACATAGATTCATTGTGATTCTTGCTGTGATGTGTAAAGTGCCCTCTGGTTTTACCTTTTATTAATGGAAGGAAAGTTGCCCAGTAAGACAGTATCTGTGCAGTATCATCCAAAAACTGTATCTTTCAAGTTGAAAAGGTGGTGTGAGATGAGCCACTTCTCAGCCTGAGGACACCCTAACCTGCAGGTGTCTTTTACGGCATGAGTGGTTCCTCACCTCATCAAGGGTTTGCTCAAAAGCCACTGCTTATTAGCACTCCCTTGACTATTTCAGTTAGAACTGCCACTCCACACACTCAGGGATGCCTCACACGTGCCTATTTCTCCAACTTTTAACATACTGTGTCTTCTACCTATTTATTCTGTCTGTCTCTACCCGCAAGACATAAGCTTCACCAGGGCAGAAATTTTTGTCTCTTTTGTCTACTGCATCCAAGGTCCAGGCACATAGCAGACACTAAACAAATACTTGGTTAATAAATGAATGAATGGACAAATTACAGAACACATTTCTCGTATAAGCAGTCTTATCTATGGATGTTATTGTTCTGGGCCAGAAGAGTCTATTCATTACACAGTGTAACTGAAAGAATGCATGAAGAAGGTTGGCAAAGGGAGATATTTGCAGATTCTGTTGCTGTTTTATTTACTGAAGTTTGACAGGCTCCTTGCTTAATACAGCTGTAGAACATTAGGATACTGATTTGCTACTGTTGTCAGTACTTTATATGAAGCTTTTCCTATATTAACTAGAGATTCAAAGCAGGGAAGATGACAAATAAGAAAAGTGTGGTTATGAACAATAAGAGGTTGCAGAAAATAAAAAGATAAGGGAAAGGAACCCGAAGAAGAAGAGAAAGCCTCACCCCGCACGTTTATAAAATAGATGAGTCAACTCAAAGGGAGCAAATAAAATATGTCAGCTTGCTATTGATTAAATAGGCTTTGACAAGGCCCTGGGTAGTGTATATAATATGATTTCTATGAATGAGGAGGCCAAGAACCAAACTATGGAGGATAAAAATACCTCTCCAAAATTATTGCTTAGAAAGCAGACAGATTTATTAGTTGTGCTCCTATATTAATTAGTATATTGTTACATTATCAATCACTCTCACTTTGCTGACACAATATAGTAGGTGGCATATACTATATGCTTAATATTTATTGCATCAATAAATGGATGAAGATAGAAAAAAAAACCCAGAAAGTTCAGACAAACATAGGAAGACACATTTACAAACCACCCATCATTCCACCGCTCAGAAATAGCCACTGTTCTTTTTAAGTGAAGCCTCAAATGGTTCTAAGGGAAACCGCCATCTGTGGAGCTGAAGCCATCATGTGCAGAACCCCAGCCACGGCACATGTGCTGGCGCTGTGCTCCTGTGTTTCGGGGTCCTCTGCACCATGCTTCTCCGCCTGTGGTCCCCAGGCTGCTTGCACTAGAGACACCTGCAATACTGCACTGTTTATTTCACATATGGATGCTCAAGCCCTGTCATGCCCACACAGATTTTTCTGGGATGGGGTCTGGGCATAAACAAGCAGCTTGTCGCCCTAATGCACAGCACCACCTTCACCCCGGGTCTAGACACATGGTGCCCAAGTCTGCCAGGCTGTGCACCCGGGCTCGCCTGCAGAGCTTGCTAAAGCTCTGGAACATACCTCCACCAGGTGTCGTTCATTTTAATGGTGGTAAAACCTGCACCCTCCATTATCAAACATCTTTCCAGCTGATCCTGGGTAGACAGGCTTGGAACCCTGCTACAGATCCGTGCGTTCCTACCTGACTTTTAAACCCTCAAACTCTTTGTTCCAATGACTG
The DNA here is from genome assembly GCF_007565055.1 of Rhinopithecus roxellana. Taxonomy (NCBI): domain Eukaryota; kingdom Metazoa; phylum Chordata; class Mammalia; order Primates; family Cercopithecidae; genus Rhinopithecus; species Rhinopithecus roxellana. Next base: position 23,256,207 of record NC_044557.1, read on the forward strand.
ACTGGGCTTTCACTTAACATGTAAAGCAAATGAAAGTGTTATTGCTCTATTCAAATCAGAGAATCCGGGCAGACTCAGGCTCCCCAAATCTCCACATTAGTCCTGAGGGGCTCTGGGTAAAAGGTGGTCTTGATGGTGACCTCACGTGGCTGGGCTGAACTGCAGCCTCTCTGAAGACAGCACCAAGTCATTTTCATTTATTTGACCTCCCACAGGGGACATAACAGAGGGTCTGGGTGTGGTCATTGTGCCATCAACATTCGTGGAACAAATGCAGCACAGGAGGAGCAAAGCGTGACATACTGGGATGTCTGCCAACCTCCAGACGTGGCCCAGCTGGATGCCAATATTCAGTTCACGCTTTGCTCCTCCTGTGCTGAGCGGCCCAGGTGGGTGCCAGCAAGAAGGACAAATGAAACGCTCCTGGCTCTACTATATAAACCCTGCGTGCCTGGAAAACATGGCTTGACATCCTATGAAGAACGTTGGATTCCAAGAGCAAATGAGCGTTTTCCGCAGACGCTATAAATAACAGAACGACCACAATTTCTGAGGTAAAACTAAATACTGACTATTTCTATATACTTGACCCAATGTCAGTTTCCGAGCACTTTTCATGTGGGTACAGGGAAGTGAGGAAAGTATATTAGACAGCATTTTGGTTGAGAAAATAGGGGGTAGGAAGGATTCTTGGCAGAGTGGTGCCCAGAATTCCCCGTGCTCCTGCAGGCGCTTGGGTACTCATTGTGGTTTGCTGTGGCGTCGACATTTCTCTGCCCTTCTCCCAAGAGGAGGTGAGGGAGAGATCAGTGAAGTGGCAAAGTACTTCCACCATCCAAATTAAGACAGAGAACAGCAACCACATGACGTGTGTATTTGCCAAAGGGGATGGAAAGAGGTCTATGTTACATTGTTGATCCTCCTCTGCCTTCTCAGGGGTGTCAGTCAGAGTCCCACTAGAGAAGAAACAAAGAAACATTCAAGTTAGGATCATTTAAGGAGGGTTTAATAAAAGGACTGTGGACAAAATTGTGAGGAGAGTTTAAGAAAACCACAAGGGATGGTGCAGACACCAGGCTGGTAACGGTGAGACCTGAACCCCAAGTTGGCACTTAGAGCAGAAACAATGCCAGGGAGACGTCAGCAGGGCACAGGAGAGGCCGTTACACATACACAGGAGAGAAAGGGAAGACTCCCTGAGAACCCTCAACAGCAGGTTTATGAATATTACGGGACAATGGCTGCTTCTCCTCGAGGAGGAGTAGAGACGCAAACTTGCTTACTGTTCTTCTTTTTACCTTTTTTTTTTTTTTTTTTTAAACAGAGTTTCACTCCTGCAGCCCACATTGGAGTGGATCGGGGCAATCTCGGCTTACCGCAACCTTCACCTCTCAGGCTCAGTGATTCTTCTGCCTCAGCCTCCCAAGTAGTCGGGGGGACTACAGGGATGGGGCATCACGCCCACCTAATTTTTGTAGTTTTTGTGTAGGAGGGGTCTTGCCACATTGCCCAGGCGGGTCTCGAACTCCTAGGCTCAAGCAATCAGCCTGCCTCAGCCTCCCAAAGCACTGGGATGACAGGCGTGCACCACGGTGCCGGCCTGTTTACTGTTTCTTTGCATGTGAACGTTCGTTCTCTCTGAACTCTCACAGGGTAATGGCTAAATGTGCCACTAAATGATTTAACCCAGGGTTTGGAAGCGAGCCCTCTGACACCTTAACATCAGAAAGGCAGTTCTCCTAGAGTCAGGCCTGAAACGAGCATTCTTCCTGGGAAGCACCCGTTATTGCAGAGGGGCCTGCAGACAGGGAACTGTGGTGGTTGGAAGGTGTGCACACGGCCCTAGGATTTAGGACCAGAGTTTCCAGAGCCTGTGCCCTGTGCCATGACCTCACAAAGTGCTGCTGAGTTTGTATCTCCCCTTCCCCCTTGGGTGGGATGGAAAGGCCAGAGGGGGCTGGAGTTGGGGTTTGCTTTTCCCCAGGTAGGTTAGACTGATGAAGAACTCGGGTCTGTTAGACTCTGGTGAAATAATTCCCCCTGAAGCAACCCTCATGAGAACAGGGTGTATTTCAAAATAATCCCTTTCCCCCAGCTGTAAGTAAGAGGGGATTTTCCTCTCTCCCTTTTTTTTTTTTTGAGACAGGGTCTCCCTCTGTCACTGGGCTGGAGTGCAGTGGCACGATCTTGGCTCGCTGCAACCTCAGCCTTTGGGTTCAAGCGATTCTCTGCCTCAGCCTCCCGAGTAGCTGGGACTATAGGCACCCGCCACCACGTCTGGCTAATTTTTTTCTATTTTAGTAGAGACAAGGTTTCACCACGTTGCCCAGGGTGGACTCGAACTCCTGAGCTCAGGCAATTGGCCCGCCTCAGCCCCTCAAAGTGCTGGGATTACAGGCGCAGCCACCGCACCCGGCCGATTTTTCCTCTTTACTGTGGGAACCTGGTCGAGCTCTCAGAGGTAAAATTCACCAAGTGCAGGTCCCCCATGACTGGGTCCCCCTGGATTTTTTCTCTCTCACTTGTCCAGGTGGCGTCTCCAGAGATTCATCGGGGCAGCTCAGGGCCCTGGTGCTGGCCCCGCAGAGGTTCTGCTCCTGTCAGCTGAGGTTCTCGGAAACCGCTTGTCTGTGCCTCCAGATTTGGGGGCCGTGCTTTGCCCGGTGACTCAGTTCTCTGACGGGTGAAGAAGAGTTGTTGATTTTCAGTTTGTTCATCCTTTTCCTTCTGTGTGGGTGGGAGCCGGACTGGACCCTGGAGCCCAGAGCCGAGAAGTCAGGAAGATGATTCCCCAAGTACTCAGGTGTGTCTGTCGCCTGCACCCATTGCCCCTCCCCGAGAAAGCAGACTCCCGGCCCCTTCGAGCCCCTCCCTCCGCGCTGCCCGCCCTGCAGCAGGGCCTTCCTCATTCCCCTTCACCCGTCCTCACCTCAGGTAACCGAGGGGCTGGGTGTGGTCACTGTGCTGGACCCTGGAGCATCTGGGCTCATGCTGATCTGAGCATGAGCCACTGCAGGGGCCCTCAGAGAAGGGAAATAATCCAATGGAGACAAGTCTATGTTTTAAAAAAACAAGAGGATCACCCGAAGGACATTAGCAGCAGCTTCTTAGCAGTGCTCATCCCTCCTGCAGAAGCAGCTTTCTGGGTTCTGATTAATTCACTACTGGCTGTGAGATAAGGCTAGGACAGTCTGTACAGTCTGCTTAGAGATTAAGAAAAACATTTCTTTTGCTGCAAACTCCTTCCTCCTAATCTTCCTTCTGGTCTACCATGGGCTGGGTGCACGGGTGGGAAATGCATGCAGCCATTCCACCCCTGAAAATGAACTAATAGAAATCCAGGCTTTGAAGAAGATGCCTCAGGGGTAACAGCCCACCTTGCAGCAGGGTCTTCACAAGCCCCACAGCAACACAGACCTGAATCGCGCAGGCACAGTTTACAAGCGCAACGAGGGTAAATGACAGGGAAGTGTGTCGACACCAGCTTAAAAACAGTCAGGTGCTTCTGCACAGCAGGACAACACCTGGCTGCTGGGGAGGCTCAGAGTTGGGGTGCTCAAGGGTGTACAGGGCCGTGCTAAATGAGCGCCCATCTTGGAGGCTGCTGTAGAAGCTAAGAACTTGCAGACCCGACTAAGGGCTGAAACCTCATTTTGGGGTGCAGAGTCCCAGGCTGAGGTCTTGGGACCCCTGGGAACATGTTGAGGTGTCACAAGGGCCCTTCTAGCAACTGTGATCTGAGACTGACACGTCTCCAGGTGTGGTTTTGGGTCCACCAAGGCGCTTAGATGCTTTTGTGATGAATTAAATACGAATTCAGTAAAATGTTACCAAACAAAGTGCCTTTTTGTCCTTATGCCCTTTCCCAGTAAATATTCCGAGAACAAAAATATCAAGTTTGTGTTCGCGAGAAATTTTGAGATAAATGTGTTTCATCCTGGCAGAGTCAGGAGCCACAGCAAAAACCACGTGAAGGCGCATTCTGCCAGCTCCTGGGCCGGGAGGTGCTATGGGACCTGGGCTCTAGCCCACCCGGCTTGGCAGCTGGCCCCCACCAGCCTGCTCAGCCATCGTGCCCCACTGGGCACCGCCCCAGCATAGTCCTCAGTCTCTTCCCTCGGGACCCTGGTGTCTTCGAGATGCTGGGGCACACATGGTGATCACAGCCTCACATTTCAGGAATCAGAATGTATCTTAGTTACATGGCTTGTCATAGTTTAATTGGAAGGGTTTTTCCTCTCTTGGTTCCATGAAAGCAATGGTGTGTCTACATTCTAGAGCATCTTCGTGGGAGTGGAGCACAGCTGATGCTGCTGGAGTCACCAGAGTGCTGGAGCTTACAGGGTGGCCCAGTCTCAAAGGGCACCAGACCCTGTCCTAAGTCCAGGGACAAGGGCTCACAGCTCCCTCAGCCACCCCCACATTGCTACGAGGGGAGGACTGCCTTGTCACTGTTTTATAAAAGAGGAAACTGAGGCACAGGTGGGTGAGGACTGGCCTGCAGGAGAGCCAGGCCTGCTCGCTGCATATCTGCACCATGAGCCATCTCTGCAGAGGGACAGACCGAAGCTGCCCAATTGACCCCAATACACAGTCAGCTGCCAGTCAGCTGCTGCATTGGTGACAACGTCACTGAGAGGGAGAATCTGCCCCCACAGCTGCATCTCCCGCTGTCACCCTCTCCTCTAAGCCTCCACTTCACTCAGCTTCATTTAATGGGGGACGTGCTCGTCTGTTCACAAACTCAAAAATGTCAAGTATTTCCTAAGTGTAGGCCCTGGGTTGAAGCCTCAGTGTGGGAACAAACAGGTTCACGTCCCCATAGAGGTCATGGTCTAATGAGAAGAGAGACCAATCACATCACTTGGTTAATAAATAACAGGTTCTGAGATAGCTGCTGAGAGCGACAAGTGTGGGGGCTGTGAGAGTCTGCGAACCCGCCCTGAATGGAGAGACCTGGGCTTTCTGTTCACCTCAAACGTTGCAGGAACTCTGAGGTTGAGAGGCACTCGACAGAAACGGCCGTGCTTGTCGGAGCAGGGCAGACAGTGGAGAGAAGCAGAGAATGTGGTGATCTTTTCCGTGGGAGCCAGGCAGAAACCAGGCAGCAGAAACCAGGTTCCCAGCAGGCGGGAAGGCGGAGAACTGCTGCCTTCAGGCAGACGCCCACGGTGACAGCCAGGCAGATGCTGGCACAGGACCCACGCAGCCGCGGCGCCCTGCTGGGGCAGGTGGAGCCCTCACCAGAGACGCACAGACCCTGATCCCCAGAGACTGAGCGTGTTGGGCTTGGGGGAAAGGACACCCAGCTGAGGCGGACTCGGGCTCCAGGCAGGGCCCGTGGGTGGGAGATCACGCTGAGTTATCCGGGGCCACCCTCGGGGCCCTCATATGGGAAGGATGAGGCCATCACTGCTGTGACCATGGAGGGGCCTGGCCAGGACCGAGGGCCTTGGAGCCTCTGGAAGCTGAAAGAGCGAGAAGCGGGTGTATCAGTTTTATGCGACGCCGTTTTATCTGTTTAGAAAGAATGTACTACGTGAAGTAAGGAGAGAAAGGAGAGGGGGAATTCGTGACCAACTCCATGAGCTGGTGGGGCCCAGGCCTCTGGTCCTCTCTGGACCCCGTGGGGTGCAGACGCGGTCGGTACAGCACCCTCTCTTCACAGTGACCGTTAGGTAGCAATTTAGGATTCCAGACCCCAGTGTGAGGTCCACTTCAGTAACAATTCCAAATTGTCACAAGCACACAAACTATCGCTTTAAGAAGAGTGATGGTAAACTTGCAGAATGAAAGTGAACTTATTAAGTCATCAACATCTGGAAAATAATGATCCAGAGAGGGGTGTATGCGTGGCTTCGCAGCCGATCACGGGGCCCTTTGGAGGGAGGGGTCAGAAACCTCAGAGCAATGTCTCCATTTCATTGGAATGGCATGAAATGGTTCCAGTTCGAAAAGAACACAACTTGAAGGTCAAATATGATACAAGGCACGGGATATATTTGCTAATTAGCACGTTAAAGAATGAGTCAGCTACGGGAGCGGAGTGATTGCCAACCCCGTAATAATAATCTCTGACTCTAATTGGAGAGCTGCCCTTTGGAAGCAGAGCTTAGAGAAGCAATTTGCAGAAAACATCAAGAGAGAGATTTAATCATATGTCTTTCTACTTGAAAATGTTAGCCTGTCGCTGTGTCGACATACAGCCATTAATCTACCAGGTGAAAGATAGGAAACTTAGCTGCCCACTCATTCTTTTCAAAGTGTATTTTCTCTGATTGCTTGTTTTCTAACCAGGACACTTACTGTGTATGTGGCAGTTACCTTCCTGCTGCTAAACCGTTAATTGTTTAACTGTCCTGAGGTGATAACATGGCAAATCAGACGACTGCGAGCTTCTCAACATAAATGATGCAGACAGATGGAAAATAGAGCCCACATTATCAGCCTTGAAAGACAGCTCAGTGCCAGGCGCAGGGCAGAGAGGAGGTACGGTGTGACCCAAGCAGGCTCCCTAAGTCCCCAGGGTCACAGGCCCCCCCGACGTCCAAGCTCTCTGTCCCTGCTGCATCTCATGTCCACACACTTGGCAATGAGCAGGGCAGGGGAGGGAAAGAGCAGGCAGACAGAAACAGGCCCAGCCAGGGCAGAGTCCTGCCCTCTGATCCCTGCCAGCCTTTGTAGGACACCTAGGAACCCCCTACCGGAGGTGAAGTTTGGGCAAACCCGCGTGTCACTCTGCCTGAATGCCCCACCCCATCGACCCACTCTGTGGAGGACTCGTTGCCCCAAAGCCAGGTTCTGCCCCAGTGTTGGCTGCAGACGGGCACCACGGCTGAGGGGCCACTGGGAAGGAGGAATGGAGATGTGGGGGTGAGAATGCACCTGAGTCCAGGAGCCGTTTCCATTGTCCGTGATTAGGGTGTCGGCCTGTGATGCGGTGGACAGGAGCAAGAGGCCGCCTCCACCCACTGGTGATTCGGGAAAGCTCAGAGGAGAACGGAGTGGAAGAGGAGGGTGCGAGTGTCGAAGGTGTTCAGAGGAGCAAGCCCAGGTGGACGTGTTCTTTCCGCAGCTCACTCCCTCGTCCTGCCTCCTGCCGGGCCGGGGAGATGTAGCTGGTTCAGCAGAGCTGCCTTCTTCCCCAGAGGAACGACATCAGCCAGGAATGGCACAGGGCTACACAGAGACACCAGGAAAAATCAAACACGTAGGCAGGAAAAAGACATTAGGCAGATGGAAAGCATACACTGCCCGTAAATATCAGGAACACAAAAATGCTGCCAGTTATCATTGCTCTTATTCAGCAACACATTGAAATTCCAAGCCATCGCCATATAATTTAAAAGTACAAAAAAAAAAAAAAAAGAATAACTATAACAATAAAAAAGTAAAGCAAAAGATTGATTTTTTTGCAGACGCTATGATTCTATACAGATAGAATTAAAGAGAATCTATGATTAAATTACTAATATCAATACAAGGGTTCGGCAGGATTGCAGAGAACAAGAGCCATACCAGGATTTCTTAGCATTTATTTACTCTGCAGTCACCAGACGGGGAATAGAACCCTAAACGTGGACCACTCATGGCTACAGTAAAATCTGTGACAGTCAGGGTTGCAGCAAAATCCAAAAATATGTGCAAGACCTTCCTTTAGAGAACTATAAACATGTTATTGAAAGGCACAAAGGAAGAATTTGAGGAGGAGAAGCACCAGTGTTTCGGACAGGAATGTTACACTTTGAATAACAGTGAATTCTCCAACATCTTAGCATTCAGTGAACATTCCATCAAGATTCATGAAAATATAGGGGGACTTTATTTAACAAACTGATTCTAGAGCACATATAGAAGAATATACGTGAATAAATGCCTTCAGAAATGCTCCCAGATGACATGGTGTAGCAATTGGCTTTAAAACTGTAATTGGCTTTAAAAGAGTCTGGGGGAGGAGGAGAGCCTGGTGGGGGAGCAGAGGCAATGAAATTGGGCCTGATTCGGTGATTTTTTGATGCTGAGGACAGACACATAGGAGCTGACTCTCCTGTCCCATCTACTTTTGTTTTTTAACATTTTTTAAAATATAGCATTTAAAAGGTTTGAGGAGAAAAAACAGTTAAAACACTTTTTTGGAAAAAAAAAAAAAGCCAAATTGGAAGAGAAAGCAAATATATACAAAGGTATACAAAGGTATGGTAATGAAAACAGTGTGGCATTAACAGGTCAGCAGAAAAGTGCAGAGCTCAGAGGCAGAGTCTAGCAGGGGAGTCTGTGACTCCAGGAGGCAGCTTCCCAAGTCGGGGAAGAAGGCACCCAGCACACAGCCCGGGGACTGGGCTTCCATCTGCGGAACAGGGCGCCTGCCTCATTCTACCCTCAAAAGGCTACTTTAGATAAATAGCCTAGATAAAGCCTAGGTGTGAACAGCCAAAAACTAGTGAATGAAATAGACCAAATGGGTTTTGTGATAACTAGCACAGTGAAAAGAGGAAGGAGCGGAGTCATCAACTCCATGCAGTGCCCTTTATGTCAGTAACATGCTCAAAAGACAGGCTTATGTAATGGATAAATGCAAATATATAGATATGTGAAACTTAAAAGACAATAATATAAAAATACAAACCAAACACCTCAAACTGGCCGCCCGGGGTGGGAGAGGCTGCACCTGTGTTATTTTAAGGATTCCCTCCACCTCGCTGGAGCCCTTTTCAAAGGACTAGAAACCAACATGACAAAATATTTTGTTAATTCTGGTTGTGGGAATATGACTGTTTTATAAAATTATTTGTTCTTTTTTTGTCTTTAAAATGTTTCAAGGCTGGGCGCAGTGGCTCATGCCTGTAATTCCAGCACTCTGGAGGCTGAGACCGGTGGATCACAAGGTCGGGAGATTGAAACCATCCTGGCTAACATGGTGAAACCCTATCTCTACTAAAAATACAAAAAATTAGCCAGACGTGGTGGCACACGCCTGTAGCCCCAGCTACTCAAGAGGCAGAGGCAGAAGAATTGCTTGAACCCAGGAGGCGGAGGTTGCAGTGAGCCAAGATCTCACCACTACGCTCCAGCCTGGTGACAGGCTATAATCCTAGCACTTTGGGATCTTAAAAAAAAAAAAAAGCAAAACTGAAAAGGGCAAAAAAGGAAGAAATCATCCAAAGAAACAACAAAATAGCTCAAAAATAAGAGTCCAGTTAAACCCTTCTGGGGAAAAGAACTGAAGGGTGTAAGGGCCGGGGGAGGTTGTGGAGTGAGGAAAGAATCAGGAAATAAACACGAGAGGAAAACCTTCCAGATGTAAACAGATGTAAGCTGACAAAGAAGCCCGAAGAAGTAGAATAAATTGACAGGAAACAGCCCTTGACGCGTGGAACAGATCTGAGGAAGTCACACAGGGTGACACGAAAAACAGCAATGTGACTGCAGTGACCTCCGAGAAGACGGTAGCTTTGGAGACGACGGGAAATAGCATGTGCGCAGTTGGTGCTCTTAAAGAAGACTGAAGAAATGAAAAAAATCAAAGATCTGAGAACACAAAGCATCTTAAAAAAAAAAATGAAACATTTGTACCTGTTTATCGTCTGTTCCAAGTGATAAAGATGAATGTCGTAAAGTCCCTTGATTTGTAACCAGACCTCAAGGACAAAGGCATCTTTTGGTAGCTCGAGGAAAAGAAAATCTGTAAAGGCAGGAGAGGTATGGGCCGTGAAAAAGCTTTCTCTTCGGTAAACTCCAACTTAATGTTTCAACTTCATAACATTTACATTCTCTTTATTTATAATGCTCACATTAGTTGAGTCTTAGTTTCTCTGTCAAAGTGAATTTTTTTTTTTTTTTTTTTTTTTTTTTTTTTTTTTTTTTTTGAGACAGAGTTTCGCTCTTGTTGCCCAGGCTGCAGTGCTGTGGCCTGATCTCAGCTCTCTACAACCTCTGCCTTCCGGGTTCAAGCGATTCTCCTGCCTCAGCCTCCGGAGTAGCTGGGATTACAGGCATGGGCCACCATGCCTGGCTAATTCTGTATTTTTAGTAGAGACGGGGTTTCTCCATGTTGGTCAGGCTGGTCTCGAACTCCCGACCTCAGGTGATCTGCCTGCCTCGGCCTCCCAAAGTGCTGGGATTACAGTCGTGAGCCACTGTGCCCGGCCTGTTGAAGTGAATTTTAACTTTGCCATCCTTGTTCTTGGCCTATTTCTTTGGTTGATTTCTGTCGTTGTTTGGATGGATTTTCATTGGGTTTTTGATGGCTTGAAAAAGATTGTCAGTTGCCTTTTTACTTAAAGGAAAACGTGGCTGGCTAGAAGAGGACCACACCCCTTCCCTTGGGACCACACAGAAGTGGACGTCTCAGGCTCCAGGGAGGCTGAGTCTGAGGCTGGCCTGGCTCTCTTCCACACCCCTATGCTTATTCGTTCTCAAAGGACGTTGATACGTTTGGTTTTCTGCTAAGTTTCATTTTCAGTGTTTTGTTTCAAGTGCAAGAATCTGTGTTTATGTTCAGGCACGTTCTGTACATCTGGGTCTTCCAATGTCTCCAAACTCAGCCACTTAGAAGGGCCTCCGCGTGGACGCTTCCCACACCAGAGCTTGGGTAGGATCACACAGATGCGGCAGAAAAGCCTCACAGTTTCCTGTGTTTTCCAAACACGGCTTTTTCTCCCAGCCTCCTGAGTTGTTGTTTTGTTCTTCTAATTTACTTCCGGTGACTTTTCCTTTTCTTTTTTTTTCAGTTCATCTTTGTTCAAGAAGATCATAATGAAAGCAAACATATTTTTTCTTTTTTTCCTTTCTCTCTCTCTCTCTTTTTTTGTTTCTGAGATGAAGTCTCACTCTGTCGCCCAGGCTGGAATGCAGTAGTATAATCTCAGCTCACCGCAACCTCTGTCTCCCGGGTTCAAGCGATTCCCCTGCCTCAGCCTCCCGAGTAGCCAGGACTACAGGTGCCCGCCACCACACCTGGCTAATTTTTTATAATTTTAGTAGAGACGGGGTTTCACCGTATTAGCCAGGATGGTCTCAATCTCCTGACCTCGTGATCCGCTCGCCTCAGCCTCCCAAAGTGCTGGGATTACAGGCGTGAGCCACTGTGCCTGGCCCAAACATATTTTTTTTCCTAGGAATTACAGCTGAACATCTTCTTTCTGCCTCTTCTTTTTCATTTTGACTGCTAACAAAGAAAACTGTGGTCAGGCACAGTTGCTCATTCCTGCAATCCCAGAACTTTGGGAGGTCTAGGTGGGAGGATTGCTTGAGCCCAGAGGTTTGAGACCAGCCTTGGCAACACGATGAGACCCCATCTCTACAAAATTTAAAAAATAGCCAGGTGTGGTGGTGCATGTTTGTGGTCCCAGCTACTTAGGAGGCTGAGGTGGGAGAATTGCTTGAGCCTGGGAGGTCAACGGTGCAGTGAGCCATGATCGCCAATGCACTCTGGCCTGGACGACAGAGTGAGATCCTCTCTCTGAATAAATAAATAGGAAGAATAAGAAATAAATTTAAATAATTAGCAGGCACATGTGTTTGACTTCCACTTTCTGGCCTCCACGTAGACGGCGCCCGTGTTAGTGTCCTCAGGCCAGAGACTGGGCGGGGACCAAGCCTGGGTGCAGGACAAGGAGTGAGGCCTGCACTTCCGCCCACGAACGAAGGGTCTGAGGCACCTGGACCCCGGGCAGAGGTTCAAGGCCAGGTCTGAAGTGACGGCTGCTGCACGGACGGGTGGGAGAACGTCCTCTCCGAGGCCAGCACCAGGGAGGCAGCCTGGGGGCCAGAGAGGGTCTCCTGCCCCTGGGGGCAGCTCAGGCTGCTTCACAACCAGGTGGCACGTGCTTCGGAGCCGCTCACCCTGCCCTGCACACAGTCCTGCGGGTCACACTCGCATCTGGTGCTGAGGGACACAGTCCTGCGGGTCACACCCACATCCCGGCGCTGAGGGACACAGTCCTGCGGGTCACACCCGCATCTGGTGCTGAGGGACACAGCCCTGTGGGTCACACCCGCATCCGGGCGCTGAGGGACCGCAGGGCCGCTTCGCCTCTTCTGCGCTAAGGACAGTCCTGGGCGGGGACCCACCGCCTCACGGACGGCTCCAGCGCCGCTTAGCTGCCAGAGGGACTCAGTGCAGGCTTATTGGGACGCCGCGTCCACTCTGTGTGGGAAGATGAAACATTTCATTTATTTCAGAAATTTTGTTTATGGTTGTCATATATTACAGTCTAATGTAGGGTACATTTTACACGTGTCCCATACCTGTGTGTGTCACCTAATGCATGTACCACAGGCGTCCAAGTGTGATGTGTGCATGTTACATACATGTGTCATACATGTAATACGCATGCACGTGTTGTGTGTCGGCGATGTGCGTGTGTCATGTATCGATGTGGGGCCATTCCTTTGTGCCCTCGTTGCTGGGCTGGCCTCCAAGGACCTTTCTCTCACCTCTTTTCTCTCCTGGATGCCACGCCTGGAGTTGAGGATTGTCCACGGGAGGCTTTTCGAGCTCTGTGTCCGGGGCTCCAGTGTCTTTGTGGGTGACAAGACTGGTTTGTATTTTCTCATCTATGGCCTTTCTTCTACACAGTGTTGTAGTAACGCTCTCCTTTATCTCTTTCCAGCATCTGGTGTTTTTTCCATTAGTCAGCACAAATCGCACCGTGTCGCAGGGTGTGGTGTTGGCCGGGAAATGTGTCCTGTGGCACAGCTCATGGAGAGGACACTGGCTGCACAAAGCTGCAGACTAACAGCAAGCATCACTTTTCTCTTGTGCGTTCAGGGATGTGCTTCATTGGTTCAGAAAACATCCTCTATAAATAAACTCCGTGAGGCTGGGATTTAAATGCAGGAAGCAGCTGGCAGCTGAAACTACCTGTTGGACTATCTGTTTAAACATGCAAGAAGGATCTTGTGAAGTCTAAAGCAAACACAACAGCTTATTTGAGCCGTATATACGAGAGACTTAAACAAACCTCGTTTAATCCTCTTAAATGGTGCATCTCCCCCCGCGGAAGCAGAACCTGCCAATTAGCTGAACATCCTGACAAAACCTCCCAGGGCTGCAGTGTAGGGGAGAAAGGTGTTTGTTTAAAAAGGTCTTTCAGAGGGAAGCCCACTGTGTGTCTTAACACCTCCTTGGGAGCAGTCAGTGAAGACAGTACAGTCTAAAGGGAGGAGGACAGTGCCAGCAAGAGCCCCAGGAGGTCTGCAGACAAAGACAGGAAAAGCTGGAAGTGGAAAAGCTGAAGTTCACATGTAAGGAAACCCACTGGTCCCTTAGTACAATCACAACTGCCTGTTTCGCCCAGTTCCTGAGTACAGTTGGTCTTCGTTGTGAAAATCAGTCTCAATTGGCCAGTGCTGGTGCTGGGATTGGAGCCCAGGTGGTTAGAGCCCTGCTGCCAGGTGTGTAGTCCATGGAATCCCACAGGTGTCCATTCTACGGAAGGTTCCCAGCACCAGTCGGTCTCATGCATGATCAAAGTTAAAATCAGCTGGGCACGGGGGCATGGGGGCACGGGGGCATGGGGGCACGGGGGCATGCACCCACAGTCCCAGTGGAGGTGGGAGAACTGTGTCAACTCAAGAGTTCCAAACCAGCCTGGACAGCACAGTGAGACCCTATCTCAAATAATTGCTTTTAATTAAACATGTTTTGAAAAATTTAAAGTTAGTCCAAACACTAAGAGAAGAGAGTTAGGGTGTGAGGATGCAATAGTTGTGTTATTAAATCCAACTACTTGGCTTCCGTCGGGGAAGGGCCCGCCCCGCCGTGTGTCCCTTGCGGGGACCATCATGTTCTGCCCCTGTGATGGTCAGCGGGCCACGGACTTGCTCTCACATGTGACATGCACAGACCACTGACATGCACAGACAAGCATGTGCCAAAGCTAAGCAAACCAATTAAAATCCATTTTGTGGCTGACTCTTGCTTGCTCTGCGTAAGAATGGTGCCTTCCAGATGGGAGCTGCTCCTGGAGCCTGGGCCCTGGCACAAGAAGGCGTGTGGTGACTGTAGTCATCCGTGTGCCGTGTGGGCAACAGATAAGGCCTTGCTTTGCTCAGCCACTGAGATATTGGGGTTCAAGTGGCCATGGCCAACTGGATTAATCCAGGGAATCTGTGCTCTATAAACCACCTTTGGATGGATCCAGGTTCAATTTTGCAAAGTAAACCAGGCAATTTCCTTGGAACTTAGTGACTTTCTGGGTGCAAAGTCCCAGTCCCACGTGGGGTCCCAGCATCAGTGGTCTGGTTGCTGATGAAGATCAGATTCCAAGTCTAAATTTTCTGGAGATCTACGCCTCCCACAGGAGGCTGGTGAGTCCTGGGGTGGCCCTTGGATAGCTTCTGTGCAGTAGCAGCTGCTGGAAGACCACAAAGATCGCTCAGGTTTCTGATCAGAAGAGAACCGACTTGGTTCTCAGGGACCTGGACGTACCCTCCTGCCCGCCCCCACTGGGGCCTCCGTGGCTGCTGGGGAAAGCTGCCTCCTGTCCTCACTCAGTGACTGGAAAGCTGCACTGGGCTCGGGAGAATGTTACCTCAATTTAAGGTATTGGTGATATTAAGATGGGAAAATACTCTTTATTTTTTATTAAGAAAATGTGGTAAATATAGAACATACATAATAGTATGTGGAAGCGTTGAAATTTACTGATGAAATGAACCCCTGTGGAGAGGCCGTCCCTCTCAATCTATGGAAACCCCCCAGACCTCTGAAGCTGCTGCGGCTCCTTCCTGGCCTTGCGTTCCTGCTTACCTGGGAGATGTGGCCACTCTCCGGCATTAAACAAAGTATTCCCTCATTTAAAAAATAGTTTCGGCCGGGCGCGGTGGCTCAAGCCTGTAATCCCAGCACTTTGGGAGGCCGAGACGGGCGGATCACGAGGTCAGGAGATCGAGACCATCCTGGCTAACATGGTGAAACCCCGTCTCTACTAAAAAAATACAAAAAACTAGCCGGGCGAGGTGGCGGGCGCCTGTAGTCCCAGCTACTTGGGAGGCTGAGGCAGGAGAATGGCGTAAACCCGGGAGGCGGAGCTTGCAGTGAGCTGAGATCCGGCCACTGCACTCCAGCCCGGGCGACAGAGCGAGACTCCGTCTCAAAAAAAAAAAAAAAAAAAAAAAAAAAAAAAAAAAAAAAAAAAAAAAAAATAGTTTCAATATCTGTACAATACATATTTTAGCATTTCTGAGATCTATTACGACGTTATTATTGTGTTCTCTGTGGCTTGCTTTGTTCTTCTTTTTACCCTTCTAAGATCCCACCATGTTGCTGTGTTTCGTTCAACCAGTGCTGATAGGGACATGTCTGCACTTGCCTCTCAGTGAACACTCACAAGAGGTTTTCTAGGGAAAATATCTAGGAATGGGAATTTCTGAGTCATAATGTGTGTGCAAGCCTGAACATTCATGCTTTCCTCCATATTCACTAGCAGATTCGTCTTCTAGTTGGTAAACGCAGCCACCCCTCAGGCTGGCAGTGTCCCTCTGACCTTCCATATGTGCCAGTGGGTGGTGTGAGCTCAAAGCTCGCTGTCCCCTCTATCTCACTCTGCCTCTCTTTATGTCTCTCTCTGTCCCTGTCTCTGCCTCCCCTTCTCTCTCTGTTCTTGTCTCTGTCCCTGTCTCTCCCTCTCTCTGTCCCTGTCTGTCTCTGTCTTTCTCTCTGTCCCTGTCTCTGTCTCTACCTCTCTGGGACTCTCTCCCTCCCCACTGCAGGTTCCTCAGGGAGCAGGGCCAGGGTCCCCCAGAAGACCTGCAGGAGAGAGAGTGGGGAGCTGCTCCCACTTAAAAGAGGAAAGAACAGCGTCCCACCTTGGGCATGGAGAGGTGTCTGCGGCTCACGTCTGCCTCTCTTTCTCACTGTCTGAAGCTGCCTGTCTCCTTCTCCTGCTATGTTTTGAGAAAGTAGTGGCAGAAGAGGCAGCCTTGTGGAGAGTCAGGAAGAAGAGACTGTGATGGTGTCCAGAGGCTGGGAAGGTGACTGTGTTCTCAGAGGATTCCACACTCTCTGGGAAACTGAGGCAGGAGAGCAGAGCTGGGGCAGAGTGAGGAGAAGTAAAATGGGCAAATTTGAAATTCGAGGTGAAGACGGCTCTCAATGTGCATACGTTGCTCATTGAGGAAGAAATGCTGAGGCCGTAGGAGCCAACATTGGGAACGCCCGTGTTTCAGTCTCCTGGGAGCTAGAGTGCCGGGTCTAAGGGGTGGTTCTCTTATCAGAGCAGCGGGAGAGCTGCGGAGGAGATGAGGCCCTGCGGAGGTTCAGGGCCAAGGTAGGGGCCTTCCCCGCTGGCCTCTCGGGGGCAGGTACAAGTCCAGAGCCTTTTGAGTGAGTTTCTCCGGTTGTAACAAGCTAAAAGGTAATGGGAGAAGATGTCCTTTTCCCAGGCGAGAGTCACACCTGGGGGAGTTTCAGAGAAGTGGGAGCCTGGGGGAGTTTTAGAGAAGTGGGAGCCCAGGTGACAGAAGGACCCCCACGTTTCAGGAAGCCGCTGGGACTGGAGAAACAGAGCAAAGGCCTGCTTTGGGAAGTGCAAAATCTTGACCTAATTTGAACTAGTCAAGACCCTGTTCCTGGTGTTCAGGGCAGCCTCATGCCAGCCCCAGTGCCTGGCCACGGGTGTGGTGGTCTCTCACTGGAGTGAGGAGGACTCGTCCTTCTCCATGGAGAAGGTTTGGAGACAGCGCCCACCCGAGTGTGCAGGATTTACAGATGCGGAAGTGGCGGGGAGTGGGGTCTGCAGCAGTTAGGGCTGTGGGGAAGCTCTCTCTAAAGAGATGAACATGTTTTCTTAGCTGTGACGGTGTAGCCCTCAGTGTTCTCTCATTTAATGAATTTTTTGCTGACAGGAACCTCAGAATGGAAGTTTGTGCTCCTATCGGAAAATCTACTCAGCCCGGGCTCCTGGTGGGCCTTCCTTGCGCCCGCACCCCTGCTCAGCATTGATTGCACTTTGGGTCGTATCATCATCCGTGTCTTTGTTCCTAAGTTGTTGGTCTAAATAACATTATAGAATACAGCAATGGCAACGCGAGAGAAGACGGGGCCTTGAATCTGAGAACTGGGCTTGGGATTAAGAAGTCAGGGCTGGATTTTAGGGCGTGGAGGTGGAATGACAGACTGGCCTCTGCGCTCCTGTCTGCAGCCTCCAGGTAGAAGCCGCTGCTGATGGGAGAGTCTGGTGAGGTCTCAGGTGGATGATTTGCTCCAAATTGTGGAGCACGAGGTACGATTAATTTCCTGATTATGTAACCTTGTGAACACACCACCAGCAGCGTCCTGGAAAGTTACTTCAAGGAACGTCTGGTCCCTAATATTTTGTTTATGAATGTCATCGGTGGAGTGACATGATGTCATTTACTGACATGGTGTTTGATTAAGTTTAGTCATACTAAGTTATTGCCACAACGAGGCCATACGAAGTCGCCAATAAGTGTCTTGCCAAATTAATTAGCCAATGTGAAAAGTCACTGGGGAACACTGAATCTCATAGTGCTCTCAGCAAACCAGCAAATACAGTGACAGAGAAACACTGGGAATAGCACGGGGAACATAATAAGAATGTAGGTGTCGGCCGTTTTTGCCACTGCTGTTATTGCATGAAGCATCATGCTCATTAAACACATCTTATTTGTAAATATTTGTGTGTGATCCAAAATGTTTGCTTGTGCTGTCATTGTCTCCACTTGAGGAAACATGCAGGGGCTTGCCCTGCCGATGTGGAAAAATTTCACCAAAAATCGATATTGACGCTTGGCACAGGAGAGCGGAGTGTGCGTCCAGTCAGGACAGGTTACGCCATGCGGACAAGCAGCTTGAAAATCTCAGTGATTTGAAGGAAAAAAATATTCTTTTTTGTTTTTGTCACGTGTACATAAAATTTGACCCAGGGGTTCTGCTTGTGGTGTCCCCCAGGACCCAGGTGGGGGCTCGGACACTGGACACAGGTTTCTCGCAGGCTCAGAAGCTTCCACTTGGAGCTGATGTGCTGGTTTCTGTTTCCGTTCCATCGGCTGGAGGAAGTCACATGGCAGATGCCAGAGGACCGGCATGGGAGGGCCGTTCTAGCCACCAGGACACCTGCCGCAGCGCCCTGCTTTCTCCAGGAAACAAGGACACCGGCATGGAGTGCCCGCGTGAGAGTCAGCAACCAGCCTCGGCTGTGGGGTTCCTGCAACGTGTATTCCTGCTGGGGGTCTCCTTCCTGCCATTCCGAGCTACAGTGGGGATCACGCACCCCACACGTGGAGCCCAGGGACAGTGCAGCCCGGGGAGTGCCCACCCAGCCAGGAAGTCTGACTTTCAGAGAATGGGGAAGACCATCTTCCACTTTACGCTGCCTGGGAGACTGTAAACATGGATTCCACTGTCTCAGACAGTAGACGATTCCCAGTCTTACTGGGAGGAGCCTGTTGCTCATCTAGGTATGTAGCTGCTGTCGGCTTCCAGAAATGCTGCAAGGAAGGGCATTGCTTTGGCAGGACATGTGGGGAGATGGGCTGGGAGGGGAGATGCCAGAGGCAAGGAGGGGAGGCTTTCCTCTCCCCACACTGGGAATTCCGGTTCTAGCCCCAGGGTCCTGGTTGTGTCCAGCATCCCAGGAGCATGAGCGAGAAGCTATTGTGTCCACCTGCTGTGTGCAGTCAGGGACCAGCTGCAGAGTGCACTGTGCATCATTTAGACTCTGCAGGCTCAAGTGAAAACCTAGCTCTAGCCACTGCTCTCTGGATGACCTCGTCACCTCCCTCTCCTCCTTTGAAAAGTGTGGGAAATGCTGCTTTTCATCATTTGCAAGTCACCACGTATTGTGGCTTAAACAGCAGTGTTATTTTCTTTCTCAGTGACACATAACATATTGCCGTGTTTTTCAACAGATGCTGTCTTGGATGCAGTGAAGTCTGGCGATGGCTGTTTCAGAAGCCGTTAGGATGGTGAAGTG
The DNA here is from genome assembly GCF_007565055.1 of Rhinopithecus roxellana. Taxonomy (NCBI): domain Eukaryota; kingdom Metazoa; phylum Chordata; class Mammalia; order Primates; family Cercopithecidae; genus Rhinopithecus; species Rhinopithecus roxellana. The sequence continues at coordinate 23,275,148 of NC_044557.1, forward strand.
AGACAATGTGAATGGGGTGCTTTGTGAGGCTCAGTGCTGCATAAATGCTATAGCCATTATTTTATAGCAAGAATTGCTTGAAATGTTTCTTTCTCTCAAATTTATGAAAAGATTTGAAAATAGTTCTAAAAATTAAAAATTGTTCTGGTCAGAGCGGCTTACATGATGGCAGTAAAAATGTGCACAGATTCATGGTCCCACCGTGTGCGCTTGGCCTGGAGAGAACGAAATGTGGAGGCTGGTGATACGAAGAACACCCTGTGAGCTGCGCTGGTTGCAGCCTCCATGGCCGGCGGGCAGTGACACCGCAGTTTCCTCTCCTGCCGGCGTCCAGGCTTCCTGTGCCACGTGCTGGAAGCTCACTCTTCACGCCCCCCTCTCAGTTACGTGTCTATGGGGCTGAGACGGGGAAGGAAGTCGGTGAAGCTGGTTGGATCTTCCCAGGGATGTTCTGTGCACAAGGCTCAGGGGCAAGGATGGCTGGGGGAGTCAGACCATCAGAGAAGCCGAGGGGTGGATGGAGCCTCACCATGCCTGAGTCCCTGTTTTCCAGCTGCAGGTGCTGACCCTCCAGAGCTTTGTTTGCCAGCCCCTTGTGGCTGTGATCTGGAGTCAGCCAGGCATTCCTCCTTTTCCAATAGATTTTATTAAGTGCTTGATGTGTGCCAAGCCAAGCGTCTGACTTACTGCATGCCCGAGAAGCCATGCTGTTGCGGGAATTTCCTCCACAAGCCTGAAGGAACTGAACTTCAGGAGTGACTGGAACCTGGAGAGAGAGAACCAGGTTTCTGGAAGAAAATCACTCCTTTTAAGGAAGCAGCATCCTGGGCCCTCGAGGCCCTGGAGGAAGTGGGCAGCACAGCTAGGAGTCAGGTGTGGCTGGAGGACGGCCGTCGCACCTGCGAAATTCTGTCTGTGGTACGTGGTTCCTTCCTGGCTCTGGGAACCACCTGGACACTTGCATTCTTCCCTTTTCCTTTCTATTCTCTTTCAAGCCATCCCCCTTGAGCCAGCCGTCCAGTCCAGGCCACATCCCAGCCTGCCCTTGGTCCACTGTTGTTGGGCCTGCACCCGAGCCGTGACCACACACAGTGATTGTGGCAGCAGAGGCTTCTTCTGGGCTCAGACTTAGGCTGATGCCGTGTGTCAGGACCTGCCGCAGTCTCGCTGGGCTTCCTGGGACTCACTGGTTGTGGGCTGATTGTAAAGCGTGGAATGACTCTCGGAAACTGGGCGTCATTCCTTGTGGTTTTCCAAGCTTGGTCTCTGATGTTACTCCAGGTCTTAGGAGACATGCTGAATATTTATCATGCTTATATTCAAGCAACATCAACCCTCAAGGTTGACCTAGCTCCCCGAGTTTTTTTCCCAGAAGGAAGAGCACTGACGGAACATTTTTCCAGTATGGATTCTTCCCAACTCTGAGCAGTTGGAGACACATGGATTCCTCAGCCAGCTCCCATCTATGGACGTGCTGTAGTCACAAGGACTGTGACTAAGGCTCAGTCCCAGAGGAGCACCTTGGCATGGGCTGCTTTAGGCTGTACAGACCCAGTTTTATCCACTTGATGTGAAGAAAGCCAACAAGGGACATGGAGTGTGTTCTGCAGGTTTTAGCGGCTGCGGTGGCTGGTGCTCTGTGGGGATGATGGAGGGAAGGCGCCTCCTCTGTGGACCCCAAGGTCTGTGCTGGAATCAGCTCTGCAGCTGTGTCCAGGGGCAGCCAGAGACCACACATGGCAGGCTCACAGCTCTGTTCCACGAGAACTTTGTACACGAAAGCAGATGGGCTCGGCTTGACCTCTGCATCATAATCTGCTGACCCCTGGGTAAGAGATTTTAAATATTTACTTAATTCTGTTCAACAGAAGGGGTGATATACTGAGGAGTGAATAATGGGAAAGACCTGATTCAGCTGTATCAGGAAGGACTGGTGTAAATTCAACTTATTAACTGAAATCACAATAGTCAACGTATTATGCCTTGAGGGGTTACAAATGGGTCACACACGAGCAGCATGCGCTTCACTGGCCTGGCAGGGCACCTCAGTGTTTAGATAAACGGTTCAGACGCTTACCCAGGTTGGAGGCCTGTTAGTAGTGAAGTGCGTCTGGAGTTCTGGATACTTTTCTGGCTTTGCTATATTTGTGTGAGCTTGTGCACGGTTAGAGGTTTGGGCTAAATTTGGGTAGAAATGGGTGGTTCACAGGCTGCAAAAGTTCTGTGGACCTTTTTTTCCCCCAGTTGATTAATGTTGTAAAGATTAGAATATTGTTACACAAAAATCTGGATTTTTAGTTTCTTTCACATTGGAATAGCTGCCAACACTGCGCCTGCATTCATCTCTCTGGGGCAACGTTGGCTGCCGCGGAGATGGCTGCTCCCCAGTGGGGCGTGTGTACTCAGCCCGCAGCCCCCGCCCTCTGGACTCCGTTTGCCTCCTCTGTCAGGCTTGCACCTCATCATTGGCTTCTAATTTTGTGTCCTTGGACTGCAAGACCTACAAGTCTCCCAGCACAACTAGCCTCTGTGATTCTGTCTATTCGAAAAGAAGCCAATGAGGCAAGCATATCACTGTGTTGATGAATTCGTAGGATTAACTCTGGGAGCTGGGGGCAGTTTGTATTCTTCCTCCAGACACTCTCTGCTTCTCCTGGCTGGAAAGGTTCTGCTACTCATCCCGTGGCCAGGCCCAGCCAATGGAACGGGAATGGAAGTGACTCTGCCCCTTATTAGCAGAAACTTTGAAAGCCGCACAACGTTCCTGCACCCTCCCCCTCTGCCATGAGCCTGGCAGTGCTCAGGATGGTACAATTATTTCACCTGGGCCTGAGGATGCGGGAGCTACTCCCAGCCTGCAGTGGAACAGAAGCATGGACAAGTGATTAAGCTTTGTGTTTTCAAGCCACGGAGGTTTTGAGGTTGTTCGCTACCATGCTTTGTCCCTACAAACACAGTCATGGAGAAGGCCGGTGGCAGAGCCTGAGCCACTCGCGCATCTGTTCACCAGTATCCAGAATAACAACAGATTTTTAAAACATTCCTGAGAAAATTCTGGGAGTTGCATATTGGCCAATCTTATTCCCTAAAGTTGCTCCTTCTAAAAAGGGTGGGATGACTGAAAATTTCAGAAAAGCAAACCATTGCTGAAAGGCAACATTATTTCTGTTGGCAGAAGGCAGCTTGAGCAATCTAGATTTTCCACCGTTCACCAATTACTTTTTGAGGAAATATGGCCATGAGATGAATGAAACATGATTCCTACCTTTAAGGAACTCAGAGAAGTGAATTAAACGAAGTCACAGATCAGACAACCAACCACACACATCTTCTAGGAGCAAACTTTGTTAAGTTCGGCAAGTCACTCTTACCCACTGTTTTGCCTTCTGAGGTTTCAGTTACTCTCCATCAATCATGGTCCAAAAACATTAAATGAAAAATTCCAGAAATAAACAATTCATACGTTTTAAATCGTGTTTCATTCTGAGTAGCGTGATGAAGTCTCATACCATCCCATTCAGCCCCACCTGGGTTGTGACTCCTCCCTTTATCCAGCAGACCCACCCTCTCTACACCACCTGCCTGTCCAGCAGATCCACCCTGTCTACACCACCTGCCTGTCCAGCAGACCCACCCTGTCTGCACCACCTGCCTGTCCAGCAGATCCACCCTGGCTACACCACCTGCCTGTCTAGCAGACCCACCCTGTCTATACCACCTGCCTGTCCAGCAGACCCACCCTGTCTACACCACCTGCCTGTCCAGCAGACCCACCCTCCCTACACTACCTGCCTGTCCAGCAGACCCACCCTGTCTACACCACCTGCTTGTTAGCCACTTAGTGGCCCTCTTGGTCGTCAGATCGTCATGATACCTTGATGATATCATGCCTTGTTTTCAAGGAACCCTCATTTTACTTAATAATGGCCCCAGAGTGCCAGAGTGGTGGTGCTGTAATTCAGAAATATGAAAGAGATGCTGCAAAGTGACTCCTTTAAGTAAACAGGTGAAAGTTCTTGACTTACCAAGGAGAAAATCCTGCGCTGAGGTTCCTAATGTCTATGGTAAGAATGAATCTTCTATGCATGAGCTTGTGAGGAAGGAAAAAGAAATGCATCCAAGTTTTGCTGTCACACCTCAGAGTGCAAAAGGTACAGCCACGGTGCACAGTAAGTGCTTGGTTCAGATAAAAAGGCCATTAAATTTTGGGGGTGGAGGGGAGGACAGGAAAAGAATCATGTTCTGATTGACGGCAGTTGGGCTCGGTACCATCTGTAGTTTCAGGCATCCGCTGGGGGTCTTGGAAGGTATCCTCCTCAGATAAAGGGGACCTATGAGCTCTCTCAGTATCCAGAATAACAATAGATTTTTGAAACATTCCTGAGAAAATTCTGGGAGTTGCATATTGGCCAGTCTTATTCTCTAAAGTTATTCCTTCTAGAGGGTGGGATGACTGAAACTTTCAGAAAAGCAAACCTTGCTGAAAGGCAGCATTATTTCTGTTGGCAGAAGGTGGCTTGAGCAATGTAGATTTTCCACAGCATATGCATATATAGGGATAAAAGGCATGGCTGTTGGTAATTTATATCAGATTTAAAAGCAAGCGCAAAAACCTGACTTAAAGATGAGAAAGACGAGGTAAGGGTAAACAGGTGCTTCTCTGGAAAGAAATGGAAATGTCCCTCAGGGACAAATGCCGAACCTTGCGGAGTTGAAGCTCCCCTGAGTGTGTGGCAGAAAACATGGATGGGAGGTGGCTCCAAGCCCCGCTGTGGGCAGTGGGAAGGGTGTGATAATAGAAGATGAATGAACCAGTGTTCAGCTCAGCTGTGAGGGGCTCCCAGAGCCTCCGTGCAAAGGGCCTTGCTGCCATTCCTCCACACTGTCTCTTCCAGAACATCCCCAAGGAGTGGTCTCTAGACTTGGGGTTGACTTCAAGGAGAACAGCCAAGGCCTCACAGAATCCGGTCTTGGGAGCTGGAGTGCATGTCTGGAAGGATCCTGGATCAGAACCAGTTTGGTTATTCCTCAGTTCTTATGCCGGATGTTGGGCATTCCATGTTGATGAGTGGTTGTGGAGATACCAACGGAAAGATCAAGCTGGACAAAGGCTTACAAAAATTGCAAGGAGGCATATCCCAGAAAGGAGATAGTGGGAAATGTCAGAAAAAATGAAAGCAGATTGAAAAGATGGTTTGATATTAAGATATTAGTGATGCCAAGTCCCATTTTCATCTTGGTCTGGACGCTAGATAGCAACAAGGTACACTGGAAATTTGATTTCATTAAATCAATACTTATTTAAAATATTTCATATATTTTTTAGAAGAATAAGCTAGTTTTCTCCAAATGCAAGACAGAGGCTAAAGGTTTCTTTTAGCCATTTCATACATTCTTAAAAGTGAGATCCAAACCATTCCTTTTCCCAAACAAATTATTTTTCATGAAAAAGAAAGACTTATGTATTATTGTCATTAGTAAGCTTAGAATTTTTGGTTTCCTATGAAGTCCTAAAAATGTCTCCAGCTGTATCAATAACATTTCCTGTGCTAAAGGCAAATAGTAAATATTTTATGCCATTAATTTCACATAATATTCACACCACTTTACAGACTTCGTTTCCACACTTCCAATTATAAACATATATTAAGTTGTATTTGGTTCTGAATAGTGAAATCCGTTACACATTTTCAGGAAAACTTTAAGTAGAAATGCAGACAAATTTGTGCTACATTTGCATACTTAAAATGGTCACAGTGAGTTATTGTAATGTCTGAGGATCTTCCACTCAAGATGCAAAATCATATGTAATGATATTTTAAGAACATCTAACCCATTTGTGGTCCCCTTAGAAATCCAGGCACAAAACACAGAAAATGCTTTGAATGCTTTCCAGAGGGTCACATTTCCCAGCAAGAACATTTTCAGATGCTATATTTATTAATGTGGTGAGAGTTTTAAAGCAACAGGAATAGTCTTAAATATTTTGCAAACTTGTTGTTGGAGACATGCAGCATACGCATTCATGTATAAGCAACCTTGGGGTTGGGAACATGAGAGAGTTAATTCAGTCGTCAACACACACCCAAGAGAAGTGTAACCGCAGAGGCAGAGCCTGTGCTGCGCTGCACTGAGATCTCATGCTTCCCAACCCACCATGCGGCAACTGGGCATTCGGCACCTCCTATGTACCAGGTCCCATCCTAGACACAAGGGAAGCAAATATGATGAAAACCTGGATCTGTTCTTTAGGAGTCAGAGTCCAGGGTTAGGAAACAGACACATTGGCAAAAGCATTAATGACCCTATACAGCATCGTGCGCAGAGCTGAGTTGCTGTGATCCGCAGAGGAGGACACCCTCGTTCTCCTTGATGTGACCATCACTTGTAATGCCACTGTTCACCTACTGACATGTGCAAGTCTCTATTATGTTTGGGGGAATTATTCCCTTATGAATCTTGCCTCTCTAAGGAGAGTTCAGGAACTGCTTTCCAAGCTTTTCTCGGCAACTCAGGCCCAGGTATGCCCTGGCTTTTTCCATTTGTGTACAGTGTTTTCAGACTTGATTCTGAGCAGAGGGATGAAAGAGGGCAGTGCCGTGGGAGAGAGATCTGAACCCGGAGTTGCCCAGGCTGGTCTCAAACTCCGAGTGATCCTCCTGCCTCAGCCTCCCAAAGTGCTGGGATTACAGGCTTGAGCCACCAAGCCTGGCCTATGTTTGTGGTCTTTTTGACTTAAAAAAAGATCTTTTCTCCCAACCTGAAATCTCCTGAGGGATGAAACTTTGTGTCTCTTTGGTTTATCCCAGCATATAAATAGTTACATATTTTTGAATTAACAAATGAACACAAATTTGTATCAAATTATTATCTAGGGCAAGCACTGGAATAAAAATCCTGTAAAGGGCCAGATAACTGTTTTAAGCTTTTAAACAACAGTTTCTGTGGCAGTTACGAACTCTGCTGTGGAAGGGTGAAGGCGTGGGTAGGCAATATGTAAAGGAATGAGCATGTCTGGATGTTCCAATAAAACTTTATTTACAGAAAGAAGCAGTGGAGGAGAGTTTCCGGAATGGTGGTGTGAGGAGCATGGCAGGCCCTCTATGCGGGGAAATAACCATTTAACCACAGAACATTAATTTTTTTAAAACTAGAAATTATCCTAAAGGCATCCAGCAGGTGGATAAATATTTACTCAAATAAATTGATCAAATCTCAGTAAGAACGGTAAGAATCAGTGGTATCAGAGCCACAATCCACCCTTTCTCACCCCCAAAGCACAGTGTGATGAAAGCTCTGCTCCAGGAAGTTCCAGCTAACAAGATGCTGTGGTCTGTCTCCCCAGCTCCTGGTCTGGGGTTGTGGTTTCTCCCCAGGAAGGCAGGCCACCAGCATCTCTCATCCCTTTCAGTTTGCACTGCAGAAGCACTGTTCCAGGAGGTTGCAACTGAGAGGACCCTGCTTCAGCCTGTGCTTGTCCTCAGAGGGTGGGAGCCCCATCCCAGACGTGGCAGACTGAGGACATGTGCCTGGATGGCCCCACACCAAGTCACTCACAGTGTGGAGGTTCTATGTCTGGAGGGGCCAGCTAGGAAGATGAGGGGCTACCACACCGACCCAGCTACCGGCTCGTGCAGCAAGGGTGTCACTCTGGTGGAACTGGATCACGGTCCCCAGGAGCAGAGGTAGGACTAAGAGCAAAGCACGTCCCTGAGGTGACAGACTTTATTTGGAACACAGCATGGGGAAGTTCAAGCCCAAGGGAGTTGGCAAAAATAGTGGAGATTTTGTTGATCAACAATTAAGAGTGGGTGAAATGGCAGGCTAGCTAGAACTTGAACAGAGGGAACCAGGAAGGGAGATTGTTGAGAAGAGCTCCAGGGGTCTGAGCAGACTTGAAAAGCTGGCAACACTCTGCCCCTGCAAAAGGGCCTGATGTTTATTGAATCAGTCTGTGGAGCAATTTATGCCCCAGGAACTTTTAAAAATGATAGAGCACTTACATTTAGTGGATGTTAACACCTGTGTGTGACACCAACGAGAGACAGACCAGCAGAAGCTTAACAGAGAGCCCAGAACACACCACAGATACCACAGGTGGTCAGAGAGACTCTGTGCAAGTCCAAAGCTGTGCCCTCTGAGGAGCAATGTCAGAGCCACGTCCCTAATCAAATAATCAAGCAAACAATCAAACAGAAATAACAGCCCCTGGGGGTCAGGACCAGAATCCAGATTTGCTATGATATGTTACCTAAAATGCCCAGTTTCCACAAAAATGCAAGAAAACACGAAAGTGAAACCCATGCTCAGGAAAACAGAAGGCAACAGAAACTGTCTACGACAGGTTCCGACATCAGATTAACAAAGACAGCCAATGTCAAAACAGCCATAGAAACACATCCAAATTACTAAAGGAGACCATGTTAAAAGAATTAAAAGAAATTATGATGACAATGTCTCTTCTAATGAGGAATATCAATAAAGAAATAAAAGTTATTTTAAAAAACAAAAAATTGTGGAGTTGAAAAGAACAATAACTGAAATGAAAAATTCACTCAGGAGCCCAGGGGTAAATGGGAGCAGTCAGAAGAAAGAACCAGCAGACCTGAAGTTATATCAATAGAGATTATACAACCTGAAAAACAGAGAGGGAAAAATAATTAAGGAAAATGAATAGAAGTGCGGGACACCCTTAATGAGAGTACCAGAGGAGATGTGAGAGAGAAAGAAGCAGAAAAAAAAAAAACATTCCAAGCAGAAAAAATGTCCAAGAAATAATAGCTGGAAAGCTCCCAAACTTGCTGAAAAATGTTAACCTACACATCCAAGAAGCCCAACAAACTCTACACAAAGAGATACATACCTAGACACATCCTAATCAAAATGTTGAAAGACAAAGGCAAGGAGAAATCGTGAATGAACAAGAATAAAACAGCTCGCCACAAAGAAGGGAACCCAGTAAGATTAACACTTGACCTTTCTGTAAAACACTGGAGGCCAGAAGGCAGTGGGATGACACACTCAAAGTGCTCAAGGGAAGAAACTATTAATCAACAATCCTACATCCAGCAAGGCCATCTGTCAGACATGAAGGTGAAATGAAGAAATTTCAAGATAAGCAAACACCAAGAGAATTTGCTGCTAGCCGAACTGCCTTATGAGATGCTAAAGGAATTCTTCAGGCTGAAACCAAGTGAACTCAAACGATTTTCAAATCCACACAAACAAACAAAGAGCACTAGTAAAGGTAAATATGTAATTTTTTTAAAAAGTATAAATGCATATATTTTCTCCTGTTTTCTCTTGTTTTGAAAAGCAACTGCATAGAACAATAAGTATGGAATTGTATTATTGGACCCATAACATACAGAAATGTAATATATGTTACAATAACAGTACAAAGGAGGCAAATGGAAAAAACTGTAATGGATTAAGGAAATGGCCACATACTGCATAATCCCATTTACATGAAATGTCCAGAATAGCAAATCCATAGAGGTAGAAAGTAGATTTACAGTCGCCTGGGCTTGCGATGTGGGTGCAAGAAAGAAGGAAATGAGTATTAATGGGCATATGTTTCCCTTAGGGAATGACAAAAATGTGATGATTTCACAGCTCTGTGAATGTACTAACAACCATTGAAGTGTTAAAAAAAGAACAAAAGAAAAGAAGAATAGAATTTTGTGTACATAATTGTAAAACCAGTCTTTAGTGGAGGGCTGTTATCCAGAAACTCAAAATTAGCTACATAACTTCCCCAGAAATATTCATCCACAGCAAATATTCATCAGAGACAGAATCCAAACCCAGGTCTGTGTGAATCTAAAGTTTCTTTTCTTCCACCTGCCTTAACAACAAATTATTGAGTAACTCAAGGACACAATACCTTGAAAGACTCTGAAACGTTTCTATGATGAATTTACTTATGAATCCCAATACTCTTGATTCTAGGTGATGTGTTTTGTTCAGCATCTGTTTCAGTCATGTCAAGTAAAACCATTTCCCCGGGTAATAGAGCTTCCCTTTTTACTTGTTCCCTTGGCCTCAGCATTTACAGCCCATGCAGACTGTTTTCATGAACGCATTGGTGAGGTGTGGTGGAATCACAGGCAGAGGCACACTTTGTGATGCTGTGTAGGTACATATCAAACCCTTGCCAAGAAATTTTAAAATATTATTCATCGCAGTTTTTTTCTTCAGTATTTTATGGGCTAAGTGCAATCTGACTTTTGATAACAATGGCTGAATAATATTTGAGTTTGTCAGCTGACATGTCCTAAATGTCTTATTAATCCATTTATTGCCTCTTCAAATAACAAGCAACAAGACAGTGTCAGAATGCTCAGCGTTTTTGCTTTTTTGTCTATGATGTGATGGTATCAGTTTCAGGAAAAACGATGCCTCTTGTTTTGTAGGAATCTCACCAGTGACAGGCGTTTGTGAAAAGCTGTGAGTATTCAGTGCCTCAGGGTTAAAGCCAGACCCTGGGCAGAGAAAGGGTGACCTGGAAGGTGTGTGGGGGCCCCACCCACGGGCCGCTGTGATGGTCGTGGCCTCGAGAATCACACTCCGGTGAGGCCCTGAACCTCCACAGCCAGGACCAGTTTTCTCTGCAAGTGGGCGCCGAGGCCAGCGGCAGCCAGGAGAGGGCTGCAGAATCAGCCTGTGCAGTTCTGTGATGACAAGCAAAGGGTTTAGAGACTTGCTACTCACAGGGCAGTCCAGGGGCCTCCCGTATCCACATTACCTGGAACTCATTAGAAATTCAGAGTCTCAGGCCCCAACCCAGACGAACTGAATCCAAAGCTTCATTGTGGTAAGACCCCCAGGGCACACGGGTCTGGGAAGCACAGGTTAGCGTCCTGTGTTGCCTCGGGCAAAGCTCTCAGCATCGCGAGCCTGTTTTCTACTCTGAAAAGGAGGCATCAATATCTACGTCATAAGTTTGCCACGAATATTGAAAAATAATGTCTTAGAAGCACAGGGCAGAGCCTGGTATGTAGATTGTGCTCAGTGCACAGCAGACAAGAAACCACACGCACCAGGCCCGGGCAGCCATCGGCAGCCCACGCTGCGCGACCGTGGGTCTCTCGGGACCTCGCTTCTTTCGTTTCTAAAATGAAAGTTTTGGACTGTATTTCCTTTCACTTAAAAATGTCATCTGTGTATATGATGGCCTCTGTCGTCTCTTTCCTGGAACTCCTGCTAACCCACTGGGAGCTGAAGAAAGCCTCGGTGAAGGCGAGTAGGGGCGCCTGTCCTCCCAGGAGGAACTTCCCTCCTCTCACCAGCCCTAGTGCTTCACCAGCTCCAGCTTCAGGGCCCGGACAGTAGGGGAGGGAGAGGAAGCGCGTGCACCCAGCAGTTCCACCCACCGAAGGTGTTTGGTCCTGATCTGCAAAATCAGTTCCACGTCTTCTTGTCTGGCGGCAGATCAAAGGGCGAGGGGTCTGGGACGGAGAGAAATGGCTGAAGAACGGATGGTGAAGTGCTCAGAGGCCCTGGTGGGCTATACCACACTCGGTGGAAGAAAGCAACACCATCAAATCTCCACCCTTTGTTATCCACGACTTAAAGGAAAGTGAACAGGGAGGTGGACAACTGTGCAAAGATTGGCTGGAGTCAAATCCTGGGCATTGGCGAAGCATCGAGAACGCTTGTCACACATTTGAATGTGCAGGTGGACTCTGACTGGAAGCTCCTAGCAGAGGCTGAAGACACTGGTTAGGTCCTGCAGTGTGCCTTGGGATGCATCCCAGGCAACAGGCCCAGCAGCTGGAGTTCATGTCCACCGGGCTCACTGGGGAGTCCTGCACCCTCCTTCAAACCTAACTGGAAGAGACACTGATCCTTCCTCCCACCTAAGGGCTCCCAGAGCCACAGGTCTCCGCCTCTCCTGCAACACCTCCTGCTGCCTGTTCCGACCGCCCGTGATTCAGTCACCCTCCTCGGCCGCACCCGACAGCCTCTGTGTGTCTTTCTCACTCACCATTACCAGCCCTCTGGGTGCCCAAAGTCTGCTGCCCGATGCGGGTATGTTGGACAGAACAAGTGCAGGGCGGCCTTCAGCAGCGCCGACCAGTCGACCCCTCTCCGTGCTCACACCAGGAGTGATCAGGGCACACGCCCTCCCCTTATTCCTAGAAACGCTGCTGCAGCGAACGGGGACTGTTTTCCTCTGAATTCGAAGGTGGGGGCAGTCTAGGCACTTGGACGCGGGGCAGTCTAGGCACCTGGACGCAGGTCTGCTCTGTCCCGGCCCAGCGGCTGCTCACCGTGGGGATGCTGTGCAATTAGACAGCTACTTTCTTTCCCTGGTTGACGGATTAGAGTTTCCTTTTTCTGAGCATCTTTTTTTGAAGTGATCCGAAGTGTTCAGGATTAAAGAGTGTGATTTTCCCAAACTACCCAGAAAATAGAAGCAGGTCTGCAAGAGGCGGGTGCCCAGGGCCTTGAGATGAAAACGAGATGGGATGAGACCTGGGAGCTCTCCAGGCCACCGAGAGCTCTGCACATCATCCTCTGGACCTCTTTGCTGACTGTGCTGTCACCACAGCAGCCGCCTTCTCTCATCTATAAAGAGGATTTTATGTAACTTTCCATACACTTGGTTGTTGACAATTAAGTAGATTGTTTTTAAAGACACTTGAAATGACATCAGAATTTCCTAAACTTATCATTAAAACAGGAAACTTAGTTACCTTCTTACTTGAATCACTAGAGAATACCAAATAGGAATAGGAAAATAACGCAAAGGTAAGAAAAATGTCCAAGGCCGATCACAGGAGTCAATGCTCGTGATCAAATTAGCTCTACCTGGGGAGGCCGCGCTCAAGGCACCATCAGCGACAAGTGGGTGACTCTGGGGCGAGTTCCAGGCTGTCACCCCCATGGCAGCAGCTCAGGTGCAGCCCTCAAGCAGGCAATGTCACTGAGGGCCCCTCTGAAGCCCCTACTCTGAGATTCTGAGACAGGGCTTGAAGAACGTCCCAGCATCTGAACAAATGAACCCTGTGACACCTGCTGTGAGAGAGAACGATGTCCCAATTTTGCCCAGGTGATTCGAACATCTCGGTGTGGATCTGTTATGGGTTGAATTTTGTCCTGTCCAAATTCTTATGTTGAAGTCCTTACCCCCAGTGGGACTAGATTTGGAGACAGGGCTTTTTAGGGAGGTGATTAACATAAAATGAGATCACCAGGTGGGCTCTGATGCAATCTGGCATCCTCCTAAGAGGACATGAGGACACAGACACATACAGAGGGAGGATTGTGTGAGGACACAGGGAGAGGATGGCATCTGTGCGCCAAGGAGAGAGGCCTCAGGAGGAACCAGCCCTGCCCACACCTTGATCTGGGACGTCCAGACTCCAGGGCTGTGAGAGAGAAGCGTCTGTTGTTTAAGCCACGCAGTCTATGGTGCTTGGTTGTGGCAGCGCCAGCAAGCTAACCTAGGATCTAAAGTGATGCTTCAACTGCTTCAGTCTGATTCTAGGATCCTTCCACCAAGAAAGTGCCCTAAGAACTGTGCTAACACCCAGGAGTTGAAATCCCACTGGGGGTTGGTCCAGCCCCACATGGATAAATATGTCACAAAGTGTTAACTTCTCTGCTTTTCAGCCTCTGGTTATTTATCTACTTGTAGTCTATGTATATTTATGGTTATATAAATACAGTATGCAGCACCCATGTTTATATTTTCAGATATTATCTGCATGTGATACATGGTGTGTACCTTGTGTGTTAGATTTATAATCTGCTCTCTATCTACAGTGGTTACGGTGTCCTTGCATCACTCTCCCATCACAGCGTTGGTGGTCTTACCTGGGGCCTGCTCCTGGGGAATGTGGCCTTCTCTGTCCCCATGGCCCTGTGGCCCCATTGCCCAGCTGCTTTGTCTCACCTCCTGCCTTTGTCCTGAGCACCTGCCCCTCTCCTGGCCTCCCTCATCTCCTTTCCCTTCAAAGTTTCCCATTTTCCGGACTGGCTTCATGTGGCCTCCAGTGATCCCACCTGTCCAGCCCTCCTATCACCTGTGGTGGCTGATGTGTGAAGCCTGAGGACAGGGACAGCCCAGCGTCTACCGGCAGCCACAGCCCAAGGGTGTCCAGTGCTGGAGACGTGTGTGCAGGTGAGTGCACCATAGCCCCTCTGCAAACTCCAAGTGTTTCTTTAGCTGTAGATGGAAACTCGGAGCCTCCCAGCAGGTGAACCCTAAAACACTTTTCCTCTCTCAGCAGTTCAGGGCTCCCTCAGTGTCTGCGCCAGTGGAGCTAGGCCAGGCTCCCTCACTCTGAGCAGATGTTGGTCCCTTTGCAGGCCAGATGCTGTGTGTGATTATGCTTAACAGGTTATGACAGTGATCTTTAAGTAAGTGGGAATCTTGTGAGTTTTGAGTTTAAAAAAAAAAATGAAATCTACATGGAGTATCTCAAAGAGCAATAGCAGCTTCTGTATACGTTTGTCAAGCAGGAAGCTGGGTCTGCGGGGAGTAGGGTGGGGCTGATTCTCCCACACTCTTGCCCCTTTCAGGCCCTTGCCTTGCATGGGCTGTGGTGGTTCTGCCAGTGTGGATTCGAACCGACAGGTTTCTCTGTACCTTGATCAGCGTCCTGCTACCAAGAAAGCCGAAAAGGGCTGGAGCAACCCTCCTGTGTGCCACGTGAGCCTGTTCCTTTCTGCAGTCACCAGTTCATGTAGCAAGTGTCAGAGCGTTCCTGTAAGGCACGGCTCTCCACAGCTGCCAGGGGAGCTTTCTCCGGCAGGGTCTTCCTCACCGTATGTGGGATATGGCAGCCTTCGAGGCTGGGGACCTGAAGTTTTCATTTTATTCTATTTTAATTAATTTAAATTACAATGAGTATTATCACTAAGTGTATGCAGACATGTGAGGCAATGCTGGCTTAGAGCTTGTGGCCTAAGGTCACAGAGCTCCGAAGAATCTCACATGGAAGCCTTGTTTCTCCAGGTCTTTTATAGTTTGTACTGAATCACACATCATGCTGCTTCCCTATTTTTTCAGGGATTTCCAACACAGATTTTCCTGAGTACCCTGGATTAATCTCCTTTTGGATAGGTCCATGGGGCCCTGCCGCTTTTCCCCCTTAGCCCAGGGTGAGGTCCTCACAGAGCAGGAATAGCAATGGCCCACAAGGTACTGGTGGAACCCAGTAAGTTACCTCAGAGCCCGCTTGGAACACAAGTGCTATGTCCCCCAAAAGCTTTGCAATGAGTCTCCGATGGGAACAAACTCATTTAAGGACAGGCCCGGGTTGGGGTTTGCAGGCTGCAGATTCAGAATGGTTTATGACATGGGAACCACACTTTCTAACAACAAGACCTGAATTTCTCCATTTAATCCAAGTCGTGACGTAAGCTAGCGCCCTTCCATTCCTCTATTACATTTCTGTTTGGCATGGATCAAATTGCCTACGAGGTAGAACAGATTTGAACTGCAATCTCTGAACCAGAAAATTCACTTACTCTCATGAAAGTTTGTAATCTTTGGAGAGTTGCTTAAAGAAACACATAAAACCATCTTTCAGGGACATGGATGCAGCTGGAAACCATCATTCTTAGCAAACTATCACAAGAAGAGAAAACCAAACACCGCATGTTCTCACTCATAGGTGGGAACTGAACAATGAGATCACTTGGACTCGGGAAGGGGAACATCACACACTGGGGCCTATCATGGGGAGGGGGGAGGGGGGAGGGATTGCATTGGGGAGTTATACATGATATAAATGATGAATGGATGGGTGCTGACGAGTTGATGGGTGCAGCACACCAACATGGCACAAATATACATATGTAACAAACCTGCACGTTATGCACATGTACCCTAGAACTTAAAGTATAATAAAATATATATATATATATATATATATATATATATATATATATATATATAAAACCATCTTTCCTCTTTCTGTACTCCAAACTTACCTGCTGCAATTTCTTGTTAAGAAGCAAAGTGCTATTTGCCTATTCCTAGCTCTCTTTGCCTTCAGACACTGCTAAATTAAGAGCTAGGTAATTCAGTCAGCCTCAGGCCAGGCTGAGCCTCACTCTAGAAGTCACATTCCTGAGGTGTAGGGGGTCAAAGTGCCTCTCTTTGTTCAGAACCAGGTGAGGAGCCAGCCAGGGCTCGTCCTGCTCTCCAGGCTTGGTTCAGGTAACTGTCAGCCCAGTTTTCAAGCGCACACACCAAAAATGCACCAAAGCGTACATCCATTGCAAACACCTGCACTTGGATGTTTATGGAAGCTTATTTATTTTTATTCATGATCGCCCAAACTCAGAATCAACCAAGATGTCCTTCAGTAGACGAACGGATAAACGGTGCATGTCCAGGCAGCGGAATATTATTCAATGCAAAAAGAAATGAGCTATCAAGCCATGAAAAAATACAGGGGAACTTTAAATGCAGATTACTGAGTGAAAGAAGCCAGTCTGAAGAGGCTACACCCCGTATGCTTCCAACTATAGGACATCCTGGAAACAGCAGAATTACGGACGCAGTGGAAGATAAGGACTGGTGGTGTGGGGAAGGATGAATGGGTGAGCACAGGGGAGTTTTGAGGCAGCCAGTCTACTCTGTGTGAGATAAGGACTGGTGGTGTGGGGAAGGGTGAATGGGTGAGCACAGGGGAGTTTTGAGGCAGCCAGTCTACTCTGTGTGAGATAAGGACTGGTGGTGTGGGGAAGGGTGAATGGGTGAGCACAGGGGAGTTTTAAGGCAGCCAGTCTACTCTGTGTGATACTGCAATGATGAGTTCATGCCACCAGACCCTTTACCAAACCCACAGCATGTACAACGCCAGCGGTGAACCCCGATGTGAACTGTGGACTCTGGGTGACAACAGTGTGTCAATGGAGGTTCATGGACTGGAACAAATGCATCACTCTGGTGGGAGATGTTGATAATGGGGGAGGCCATGCATGTGGGGAGGTGGGTATGTGGGAAATCTCCATACTTGCTGCTCGGTTTTGCTCTGAATCTAAAACTGCTCTAAAAATAGTTTATTTAAAAATACACCAAAGCAATGAGGCCGGGCGTGCATACAGCCAAAGCCAGTGATATTTGTATGAGTCAGGTAAATCTGAGTCCTGAAAAATGATCACTCCAGGGAGGCTGAGCTGTCGAGGGACACTTATTAAGAACCTACTATATGCCCGTCTGTTGCTTAAAATTTCCTATTAGCTATTATTGTTACTAAACAATTCAAAACAAGGTCACTTCTCTCAAGGCACCTTCAATCTTGCTGCCATCAAAGCTAACAAAAGTGGAAACAGAACAACGATACATACAGGCACATTTCCCAGAACATGCCCGGTGGAGCCCTGGCCCTGTTGATTGTGCACGGCTGTCACTTGCAGGAGGCTTCCATGGACGAGTGAGTTTGGGAAATGCTGGGTTAGGCAAATATCAACAGGCTTCCTTACTGCAAGATTTCTCATAGTCAATACACACTTTAAATCTCTAAGAGGATGATACAGAGAGTCATGTTTCCCATAACCAGTTGGCCCCAGAAACAGTTTCTTCTGGGAACATCTTGTAAGATTGGTGCTCCTTGAAATACACTGAGGGAGTGATAGAGATTCATAGACTATTTGGATTATGGCCCCAGAGTGAAAGAGGCCAGGAGAAAGGACTGTGTTCCCAAGATGGTGAGGTGGAGAAGGGCACGTGTTTCTCCACTACCCACAGAGCGGGCTGAGAAGTCCTGGCACATGGGCTGAATCTGGGAGGTCAGAGGCTGAGGTGAGAGGACAGGAAGACAGCCCACAAGACTTTCCAAGGAAATGGTGAATCTTACCATGGCTGTCTGGGCTGATGACAGGACCTGGCGCAAGGTAGGAACTCAGAGTGAGTGCAGGATGCGCCCAGGTCTGAAATGTTCAGGAGGGATCCCAGGACATGAACAGCCTGGGCTGGGCCCTCACGGAATTTGAATGGCTGGAAAGAAGGAAGGGTGATCCTGCTAAGACAGGGTGTTATGAAGGTTTCCTTTCCCTCCGAACGAACGTCTCACTCACTTCTATCAGTTTCCATCATTATCTTCTGTGGAGTTCTTCATTCCCCTATCTGTGGCCCTTAAAATCCTGCGGTTGAGTGCCTGCCCTGGGTCGGCAGTCAGTTCGTTACCTTGGTTCCCAGACGATGCTTGCAACAATGCCATGGGGTTCGCCCACTCTTGGATAGATGGAGACATTGGGGCTCAGGTGTGGGTAAGTCATTGTGTGACTCCTTGTTGAGTGGCAGAACTGGGACTCAAATTCACACAGATCTGATTCCAAACCCTGTGGCCCTAAGCACAGTGTTACATTAGACTATAAGCCCTGTGCAGGGAGATTCCCAGTGTTGATGGAAGGGTCCGTCGTGAAGGAGGCCTCTGCTGAATTTTTCTTTGAACCCCAACAAGTGCCTGGCACAGTTCTCTGCAGAAATTAGAATGCAGCCAGTGGTTACTAAAGAAATGAATAAATCAAGTAAATGGGCAGAGCTGTGTGCTAGTGAGGTGCTCTTGGGACTATAGCAATGGGTCAGAATTGGAAATGTCTAGAAAACACTCTTGGATAATTATGAAAGCCATGTATAGGAGTTCAGGTTTAATTCCATATAAAATGAAGAGTCACAAAAGAAAATGAGGAGAGGTGTGTTCAGGCAGACCTCAAGCTTGACAGTGCTGTGAAATATGTTTGGGACTCAGAAAACAGTTCCTGAAAGAAATGACACATTAATGAATGAAGGTATAGTTGTTTGGAGAAAATGAACCTGGATATAAGAGTGACCATATCAAAATGTGTTTCTTAAACTGGGGTCTTCAGAACCCATGAGGTTCACTGATATATTCTTGGGAACTGTGTGTGTTTGAGAAACACATTTCTGGTGCCAAACTGACAGTCACCTCAAATCCATCATGGCACTTATGATGAATTCTTTTCAAGTTAAATGCTGTAAAGAAAATGCTTCTCTTTTGTACTGTTAATTCACAGTTTAAAAGTGTTTTTTTAGCGAACTACACGTTGGTCCCTCAGGTAAGGATTTCTCAGGTCTCAGGTCTTTGGGGTCTTTGAGGAGTGTGACTTCTTAAATGGGATGACACTGGTCTAAGTGGCTGTAGTATCCGTTCAAGCATGAGGGAGGTCAGAGCCTGGGAAAGCTCAGGTCCAAGCAGCTCTTGAAAGAGGACGTTGGGGAGCAGGCTGCTCTGCACATAGGGACCTGCAGACACCGAGAACGTCAGCGAACCAGGAACCAGCCCTTCCACTCTGCCCGGCATGAGGCTGTGGGGTTCCCATCTCTCTCTGTCTCCTGAACTCACAGCAAAAACAAAAAACTTCAATTGTTTGTTAACACATATAGTTCAAGAGGGAAAGGTTTACACTGAACCAGAAAGGATTGAGGTTTATCAGCATCTTCGCTTTGAGGCCTCATCATGTACTTCCCATGGACTATTGTTCACCTTCTTTAGAGGAGATTAACTAAAGATAAAGTGAATATTCAAAAACGAAAATATATATAGGGATTATTTAATGGTTTTCACTCCACTTCACAACTCAACTTTTGGTCGATGCAAGAGGGATGCAAAGGGAGAATCGTGCTTGTACTTCCGGCATTGGGATGGAATAAAAGAGTATAGCATTGTGGCTGTTGAATAGAGTTTTTTCTTTTTGTAGGCAGTTTTAAGAAGAATGCATTGATTCTACAACATGCTGTTGTGAAGCCATCCAGGACTGTTCACTCACTTATTTAAGACAGATATATTTTCCACTTGGGGAGTGAGAAAAAGCATGGTGTTCACTCATTGTTCTTTCTATCTGACTTTTATTTTTCTTATTTTTAGAGAAAATAAGAGAAATATCATCCCTGAAGGATGAAATATCCTCAAATATGAAAAGGTCTGCTCTCTGAAGACCAACTGTCTTAGTCTGATTTTTGCTGCTGTAACAGAATACCACAGACTTGGTAATTTATAAACAATAGAAGTTTATTTGGCTTATGCTCCTGGAGGCTGGGAAGTCCCAGATTAAGGGGCCGCATCTGGCAAGGGCTTCTTGCTGCCTTATAACATGGCAGAAGGCATCACGTGTGAGACAGTGAGAGAGGGCTGGTTTCACTTTCACAACAGATCCACTCCCATGATAATTAATCCATTCAGCAGGGCAGAGCCTTCGTGACCCCATTACCTCTTAAAGGCTCCCTCTCAGCATGGTTGTACTGGGGGTTAAATTTATAACACATGAACTTTGGGGACGTGTTCAAACCATAGCAAGGGCCCTGAGAAACACATTTCCACTGACTTCAAAATGGTTCATAAAAATGGAGTGCTGCGAGAGGAGCCGGGCATTCCCAAGAATGGTTATGAAGAGGTCTCACTGTGCCAGGCACGGCCCTCAGGGCAGGCAGCTCTGTGTAGCCCCCCATGGCAGCAGCTGGTCAGGCTGCCCAAACTCACTGCTTTGGGATCACTTCAGCACCAGCCAGATTCACTTGAACTCAATTGTCTGCAGATTTTAAACTTGTTTCTATGTGCCCAGTAGGCGGAGAAGCCTTCAGAGAAGGACCCTGACTCGGTAGTTGGTGCAGAGCAGTGACATTTGGCAGTGTTTGCTCGGCAAGTGAGTCTTTGAGGCTGCCCTCATGCTGCTCAGTGGGCACACCAAGAGCAAGAGCTGGCCAGGGATGATGTATGTATCTAGGCCTTCTCCGCCTAAGGGCAAGTCCCATTTTTCCTTAATAGGTCTTTAGAAGCACCAGTCAGCAAATGTCATCCCCCTCTGCATTCACGTCACGCTGTGCAGGGAATGCTAAACAGAGGCAGATCTAAACATAGGAGTTAGGCTTCTTCTCCATGGAGATGTGGATCTGCACAGACAAAGTGTGCAAGTGGGATTTTCCTGCTATTTCAAGGACTGCTGCTGCACCCTGCCAGCTCTTCCTGCTCTCCCTGCCTCCAGGAAGGACTGTGTCTCTTTGAGTTAGTGACGTCATCAACATTTTAAAAAAGCATTTAGGAGCTGCTGGTTGTAAATGATTACTGAGAAATAGTATTTCCCTCACTTGCAGCCGTCTGCTTCTCGTTTTGGTTCTGGAACATTCTAGAACCTTGGGAGGTGGCTGGGGCGAGTCTCAGCCAGCAGGGATGCCCAGTGCCGCTTGTCACCCCCCGAGCAACACAAGCTAGGCTGCGGTTATTCTGGGTCTGTGCGTCTGGGATCGTAGTTTTTACATCTGCCCCAGGCTCCTCCAGTCCCAGCCGTGGAAAGTCGCCCTCAGAGGGTGAGGCGGGCAGCGCACCTCTGTGTGAGTGGCCTCACCCTTCACAGTGAGTCTGTGTCTACTGAATCCCAGACTCTTGGAGACTGAGGGTTACAGGAGGTCGTGTGTCTCACGTCGCCACTTCACAGTTGAGGACGCTGCAACCTGCTTTGCTCAGTGGCTGCGCACGATGAGTAATGGCCTGAAACAGGGAAAATGTCTTGGATACATCTTGTGTAATGAGGAAAAAATGCAGCCATGTTGCAGTCCTGAGAAAATACTCTGTCAGTATCCTGCCATAAAATGACAGGTTAATTTTCAGTAGAAGATTCTCTAATAGTTCTGTGGTCTTCTAGATGTTAAACTCTTTAAGTATCTACATTGTCTAAGCGTCTAATGGAAATATTCTCAAAAAACATAAACCCTTCTTTCTTTCTCAAATAGTTTACATTAGTGATAATATTCACTCTGGAGGTGACTTGACCTGTCGTTGTGAACAGCTGTTGCTCTGGACGACCCAGGACACGCCTGGGATTCACACTGAAACGGTCAGTCTATCAGCGGGGCTGGACACAGCCATCATGCTGGGCAGCCGTGAGGTTAGAACAGAAGTCCGGGCTGTGGGGAGGCTGAGAATTGAGATGCGTGTGTGAGATGAGTCACAAGGGCTGAGCAGTGTGTGTGAGAGAAAGCACGCACAGCACCACTAAACACAAGGGAGATTTCAGGGGAGTTACGGGTGGAGGGAGGACATCAGATCTACCCTGGAAGTTAAATGTGTTTCGAGTGCATTAAATACTGCAGGCCACGGACGCCTTGTCTCCGTGTCTACTCCTTTATAAATGAAGTAAAGTTCTTGTGAAATACTTTTCTCACTCTAAAGCTCACAATCGATCTTGCAAAAAGTGTTTTAAATTCCATCCCAAACAAGCCGGGGTGAAGAGGCAGCCCGTGCACCAGGTGCTGCCAGCTTTGCCTGGCTCTCGCCTTCGCTCTCTTCCTTCCCCAGCTGCTGGGGATTTTCTGAACGATGGAGACGAGTTTGGGTTTGTCCTGCTGTGCTCTGCTCCCCATCCCCGGATCCAAGGTCCTGCCTCTGTCCTGTCCCCTGAGCCACCTCAGGGGTGCAGGGTCCCCCACTGGTCAAGTGCCCGGCGCTGTGCTGCCCATTTGCAAGTTCTTCCTGTGACTGAACTCCAAGTGGCGCTGGGACTGCTGACTCCACCTACCGGACACCCCGTGTTCTTGCTTTTGGGGTTTCTGAAACAGCCCCAAGACTCTGAGCATCTTGATTTTGCTCCCATTGCTTCTCAGGATGCCCTGCTCCTGTGGTTTGCAGCCCTGGCCTTCTCTTCGAGGACGCCTCTGCTCCTCTGCCTCACACTCAGATTGGACCTTCTTCAGTGCAGCCAGTGGCCAAGGCTTCCTTCCTGGGGCTCAGTGGAGCAGGACAGACACTGCATCCAAACTCTTCCATTGGGTTCCAGTCTGTTCCGGTCATGCCCTTGAGCCTCTAAAGCTCCTAGGTAAGTGAGGTAGCAGCTGACAGCACTTTCCACTCGATTTGGGTGGACTCCTGCCTCCCCGGCAACAATAAGAGACCAAAGGCATCGTCAAGGAAGCAGCTTGCTGAAACGCGGAGTGCCCTCCACTCTCAGGTCAGGTGGGACTGGCAGGCCAGCATGGGTTGCTGAACCCTTGGTTCTCAATGCTGGCCACAGCCATACCGTAAGGAGAACGAGAGGGTACTGTGTGCAAACACCTCTTGAACTCTGGAGTCTGCCCCCCTTCCTGCCTCAAGCCCCTCTCTCATGTGGTCCAGTCACCATTCTCCATAGAGACTACCCTAAAACCCAGCGACCTTCGTGTGCTTGAAGAATGGCACAACCCTTTCTCACAGCAGCACTCCTGCTTCATCAGAGGGAGGTTGTTAACCACCAAGTCATATTTGCTCGATTTGTGTTCAATGTATTTTATTTCTACCAATAAAATTTTAAAATATCCCCACACATGCATTGCCTGTTAAAGAGTCTCTTCCAGGTACACCTCCCTTACACATCAGTTAACTTGATAATTTCTTCCCATTCTTATAAAATAAGTTTCCTTCCCGATCAGCTCTGTCCAGCAGCAACAATAGTCCACATAGAGACATGCAACCTAAAACTCCGTTAGTGGAAGCCCAAAGCTGATGAGGCTGGGAAAAAAAGGACCGATTTGATTACAATTAGGACCCACAGGAGTGGAGCTCTGCCTATTTTAGAGGCAAAGGAAATGCCTGGGAGTCCAATGACCAACATTCCGTTTGAGGTTTCTAATCAAAAGGACGATGGAGAAAATGCAGAACAAATGGTCAAGAATAGGGAGATAATAAATAGAATTATTTATGGGCTGAGGAGAATTACCAGGAGAAAGCCCAAGAAGCAAAGATGAACAGAGAACAAGCTGACTGTTCACTCGTTTGGAAAGGCCTAATCACCAAAGAAGGAGAGGAATTATGAGAAGCAGTGACCGAGTGGGCAGGACTCACGGGGATCAGGAAAGGTGCATGGGGGGGAAATGAGAGGCCTGAGCAGCTTCCCAGTGAAGGTTTTTGAAGCACTGTTTGATTTTTTTCTCTCCCCCTCACCATCCCAAAATTTTAGTTGTGACTATTCCCGAGTACATGGCTTGTGACAAGCAGCATATAAAAACTAACGTCAGTTTAATTTTAAAACCCTAGTGATTTTCTGGAACTTAAATATCAAAGAGAAAATGTCCATATATGATGTTAGTTGAGCTTTGTCTTGCCGGTGATTTGTGCTGATTCAATTCCTTTTTCTTTCTTTCTTTCTTTTTTTTTTTTTTTTTTTCTTAAGGGGTCAGTTTTAGAATTGGGAGACAGGTGCATAAGATATGACTATACAGCACAGGTTGGTTTTTTTAAATATAGAAATATCTGCCTTTAAATGAGAACTGAAAATGGAGCTTCTTGGAGGCCACCTACTGGTGGCAGTGATCTTACCGCTGTTCAAGCTTTCTTTGAACTCTTTGTTTTGAAACAGCCTCCATAATCAATGGTGTAAGATCTACTCTCTGGTGGCAAAACTTGATCATTGAAGAGTGTGTTTTATTTTCTAAGGAGCTGAACGGTTCCAATCTGAGTATCCTGAATAAGGAGAGTGGTTGAGGGTGAGTGATGTCATTTGGGCTTAAAAATAAGTGGGTCTAAAAACTAATTGTTTTCATACATTGTTCAGATATTGACTCAAATGGCAATTTATTTTTTAAAAAATTACAGGTATCCAGAACTTGCAAAAGCTGTGTGTGGCGTAAAGGGAGACGAAGTAGTGAAGACCTGGTTTCTACCGAAGCTCTCACAGCCCAGCCTTTCACTGTGTGGCCAGGGGAAGGGTGCTCCGGGTTGGGGATGGGAACGGCGGGGCTGGGGATGCCACCCCACGAGGCCGCTGGCCTGGAAGGTGGTCATCACCGCAGGAGATGACATTGGAAAGTAGTAACAAGCCATGTGGATGAGAACAGAGGAGCGGGTTTTAAGGGAGATGCCCTAAAATGCTGCTATGTAGTTTCAGTTCCATAGACAACAAGAAATGCAGGCGAGAGGGCAGTCCAGCGGGAAGGAAGGAAGAGGGTGGTGTTGAGCCAGGTGAGTGGGGAGCCGCCCAGGGCACCGTGCTGTGCTATAGGCCAGACGTAGGGTGCTTCTGCCAAACCCTTCAGCTCCTAGTTTGGGGCCAAATGTCCTTCCCGTGGGAGAGAAGGCAGGCCCGAGGCAGCATTCCAAACCCTATCCAGACTGGTGGCTGAGTACAGATCAAATGGAGCCCAGCACGAGACGGGTACCTTCGCTGCCATGATCACGTCGTAAACAGTGAGGCTTGGAGAGGACTTGAGAGCTCCTTCAGTGCCATCTTCCATCCACTGCGTGAACCAGGATAGAAAAAAAGGAGTAAGAAGAGGTCAGTTAAGTTCCCTATTAAGTTGAGAAAATGGGGACTTCAGGTGATCATGTGAATAACCTGAATAATTTTTTTATTCCAGTTAAAAAAAATTATTTAAAAAGTACATTCTTTCGGGAACCTGAGGCAGGAGAATGGCATAAACCCGGGAGGCGGAGCTTGCAGTGAGCTGAGATCCGGCCACTACATTCCAGCCTGGGTGACAGAGCGAGACTCCATCTCAAAATAAATAAATAAAATAAAATAAAATAAAAAGTACATTCTTTTTATTAAAATTTTAGAAAGTACAGAGAAGGAAATTTTAATAACCTGCACCTATAACACTAAGACACATGTAACTTAGAAAAATGTGTAGTTAATGCCTTGATGGATTCTTTTCTATTTTTTTCTCTATGCAATATTTATATCTATCCACAAAAAGCGTACACTCATGTATTTGCATGGCTAATATATTTTACGTAAAGTTCTATACATTTCTCAACATTTCACTTAATATTTCTTTATAAACATTTTTCCAGCAGATAAAAATTTGTCAAAACAGTGATTTTAATGACGATATAGCATTTCATTGCATTTATATATCATTTGTTATTTAACTACTTCATCATTTTGGATTCACATATTTTCAATAATTTCCATTATAATAATACTGTCGTGCATATATTTGTACAAGAATATTTATATTTCTAATTATTTCCTTAGTCTAGTTTCCTAAAAACTAAAATTCCTACATCTAAAGGTCAGTGTGTATCACAGTTCTTGATTGACATACTGATTTCCATGAAGCTTTCATCAATTAACCCACGACTAGTGTTTGCAAGTACCCCTTGCCGCACACCTCCAGCAGTGTGGGCTCTTATTGGAGGCATCTTAGCTTCACTTCAGAACTGCAGACCTGAATTATTAAACACACCTCTACTACACCTGTGAAATTACCTACAAATTGTCTTAGTTTCTTTTCAGCTTTGATTTCTAGAATTGCATGACATTGAAGACAAATAATACCCATAAAGAAGGTTTTATGACCTCTTTCATTATCTGCAACAATCAGAAAGGCAAATTCACAGCAGAGTGCTGAGAAATCTTATCTGAAAATTAACTAAAACACTGCCTTTGTCAACAGAATGACTTGGGCTTCATTTCATTGCACAATTTCCTGTGTACTGTTTATTACAAGAAGAAAAAATTCCTGCCATACAAAATGCTTCATGCAGGTAGAACCAGGAATCTAAAGAAACCTGAGGAAGGTGCTAGAATCACCAGTACCATCTTTTTTTTTTTTTTTTTTGGAGACAGGGTCTTGCTCTTCGCCCAGGCTGGAGTGCAGTGGTACAACCTTGGCTCACTACAACCTCCATCTCCAGGGGCTCAAGCGATCCTCCCACCTCAGCCTCCTGAGTAACTGGGACCACAGGCACACGCCACTGTGCCCAGCTAATTTTTAAACGTTTTTGTAGAGACAAGGTCTCCCTATGTTGCCCAGGCTGGTCTTGGACTCCTGGGCTCAGACAATCCTCGTGCCTTGGCCTCCCAAAAGGCTGGGATTCCAGGCAGGAGCCACTGCACCTGGCCCCACCTTCTTTTTGCTGGAGGCTGAGCCCAGGAGAAGTTTAACTTATCAGGGAACTTAAAGACATGCCCTTCTTTGAAGGCAGAAGTCCTGTCCACATCAAATGCCCTCCCTCCATCCCTCCCAGCTCCCACCATCATCCTTCCTATTCTAGGCTCCAGGAGCGAGACACCGTCCCTGTGCCTGCTAATGTCAGTGCCACGGGCCCTCTGGTTCTCCTGCCCACCTTCTCTGACTCCGCCCAACAACCATGGGCCAGAGGCCTTTTTCCTTCTTGGCCCTTCTTGGTGGTGTAGCAGGACGAGCCGCGGACAAAACCCCTCAGACGCTGGGTTAAGGAATGATTTGGTTTTATTCGGCCGGGAGCTTCAGCAGACTCACGTCGCAAGAACAGCACTCTCCGAAGACAGAGTTTTTTAAGGCCTTTTTAAGGGTTTACAACTCTAAGGGGTTCCATGTGGAAGGGTCGTGATAGATCGAGAGCATACGTGGTTAGAGTGGGGGTTAATCTTTTAACCTCAGGCCTGGTCATCAGTGGCACCAGCTGGTCTTGCCGCTGACTTCATTCCTGTTGTTTTTCAACTTTTACTTCCTCCTTCTCTTCAGAAAGGAGACAGTAAGAGAAATGGCCTCTCTCCTCAGTGGCGTGATGCACTTCAGACATCTCGCCTGTTTTGTACTCTCCGAGCTGGACTTCTCTACTCCCTCGCCTGGCGCTGATGCCCAGAGGCCCCCTGGGCTTGGGTTCGCGGCCTTAGACCGTTCCCTGACCTTTGTAAGCACTAACTTCACTTTTGAATGTGGACGTTCTAAGCTGACTTTCTTCTCAGCCCTCTGTAAGAGTTTCTAACATCCCCATAGCAATTGGTGTAATTATTTTCACCCAGGGTGTTGGCCCTGGCTGCTTCGATTTTGAAGTAATCTTTCATTTTGCTGAGGAGAATTCATTAAAATAAATGACTATTTTCTCCTGTCATGTTACATTACAGTGTGGAGAGAACGGAGTGTAGGGGCAGTCAGACTGGCTCTGAGACCCATCGAGCAGCCATGCATCTCCTGGACAGCTCGAGGACTGATCAGGGAGGAGATACTGAAAATAAGAAATAAGAATTGCCCTTATATATGTGAGTGTGAATATACACACATACATCATGTACACAGATGTGTGTATGTGCACACGTGTGCACGTGAAGACGGATAGATGATAGAAACATAGGTGATTTATGGATAGGTAAATGACAGATATTGGTAATTAATTGATAGATAGTAGATAGGTTGATAGTATATAGATGATTCATAGATGGATGATAGATCATTGATAGATGATAGGTAGATAGTAGATAGATTATAGATAGATAAATAGATGGATGATAGATACTTGATTGATAGATGATAGGTAGATAGTAGATTATAAATAGATAGGTGGATGATAAATGATTGATAGATGGTAGATAGGTAGATAGTAGATAGAGATGATAGATGGATGATAGATGATGATGGATAATTGATTGATAGGTAGATAGTAGATAATGTGATAGGTAGATAGTAGATAGAGATGATGATAGATGGATGGATGATAGATGATTGATAGATGGTAGATAGGTAGATAGTAGGTAGAGATGGTAGATAAATAGATGGATGATAGATGGATGGATGATAGATAGTTGATAGATGGTAGATAGTAGCTAGATGATAGATGGATGGATGATAGATGATTGACAGAGAGATGGAGAGAAAGAGAAGGATGATAGACTGAGCATCATAACTTCACTGAAAGCTACCAGTTGGATTCAAAAGTCAGCAGACTGAAACATCCAATTTCTGCCAGCGATCAGAAATACTGTAATCTGACAACAAAAGATAAACAAGGGGGCATGGAAATAGCAGCTCTTCCAGAAGCTGCACCTCTCAGCATGGGCACAGAGCAGCAGAAGGGGAGCCAGAGTCCTCTCCACATCTCCTCTAGGTCGGTATTATCGTTGTCACAGTGAGTGGAGGCTGGGCCTTGTGAAGGCAAAGGCACGTGATGCTTTCTTGCTTCTCCTGTTTGGTGACTGTTACTCGTTCCCTCTGCGGTGGCTGAGGGGCTAATGATCGGTTCCTTGCCCAGAATGCCCTGACTGTGCTGGGTGTCTGGGTCTGCAGGATGACAAGGACCCCGCAGCAGAAACTCCTCTCTCTTTTCCCTGAGCACCATCTTCCATGCTGCCTGACTGTGGTGCTGGCTCCCCTCTGATATGGAGATTCATGGGGAATGACCAGGACATTTTATGTGGCAATGGGGGCTGAAGCCCCGTTCAAAACGGCTTATAAGTAACAAAAAGTCCCAGTGTGAGCGTCAGGCATGGCTGGATCCAGGTGCTCAGCACCATCTGGAAATCTGTCTCCCTCTCTGACTCTGCTGTCTCTGTGTGGGCTTCATTTCTAACATGGTTTTCTCTGCACAGCTGTAACAAAGCTCAGGGCCTGCATGATGCTTTGCAGCCAGTGCACCAGAGAGGACTTTCCCTCAAGACTTCTGGCCAAATTTGGGTGTAACATGCTGGTCTTGCTGGGGTCAGGGGCCCGTCTTTCACCAATCTCAGAGGCCAGGGGATGGAGAACTCACCTAGGGTAGTCCCAGGTTCCGTGCCTCCCCTGAAAACACAAGGTCGGAGCCTCCCCATCCAAATTAATGCTCAGACTGTCAGGGAGGAGTGACTTCCAAAGAAAAACCAAGGGCTCTTATGAAGAAGAGGAAGGGGTGCACCTACCGTTGCCAGTTCTGTTTGGAAGTGAGGGAAGGGAGGGCAGATTCCCCTGGCTTGTTCCCTAGGACAGCTGTAGTTAGGTTTTACTACACAGTCCACTGGAAATACTTCGCTCATTAGTGTTGTGCCTCTCTCATGTCTCTTTCCTTGGATAAAGGGCAAGCACATCACCAGCCACACTTGGTGCTGGTGCTGTGGCAACACTACCTACTGTGGGAGAAAGATGTGAGCAGATATCTGGAAGATACAAATATAATACAAAAATACAAATAAAATCAGTTATACAGCAAATGGCTGCGGAATCAGCAGCTCTGCTTGCAGGGTTGGGTAGTGAAAGTTTCAGAGTTGATAGCATTTGGATTGGCCTTTGACGTATGACTAGGAGCTCACCAGATAGAGAAGTGGTGTTTGGACGTTGTGTGCCGAAGGAAACACGATCTGAGAAGGCGCACAAGCCTAAGTGAGTCTGTCACAGAAGCGAGAAGATGCTGTGTCAACCGGAATAATGCTTGTGAGAACGGACCTTGATCCCTTCGTGAGCAATGAATGACTTTTGTGAATACATTGAAAAATGCTAAATTAGATGATAGGATGTGTTTGCAGGGGTGGGGATAGAGGAGAGCGTTGAAACTGGGGTAGTGGGGAACCAGTGATGGAGAAGCCTCAGAGTTCCAGCTTCACCCACAGGTCGTGAGGAGCCACATCTGTATCACCCCCTCACGCAGGCTCCCGTGAAGGCCGTGGTGTGCAGGCTCCGTCGCGTCCTTTCTTTGCAGCCTGGGCCTTGGGTTCCTGCAGGTGCTGTGGCCAAAGGTTAGATTGACAGGAAAAAAAACATTGAACAGACTCGGCTGTGTCTATCAGGGAACATGGACTGAGGCCAGTGCTTTCAACCACACTCACTTTTCACTGTGTTCAGAGGGGATGGGAAGCCTCCCCGAAGGAGGAGATATGACATGTGCAGATTGAGAGTGGGGACCACACGGATTTCCCCAGAGGCAAGCGCTGGTGACCTTGCAGCAGCTTCCACAGGCCTCAGCACCCTCCTCTTACAACGGGTGTTGGGCTAGCCAGGGCACCACAAAAGGGGCCAGCAAGACACACCCTCCTTGTCTGTTGCCCAGGCACACGTGGGCATCCATGACAGGCCATGCACATGCTAGAGCCTGACCGGAGCTCCAGCCTCCTTTGGCTGAGGCTGGAAAAGGGAAGGTGTGTTCGAAAGTTGGAGAACTGGTTTGCGTTACCCAAGAGACATTCGGTCCTTGGATACTTACTCTGGTGTCACAGAGTTAATTCCCCAGGATTGGGTGTCACAAGGATCTCGTTCCTGTGGCTGAAAACCATCCACACCTCCTTTCCTGGAACACTTCCCTCCTGGCATAGGGCAGTTTTCATGCCAGAATACCTTGGGCTACAAAGAACCTTTAGGACTGAGTGTGTCCTTCTGTTTGCTTTAAGCTTTTAAGAAAAAGAATATGCAGAGGCTGATTGAGGCAAAAATAGAGGCTATTTCTGACGTTCATTCTGAATGCCACCTGACTTGGCCAGTGTTTGGATTGTATGCCAGCCTCTTTCTGCAGGATGTAATCTCAGTGCCTTTGAGTTCAATCAGTCCTATAAATTGCTATCCCTATTCATGCAGTGTGTTTTCCCCTGCATGAGGCATTTGTGAGTTCCATTAGCACTGATAGGACTTTTAAATGCAGAAGCAGCGGTGAAGGGAGTGGCATTTCCCAGCTGCAGGGCATGGGCCTTCTTTGAGATAAAAACCCACCCTGGCACCAACGACATGGGAAGTATTCTGTGTCTTTTCACCTGAGAGCTCTTCAATTAACTGATGATCACACCTGCATAACTGCTACGAGGCCTGCTAAGGGGGAGCCTGGCCCAGCCATCTCCTCTTTGTGGTCACAGGCATGAAGGCCCTGGGACATCCCCTTTCCTCACTGTCCCCTCACAGCGTTTCCTGACCACTGTGGCCTTTGCTCCATCACCCACCTGTGCGGCTCATCCAGCCATGCACCTCTCCAGCTCAGAACTCTGTGTTTTCCCTGTTGTTTGTA
Organism: Rhinopithecus roxellana; assembly: GCF_007565055.1. Lineage (NCBI taxonomy): Eukaryota > Metazoa > Chordata > Mammalia > Primates > Cercopithecidae > Rhinopithecus > Rhinopithecus roxellana. The sequence continues at coordinate 23,306,758 of NC_044557.1, forward strand.
TGAAACCAGCTTCCAGCCCTGCCGCACAGTCGGCACGGCCTCCACCACAGCTCTGGCGAGCCTCTTGGCCGGCTCCTGGTGACGGCGTGCACCTCCCTGCTCTGAGAAGGTCCCCCTCTCCTCTCTGCCCACCCTGTACAGAGACATCCTTCAAGACCCCCCAGAGGAGTGTGGCCTTTCTCCTCAACCCCAAGAGGACGGCCTCTCACGTGGCTCTCACTCATCTGACCCCTGTGGCGATCTGAGGGTAGGTGGCGCTCACGGGCCCACGTCTGCCAGCCTGCACCTGGTTGGAGACGCCTCCCTCTCATTTGTCCTTGCTTGCTGCATGAGTTTGGCAAGTGCTTGCCTCTTTGAGACCCTCAGTTTTGACACCTGAGAAATAGAAAGGCGGTGCCTTCCCCAGCTGCACTGCAGAAGAGTTTAGGTGCATGTGAGAAAACGCGTTACGAACGACAATGTGAGCAACACACAGCATGCTGTGAACATCGTCATCGTGAGTTCCCCGGGGGTGGGGCTAACACCCAGGCATTCTTACACCTCCCACCAGGCTTGTCATGAGCGTATGCAAATGAAGGCCATCGAGTGTGTTTGATCATTGATGTATTTCTGTATTTTTAATTTTAGGATATAACAACTTTATTTTTAGCAGCTATAGCAGCCAAAACTTTGTTACCACTCAGCAGTTGTATGTTCTTCAAGAGTAGGTTTTGTGCTTTAAAAATATCTGAATCCTCTACCATTTACAGGTGTTCTGTACATATTTGGTGTATGGGTTGCTCAGGAAGGAAGAAGAATGTGCCCTTTTTGTCTTTTAAAAAGACGGCTTGGTACTCCCTTGCCTGCATTCCTTCTCCGTATTTAGAAACAAACCACAGAAGGGAAGGTAAAGGAAGCCTCTTGAAAGATAAGGCAGGAAAAATGAGGATGGAAACAAACTCCCTTCAGAGAGTTGACGTGGAGCCGCCATTGGCCTTGAAGGCCAATCTCCAGAGGAAAATAATGGAGACTCTGAAGGAGGGTGGAGAAATGAGGACAGAACTGCAGAAGAGTCAAGATGTGTAATATGCAGACATTAAAAAATGCCCATTTGGATGATTCATGTAATTGTAGAAATGAACTCATTTTCCTCTTTTTCTTTTTCTTTTTTATTATACTTTAAGTTCTAGGGTACCTGTGCACAACACGCAGGTTTGTTACATACGTATACATGTGCCATGTTGGTGTGCTGCACCCATCAACTTGTCATTTACATTAGGTGTGTCTCTAATGCTATCCCTCCCCGCACCCCACCCCACAGCAGGCCCCAGTGTGTGATGTTCCCCTTCCTGTGTCCAGGTGTTCTCGTTGTGAAATGAACTCATTTGCATGCTTGTGTCATTGTCTTATGTATCCTGAAAACAAACAATGTGCTTTTCATTTTGTCATTTAAATTTGTACTTGTCTTTCTCAGGTTTTTGTGTCTGTTTCTGCCGTAAAACTTAAAATACATCCTAAATCACCTGGCTGCCCCGCTGTTATTTTCCATTTTTCCTGCTATTTTATTGGCTTCAAAGTTTCTCTTGCACTGAACTCTATTCTCCTTTATTTAGCACTAGATGAAAAAGCAGACTAGGAAGGCTTTGGTCTCACATTGTCTTGTTAACACCTCTGCCTCTAATGTTATGGCTTTAGTGCTCTGACCTCCGTTGCACGCACTTGGGGGAAGTGTGTTCCATGTCTGCACATCATGTGGTGGTTTCTCCTCCTGAGAAGGGGACGCTGTCAGGTGCCACGTGCAGGAGCCTCAAGCGTTTGAGGACGGGAGACCGGGCTCATGCATGGTGCCTTTTAGACTTCCAAGTTGGTGCTTACTCTCAGACGTGAAGCTGCCTTCCTTTTGGGCTTCTAGATGTCATCAACTGGGGACAAAACACAACTACACAGACCAGAAATTCCTTGGAAGTTGAGCTTTAATTTTTCTCCAGAGTTCTTTTTTCACAAGCCACCCTTTCAGAACTTGGAGCCAAATTACTGTGATTTGTGTGCAGTTTGAGGCCAAGAACGTGTCCAGCCACAGAAATCTGAACTCCGCCACTGGGGTTCCTGTTCACAGGGAGGTACAACAGCTGCCTGTGCCACTCCTCCTCCTGCCCGGCCTCGGGACAGAGGGAGGTGAAGACAGAGCATCTGCTCCCTCAGGTTGGGTCTGCACGCCCCGAGAGAAGAAACAGATGAGTCTTGGACGCAGATGAGTCTTGGACGCAGTTTTGAAGCTCTGTGAGCCGGCACAGTGCAGGGTGGACAGTGGACAAGGCACAGAATTTGCCATCCATGAGTTTGTACCAAACCGGAGAAGCAAAGGCCCATGTGAGAAATACGTAGAATGAGGTAGTGTTTGATAAAACCAGAAGTGTGGCTCATACTCAGTGCTCTAACTCAAACCGGGATCAGCCAGAACGTGTGAAGAGAGGCTTAGAAAAAGGTGACAGTGATGAAAATAACAGCTAGCATTTACTAAACGTCTTGCATGACTAGGTATTCCATATTCATTAATGAGATCTTTTCATAACCCAGAGTTATCAACCCATCAATATGCAAATACGCTACTCTCCATCCAAAACTAAAGCAAACAAAAAGCAGCAGAAACCCTGACTTCCCTCTCTGGTGCTCATGCCTCCACCTCCAGACACCAGCCCATCCTCTGTCACTGTAAACCCCCAAAAGAGCCGCCCGTCCTCCTTTCTCCGTTCAGCCACTTCTCCCTCTCTCTGTTGCCTCCAACTCTAGGGTTCAAAAGGAACTGCTCTTAACCAAGTTTCCATTAATGTCCATTTTGCAAAATCCAATAAAAAGCCTCACTCTTCACCTTCTTTGTCCTCTCAATAGTGTTTGGACACTTTTTTATTATTATCATTGTGAGAGTCTTGCTCTAACACCCAGGCTGCAGGCAGTGCAGTGGTGTGATCGTGGCTCACTGCAACCTCTACCTCCCCGTCTCAAGCAATCCTCCCATCTCAGCTTTCTGAGTAGTTGGGACTACAGGCATGTGCCCCAACGCCCAGCTTTTTTTTTTTTTTTTTTTTTTTTAGAGATGAGGTCTCACTTGGACACTTTTGCTAACCTTTTAGAAAGCAACATTCGAAATATTTTTCTGTGAACAGTTTTTTCACTTGGCTTCCAAGGCACCACCTGTGTGACTTTCCTTCTGTCTCCTTGCTACACAGTTGGACCCTTCTCTCCCAGCCTGTCCATTTTGTAAAGCTCCAGGGTACGGTCCTGCCTTTCCTCTGTTCCTCCCCAGGCCATGCCCCGCCGTCCCAGGAGTCATGATGCTGGTGGATTCACAGATTTATATCCTCAGCCCTGATCTCTGGGCTCACATATCCAACTTCTTGTGGGACATCTCCACTTGGAAGTCTGGTTCAAAACGGAACTTTTGACTTCTCTCCCTGCTCTGTCCCTCGCTGTAGAAAGTGACACCCCATTTACCGGGCTGCTCGCGGCCCAGACTTTGGAACTGTCTTTAAACCCACACCTCCTGCCATCCAGTGAGCCTTGATGCCTCTACACTCAACACACATTCCAAACTGGACAGGTTGTCGGCCGCCTCATTCTACACTGGGTCCAAGCGCCACTGTCCCTTCCACGGGAGCTTGGCAGCCCCGTGCGACCTGGCCTCCAGCTGCCTCCCTCCTCCACTCTCCACACTGCAGCCGGAGCCCTTTGTGAAAGGTAAATACCATCACAGCATTCCCTTGCTCAAAACCCAGCAGTGAAATCCTGTCACCCTCAGAATAAAGCCCCTGCCCCTCACTGTGGCCCACAGTCCTGCATGGCCTGGCCTCCTGGGTGAGCTCCACCTTCCTCTCTGCCATCCCTCGCAGCTGAGACCGTGTCCAGCATGGAGCAGGCACCAGGCACGTGCCGTCTCTTAAATTATGTCCACTCCACTGTCAGGGTAGATTGAAGCTTGAAGAACTGAAGTAATGTAAGTGCTTCCACGGTTCTCCTGAGTGGCTGAATTTGAGCCCAGGTCATCTGATTCCAAGGCAGCGTAGACGCACTGCCTGCCTCACGCAGGGCTCCTTTGTGGTGGCTGGGAAGCTTGGGCATCTGTTAACTGTTGGAGAAAAAGGGGCCGGCATTCATGTGCGGGGAACCAGCAACAAATGTGAAGAGGAAAGAGACAAACATGGTCAGTGGAATTAAGAGGAGACGAGCTTTTCATGTGTTCCAGAGTTGGAACACAGTATGCCGAGCGTGGGGCCTGAGGAGTGGAAGGCGTCCGTCAGGGGCTACGGGACCCGGACACACCCCAGAGCCAGGGGAAGCTGTGGAAGGCCTGTGGCCGGGGAGCCGCGAGGTGCCCCAAGCTCACTGTTTATTCCATCAACAGGCACACCAGGGGTTTCCACAGAAATAATGGATCTGCTCTATAAAGTCTGTGGAAAAAGAAAAAGCTACATGTTTTTGTGTCTGTTGGCAAGGAAATGTACTTCATCTCACATTTTAAATTGAAATGTGTGGCACTTAACGTCTTTCTCTTAAAAAACATTCTGTTTTCAAATCAGTAAACATCCTATAAAAAGCAATAAGAAATTCTTACTGACTTCACATCCAATCTGTTTGGATCATTAGGCTTCAGATTACACGACACCCAAAATCCTTCCAACCCGGCATCTGACATGAGAATGGAAGCGCGCACAGTACGGAACCAGTTTGAAAGAATTTGGAACCATCTTTTCTTTGCTCTCTGTGTGTGTGTGTCTTATATATATGATATATACATTTTATATATTTCTACTTCTTGAGCAATAATATTTTGTTAACAAAGGGGCACATTTTATTCCAGATTCCAATTTCTTTATGAAGAGACTGGAGAATGCCCCCTTTTCCCTGTGGTTTTAATAACCTTGTTCTGTCTTTAACCTAAAGAGCCTCTCACAATTGGCCAAAGCTAGAATACTTAGAGCTTGCTGTGCTGTGTCCTCTGTGGAAACTTCTCCTTGAGAATTACCAATGTTTCAGAGGTGACATCACTTTCCATATGAATAGATATGTGTTACATCTTCAATTTACCAGAAAACTTTACCTGAAAATCTTCTTTTTTCCTCTAAGAATGTTGGAAACTGAAGTAAAATTCATAAAGATGACAAAGGAGCGTATGAAAAAGATGCTCCACATGGTATGTTACCAGGGAAATGCAATTAAAATGTCAGCAAGACACCGCCACACCCCTGTGAGAGGGGCCAACATCCAGACCCTGACAGCACCCAATGCTGACGAGGAGGTGGAGCAACAGGAACTCTCATCCATTCCAAAGTGCGCATGCAAAACAGCACAGCCCACTTTGGAAGACCGTTTGGCAGTTTCTTATAAAACAAAACATTTTACCACGAAATCCGGCAATCATGCTCCCTGGTATTTACCCAAATAAACTGAAAACATATGTCCACGCAAAAACCTGCACACAGAGGTTTACAGCAGCTTTATTCATAACTGCCAACACTTGCAAGCAACCAAGATGCCCTCCAGTGGAATGGATAAACTGTGGTACATCAGACAACGGAGTATGACTCACAGCTAAGCAGAAGTGAGCTGTCAGGTCATGAAAAGACGTGAAAGAAGCTTAAATGCATGGTCTCAAGTGAAAGAAGTCAACCTGGAAAGGGTACATACCTGTATGATTCCAACTATACGACGTTCTGGAACAGGCAAAATTATGGAAACAGTAAAGCACCCATGGTGGTCAGGGGTTAGAGGGGAGTAAAGCACCTGCGGTAGTCAGGGGTTAGAGTGAGGGAGGGATGAACAGTGGGAACGCAGAGGATTCTTAGGGCAGTGAAACCACCCTGCATGATGCTGTGATGGGGGATATACATCACTGTACTTGTTTGAACCTATAGAATAACAACACCCAGAGTGAACCCTGATGTAAACCATGGACTCTGGGTGACAAGAATCTACTCGGCCCCATTGACTGTCACAAATGCAGCTCTCTGTGGGGGACATTGAGGGTGCGGAGGCCATGTGAGGGGAGGAGTGATGGGAACTTTCTGTACTTTCCACTTAATGTTACTGTTCTAAAAACTAAAGTCTATTTAAAAGAAAAAAATCCATTAAAAAAGTTATTGATTTATGACCACTGTGCTTTCTTGATCACTACCAGATATTTCTCCTAAAAGGCAACTGAGAAATATGCCTAAGCTGAAAAATCTTTCCAGGACAGCACTTCAGTGAACCATTTAGTGAACACAGTGCCCCAGGACACAGACAACTCTGCAGCGGATTCCAGGATTCCACGTCCCCGCCAGAAGCCTGTTGGCTGCTCCCTGCAGGGCTGGGCGTGTCTGCCCTGTATCTGAGGCCCTGCTGTGTCGGCCGTGGGGAAGGGCACAGGTCCCAGCCAGCACCAGGCATCCTCACCTCTGGGGTTCTCTCCGGGTTTGTCTAAAGTCTGAGTGGCTCCTTCCGTCTGAGGCAGCATTTGGTCTGTGCCTCGCCATCTTGAGCTGTTCTTGAGTGCAGTTTCGGGACATCATCCAGCATGCACCGTGGCCTCTACCCCTGGCACAGAGTTTAGGGGTAAAATTCAGATACCAAGAAAGGACTAGAAGCAGCCCAGACAGGATGAGGGGTGCAGCTGCTGGCCGGCGTCACCAAAGGTGTCCCTATGGGAGTGTTGCAAGTTGAGTTCTGAGTGCGATGTTATTTGAAAGTGTCCAACTCTGAGGGAAAGAAAGACAAGAGATGACCTCACAGCTGATGACATGGAGGCCCTGAAACATCAAAGGCCACACTCAGCTGGTGTCAGAGGCAGGTCCTGGAGGGGACAAGCAGGAGACGGGAGGTCCAGACGGACCCCGGGCCTGGGTGGCCTGGAGGGACCTGGGTGCTCTTTAGGAACCTGCCTCTTTTTATGAGACTGGTGTGTTAGGGATGTCCTGTGTTAACAATCGTGAGGGCACTGGGAACTCTGGGATTAGGCCAGCTTCCCACAGTCATTCCCTAGCGGGGCAGCTGTGGGGTCTTCCCCAGTCCCCCCTGCCGAGGGTTGGTCTGAGCCCATCCACCACGGTTGCTGCTGCCTGGAATCCACCTCAGACCTGCGTTCTTTTTTTTCTTTTCTTTCTTTTTTGCTTTCTTGCTTTATTTTTGTCATAAGCCTCAGTCTTTTATAAGACCACTTTACTGAGACATGATTGGCATGTAAAAAGTTGTACTGGTTAGTCCTGTTGCTACTTCTCAAGGCCGCTGTCTTCTCAGATGGAAAAGTTTTACAAAATCCGCTGCCTCACTGTATAAATGCATGCCCCGACCCCATGCCACCTGTATAAAGAATGCTGTGACCGCACTGCCTTTAATTGCTGCTGCAGATCCAGCTTTCAGCACTTTCTTGCTCTGTGGTTCTGCAGGAGACATGACCGAGGTCCCTGGTGGCAGAGAGTTGAGAACAGAGGGATGCAGGAGGCAGGTTAGTCCTGGGAGAAAGTGGTCAGTTGCCAAACTGATTAGAAATTTGATCTTACGTTCAGTTTGATGCAGGAACTGAGATTCACAGGGCAATCTCTGCAGACCACTTTCCACTGTGAAGTCTGAGATGAAAGGAAGATTGCAGGACAAAGAAAATTGGAAAATGCCTGATGCGCAGCCTGTTTGGAAGGTACAGAGTTTGGAGATCCCTAGAAACCGGAAACTGAAAAGCACGGCTCCTCAGGCAAGGTGCTTCCCCTACAGCTGCAGGGCCCCTGGCTAGTGACCTCACACCCCACTCAACACCAGTGTGACCCCACCCAGACCCCCACAGCCTCAGAATTGGACTGGGGGTTGAGGGGAGGTGTTGGGGCAACAGGGAAGAGGACACATGGCCTGCGCTTGAACGTGGAGTATGGACTCCAACACAGAGCGTCTCCAATAAGGCCCTTTCCAGCACAGACAGTACAGCTGGGACAGCTTGTTCTTGTGTCTAACAGAGAACCTTCTGTCTGAAGACTGGAGAAAGAGCGACAGTGCGCTTTCCTGTGAGGTACTGGTTCACGTGATCATGGAAGCTGCAAAGTCCACAGCCTGTCATCTGCAAGGCAGAGATCAGGGAAAGCCGGTGGCTTTGTGCAAAGGCCTGAGAGCCAGAAAGTCAAGGGCAAGAGAAGACTGGTGTTCCAGCCCCACCATCAGGCAGAGAGGAAATTCAACATTCCTCCGCCTTTTGCTCTATTCAGGCCTGCAGAGGATTGGAAGAGTCCAGCCCATGATCTTCACTCAGTCCACTGATTCAAATGCTCATCTCTTCTAGAACCATCCTCGCAGACACACCCAGAAACCATGTTTTAACAGCTGTCTGGGCATCTCATGGCCCAGTTAAGTTGACACATAAAATTAACCATCACATGAGAACACACCTTCAAATTCAGGTTGCTTTTGAGTGCCTGAGTATGGCGTTCTAAAAAGCATGTGCATATGAGGTATTAGAATGAAGACATGCTTATTTAAATTCCATAATAGAATATGTAAATTAACATTTTATTGTATTTGTCTTAAATATGTCTTTAATATAAATATACCTATTATATAAAAGTTCCATCATTTCATAGTATTTGGTGGTCTCAATTCAGTCCAACTTAATTTAACTATAAAAATTGTTTTGAAAACTTAAGTTACAGGGAAGGAAAACTAAGACAAACGCAGCCTTGACTTGCAACGAGTTTACAAATTAGTAGAGGAAGAAATACTTGTGCACAGAAGGCCATGATGCGGACAATGTTTGTCAGGGTATTCTGAGGGGGCGTCTTTCCAAAGTAGCTCTGATTATGAATGTCCAAGGTCTCCGCATTGTCTGCAGGAGAAGACCTAACCCCGTACAACTTCCTACAGAGACATTCGCCATCAGAATCCATTTTCCTTCTCCGTCCTCTGTTTTCTCCTCACCTACAGTCAGGACCCTTTAGGTTTTAGCCACACCCAGCCACTCACAGATCTCTCAAAAATCATGTTCTCCCATTTGTCCTTGTGCGTTTACCGGGATTTTTCAGCCTAGAATTCTTGTCTTCTTTTCTACACTGAGTAGGCATCAGAACTTATTTCAGCATTCCCCACTTCCCCAGGCAGGGTTTGCCTTTTCCTCTCTGGCACTCCTTGGCCACATTGTGTGTACCTATGATTGATTTTCAATCTAAAATTACAATGAGTCATTTATTCATCTGCTTTCCTCGGCTGAGGAATCCTCTGGCCAGGGCCACTCTTCTCACCCTGCAGTTCACTGAGGACCCTGGGTGCACCCTGAAGATGCAAGGCTGGGGAATGGGGGTGACTGCACTGGTGAAGGGGCCTCAGGAGCAGCCTTGTTCCTCCTTCTTATGCTGTTCATCATGATGTTCAGAAACGTTTCGTCTTGGCTTCACCTGTCAGAACAGTGCCCGAATCTTGGTCGTTTTTCCTAGAATGCCAGTGCACAGAATAACGGCCCCAAAGGTCCCAAATGCCCCTACATCCTAGTCCCCAGAGTCTGTGGATACTCTATCTCACCTGGAACAGGGGCTTTGCAGATGTGACTAGGTTAAGGATCTTGAGATGGAGATGATCTGGTTATCTGGGTTTGTCACAGGTCCATACAGGGGGAGGCAGGAGAAAGGTGTGAGGATGCAAGCAGAGGTCACCGTTGGCGACTGAAGGTGCTGCCCTGCTGGCCTTGAGGATGGAGGATGGGCACAAGCCCAGAAAGACGGACCCCTCTGAAAGCTGGAAAAGGCTGGGAACAGATTTCCCCCCAGAGGCTCCAGAGGAACACAGCCCTGCTCACACCTTGATTTCAGGACTTTGGGCCTCCAGAACTGTAAGAAAATTAAATTGTTTAAGCCACTAAGTGTGTGGCGACTTTTTACAGCAGCTGCAGGAACTAACCCAGAACCCCTGTCTTTCCTCTTCCGAGCTGCTCTCCAGCATCCCTGCTTTCAGGGTTCCATGGCCGATACCATGCACAGTACTCCTGTGAGGGAGGAGGCATATAGTGAACGTATTTGCTTTGTGGTTAGAAGAGTTATTTCATAATTTTGGTGGCAAAATAATATCAAAAGTACAGTACAGTCAAGAACTTTTGGAGAAGATGAGATTTCTAGAGAATTCTGGGTACCAGAAAGTCACACTGAATTTGAGTCGGAGGAATGCCTATATTGGACACAATTTACAATGATGTATTCATTTCTATTTAATGCATGGGAATCTGTACATCATAGAGTTTTGTAGAGCTAAACATAACATGCACCTGATCTTTTCTACTATTAACCCTGTCCTAAGTTTCCTCAGAGAATTAAAAGCACATTTAAGAGGAATTCTGTGAAGGTGGCAGCAATGTTCTGTTGCTTTTGTATGTCCCCAAATTCTCCCAGAAACATACACGTACTAGATTTTACAGCGAAACAAAGGCCCCCACGTATGGCAGGGCAGAGACAAACACCACGGCTCAAAGCTCTGTGTTGAAGGAAGTTGGGAAGGGAAGTATGCTTCCGATGGCCCCACAAGCAGAAGCACCTCAAGGTGCCAAAAGGAATTCATGGGGAAGTGAGGTATGAACAGGGAGCCCAGCCCAGGAGCTCTTAAAGGACACAATTTGCAGCTGAGCCACAGGGAGCATGAATGGAACAGGATCCCACAGTCATGGAGCCATCTGCTCGCTACAAACTCCTGTATGGAGCACATCCCTGCCCTGCAGGAAAGCTGCCAGGAGCAGACTCAGATCCAAGTTGAGCAGGAGCAGGACCAGCGCAACACAGCAAAGGGAGGAAACTTCACACCAGACTGGGGAGCGGGGAAGGCTGGTTTCTGAACGCACAAGGCCAAGATGTTGCTGTGGAGACAATAGAAATTCTGGAGCCGCGGCACTCGGGGAGCTGTCCCAGTCTCCTGCCGTGTCTCACTCGCTCAGGATAGCACAAAACCACCGCGGGAAAATCCACACAAGCATTGTCAAATCCCAGCCACCATAAAAGCAAGTCAGGAAAATATAGATTTCCTGAATATTAAAAATAAATCACTATGTTAACAACTATAACAATAATGATGAAAGCAAACAAGTTAAAATAAAAACGTTAAGTTAGACCCCTGGAGGCAAGGTGGGCGTTTATATGCTGCGTAATTTGAGTATTACTTTCATATCATTGAGAATCAAAGTTTTTGATATGATTGAAAGGCAATCATTGTGCAACGGATGAGGTTAACTCAAAACACTGTATTCCTGAATTTGAATCATGCAATATGAAATGACTAGTTCAACCAAAAAAAAAAAAAAAAAAAAAAACTTAAAACAGGCATGAAATCCAGGTCAGTGAACACCTTGTGAGTAGACTGTGGTCGCTCGTGGCCTCTCTCAGCAAATGAGCTGTGGCTTCTGGAGAAATGCAGAGTTCCAGGCCTGAGCCAAGCACGTTCCAGCTGCACCTGCAACAGCACACCACACCCAAAGGAACAGACTTACCAGAGCCCGCCGAACTTATCTCCAAAGGCTCACCCAAATAAGCCCCCATTGGCCAATGATGTAAGAATGTGAGCATCAATAAGAAAAATAAACACTGCATTGAAGCACAATTAATTTATGAGTTAATGGTGATACTAAAACAAAGTAAAATAAAAAGCCCAAAATATGAACTTGGCCTCAAGGTAAACAACTAGTCAATCAGGAATTTTTTCTTTAATAAAAATTTGGAATTGAAATATCATCATTTCATAGCTCCTAATGAATCAGTAAATCTAGGCAATGGTCTTCAGTGGCTGTGGACACCACAGGGAAAGGCCACCAGACACCATGTGCTGCAGGTGGACCTTGCTTGCCCCGTGGGAGGAGCTCAGGAACAGCCACTCTTGCCACATGTGCAGATACAACATAGGGCTTCATGTGCAAAACTTGTCACACAGAAGTGACGGATGCTCACTCTTCCACAGCATGGGCTGGATGCAGAAGTTTCGGGTGCACCAGGTTTGGGAGGGGGCCTGGCTGTCAGGCTTGTGTGTGCCAACACCCTTGCAGGGCAGAGCCAGCTCAGAGGTGGGGACGGCGAGTTTCTCTGCATCATGAGTGATCTGTCCAGGGAGCTCCAGGCCAGGAGCCCGGAGAGGGAGCAGACATCTGGAAGGAGGGTTTGCTCACCACCACCTGGGCTGCTTTCTCACCATCCTGTGGGCCGCAAGTCTGAGACGAAGGAAGGTGCCAGCAGGTTGGGTTCTGGTGGTACTGGGTTCATAGACGGCCCTTCTGCCTGTGTCCTCACCAGGAGGACGGAGGGCTCTGGTCTCCTCCTCTTCTTTTGACACCAATCCCATTACAGGACCTCATCTAACCCTAGAGACCTCCCAGAGGCCCCACCTCCTCATACCATCCCACTGGGGTTAGGGCTCCTCCTCATACCATCCCACTGGGGTTAGGGCTCCTCCTCGTACCATCCCACTGGGGTTAGGGCTTCAACACAGAAATTTGTGGGGCAGACACAAACATTTGGTCCATGACGGAGCCCGGACAGCTGTGCCCACCTGGGATGCCAACACCACCCAAAGACCCTGAGGCTCCTGAGGGCAGCCGGGTCCAGCTGAGATTGCTCATTGCTGAGCTCCCAAAAGGAGGAAAGGAGCTGCTGCATCCACATGCATCTTCCATCATTCGGCAAGAAATAAAACGAGAAAGTGGGCCTGACACTGGTCCAACCTCTAGTTCCGAGTACCGGAGGTGGAGAAATATGTTAAATGGCTCATGGGAACGCTGTGGGAAATCAGACAATTCTATGTCTTGGACAAAAAAGGAGAGGAAGGGTCAACTCTAAGGTTACAAGAAATGCAAGAGACACACCAATTAATCATGGCTGAGACCCTCTGATTCAAACCAACAAACTCTGAGTATGATTGGCAGGCATTTGAGGAAATGTGGATATTTTATTTGTCTGTTGCTGTGTAACATGCCACCCCAAAACACAGTGGCCTAAAATAACACCCATTTTATTTGCTTACAATTCTGTGAGCCAGGAACTTGTACATTTTATTGTCTTTTGTACATATTGGTAAATTTCCATAATAAAAATAAAAAGCAAAATAAATAAGTACAAAGCCAAACATACATACACATCTGGAAGGGAACAGGAATGGACCCCATCCTACAGGGCTGTGAGTGCTGCAGAATCCTAAGCAACCTCACTTGTAGACCAGAACTGGATGTGCGTACTGTGACACTGGGTTTGTGTGCCACTCTGCAGCAACAAAAGCGATCTGAATTGTACCAAAACCTCACCAAAGAGGTTGTCTTCCTGGCTCAACCCTAGCCAGAAGCTGAGCTACCAAAGGTATGTGCATTTTCTGCATGCTTTATCACATCCACGGTGCTTTATCTATTTTGATTTTAAATATGGAAGAGCCTGAGAGTCCATTTCAGCAAAATGCTTCTGGTGAGAGGGCAGCTATTCTATTCCCCCCTTGGGGGCAGTGGCTTGTGGTCTCCCAGGGGGCATCTGGAGTCCGTCACACAGTAACCATACACAGAGCTAACGGCTCCTGCAGCTGTGTGGGCAACGCTGCTGCCTCTAGGCCCAGCGGCCTCTTCCCTCTCATGCTTCTTCCCGTCTGTTCTGTGCCCATTCTCTGACCCACTCCACTCCTCTCCCCACACTCACTGAAGATCAGAGAGAGTCTGACCTTTACTCCAGCTAAGGGTAAATCCCTGGGGAAATTTTGCAGCAAAAGAGCAGGTGGGGTTACCCACATCCTCTTCCAGACATCACTGAAACCAGGCTTGCTTCTGGCCTAGGCTGTCCGCTGCTGACAGAAGCACCAGGGAGCTAGGAAAGCTCTGCGCGTGGGTGTTCCTCCTACAGGCGGTGGAATCTGCCTCCTCCACTTCCCTTCCTCCTTCCCTATCCCCAGTATCCAGTCTCAAAGCAGTCCTGTTGATTCTTTTGCCAAAGTCATCTCTCAACGGAACCTTCCGACTGGCCTCTCACTCTCCGCAGTACAGAGGAAATGAGCCCTAAGGAGGGAGATCGAGGCCAGTCGCATCCACATTGAAAGATGAAAAGAAGCCAAACCCTTCCCTGCAGCTTTGGGTCCCGCTGGCCCCCTGGCTCTCAGGGCAGCCCCTCAGGGTTTCTTTCTGAACTTTGATGGGGCGAGCACCCTCCCCGCTGCGTCTCCTTGCTTTTCGCTCTGCCTCACCCCGACCTTCCCACTTTCCCAGGCTCCCCGTGACTCTAACGGGCTGGGAGGAGGAAGCCCCCGCACGATGCACTGTGTGACACAGGCTCATCGCTCCGTGAGCTTTTCTGGTCTATGTAGTCACCAAGTCACCACATGTGCTCTTTCTTGCCACTCATATACATTTTCCTGAAAGCCAGACCCTTGCCTGTCCTGTTTGCCACACTCCTAGAGCCCTGGGCCCCGTGGCCAGGGTTAGTGTTCTGTAAGTGTTTGCTGAATGATCCCAAATCTGACATGGCCCGATTCTGCCACCGGTGTCTCAGTGGAGCAGGCTTCATGAGTTCCTCTCTTACGTGAGAGTTTGGCAGCCTTTGTGAAGGGAGGAAGAGGCTGCAGTGCCTTCCTGGACAGAGGAATGACTCCCGCAGTGTGGGTTTTACGCATGTGCAGGCCACGAGAACAGGCACTGGGAAGCGGGCAGGCCTCTCTGCAAGCCTCTGCCCCACAGAGGGCACCCAGTCAATGACATAACAAGAGCCCCAGTAGTGAGGGGGCAGGACTGGGTTCGAGCTGTGGGGTCCAGTAGTTGTGTTAAGTCAGAGCCGTAGAGTGAGGCACACTATCACTTTCAGGAACAAACACCCCAAATTTTCATGGGCCACTCATGGGCAGCCTCTGCCACCAAGATTCATGACCCATGGAACAGCATGTTATCCCTGCTTCTCCTGACCTCTCCATGAAAGACCAGCTCTCCTGGATCCTGGGGCAACTGGACCCCAAGGGTACCTCCCCTGGGAATGGATTTACTTTTTTATCAGCAGGAATATAGTAGTTCCCCAGGATCAGCTGCTGAAGCGATCAAGCATTCCTTCGACGGAAAACCAAGCCCCAAGAAGTGGCCTTTAATTAGCCCCTGTAGTCATTCCAAACTAATTTTTTTAAAGTGCTCATTCATTTAAGTGGATGCTATGTGCTTTAAAATAAGAGCTGGCTGCGTCTCCTAGGAGAAAGTAACTCTCAGTGGCCTCTGTGAGTTCCAGCTCTCAGGTGTGGTGACCGCAGGGCAGCTCCATGTGGACGTCAGCTGCGTTCCAGATTCAGACTGGGCCCTGGAGGCGGCAGATGGGAACCTGCGCTCCCCTGACCTTGAGAGCAGGGAGGTCAGGAGCCCTGTGGGCTGAGGAATCCTCTGAAGCACTTGCTGGCCTGGAAAGAATGTGTTTTTCAGGCTTAATCTGTTATGATATGTTATTGGAAAGTGTAATTTGCTGGGTAAACAAGCAGCAGACCGGCCATTCTGCTGGCAGCTGCTGGTGCCCAGAGTATCTTCCCAGAGCCGCCTTCCTACAGGGCTCCACCCCCTTGTTATCTCAGGCCCTTGACAGATTACATGCTGGGAAAAGCCTCAAGTCTGCATAGAAAGGGCATTTAATCCCTATTTAACCAGGTGAGCTTGCCTTTTGGGACCCCCAGTTGATAGATAAGAAGCACCTGACTTTGAAAAGGAACCAAACCCAAGCATGCACACTTCACAGCAGCTGGATTAATCCCAGCGTTCGCCGAGACTGCATGCTAAACCCGCTTAGCCTTTCTGAGAGTCTGTTTCACTTCTTTGAATCACATCGGTTCCTGGGAGGGCACTGGAAATGTGTTTTCAAGCTGGTCCTGTGGGAGCCAAGGGGAGGGCAGACCTCCCACCTGACACCCCCAACCCCACCCATACCTCCCATCTTGCACCCCACACCCCACATCTCCTGCCCCCCACCTCCACCCCGTCCCACAATCTTCACCCCAACCCTACCCTCTACTCCCACCCTACCCTACAGTCCCCAGCCCCCTATCCCACAACCCCCACCTTTACCCCCACCCACCACCTCCCACCTCTCACCTCACAGTCCCCACACTATACCTTCTACCCCCTCCACCCCAAGCCCCATGCCCCAACCCCTCACCTGTACCCCAACCCCCACCTCCCATCCCCTACTCCCAACCCCCACCTCCCACTCCTCACCCCCATCCCCATCCTATACCTTCCACTCTCCACCTCCCACCCCTCACCCCTCACCCCCATCCCCACCCTACACATACCACCCCACACCCCCTTCCCCCACCCCTCATCTGCACCCCAACCCCTGTTCCCACCCCCACCCCTCAGTCCCCCAACCCCCCACTCCCACACTCACCACCTCCCTCCTGTGTGCCTCCCACTTCTGGCTCCTGCGTTTCTTTCCTTCTTCCTTACTGCGGGGCAGGGCCCTGCCTTTGGCCTTCCTGGGCCCTGGTTTATTTACTGCAGGCCTCACCCAGGAGGGTGGCATGGGACAAATCTGACCCAGGGACGCCGCCTATCTTCAGGATCCCGGGCCCTAGAGCGCTGGGCGCGGGGCAGTGCTAAGGAAGTCCATGGCCCTGGAAGAAGCATGGTCTTTAGCCTAAACTAAACCTGGGAGTGAATCCCGGCCCTGCCATTTGGGGCTCCCTGGATGCCATATCCCATCTTTCTGAACTCGTTTCTTCACACGTCTGTGTGGATGATGTTGACTTTCATGCTGATGCAGAGGTGAGGGGATCCCCTTGGCTCATAACCCTTAACCTTGTAACTGAGCAGTTTGGCTTCAAAATGCAGTCGGAAATTTTCTTTTTCTTTCTCTTTTCTTACTAGTCTCAAGCCGACTGCAGAAGCCTTTTCCCCTTAACCTTAAAATAGACTCCACATCCCTCCCTCTCCCACGGTAAACCCTTTCCACAGTATCTAACTGTATGCTTACTTAGAAGTTACAGGGGTCAACCTTGAGACAGACCAAACCTGGAGACCCAGCTGCAAAATTCCAGAGATCCCCTTGAAGCCGTTAGTCCACAACCTGGTCATTGTTGTGATTATGCCAGTCCATCAGTCCATGCTCCAGGAGGACTGTGACCCGAGATAGCCGCTGAAACAAGAGACACAGATCTCACACCCCACATCACTCACTTACCATTACAAAGTGAAATACCTCCCACATCAAGCTTTCCTTCTTAAACCCCTGCCCTCAGCCCAACCTTCAAAGCAGTTTCTCTAGGTGTAAACCTGGCCACTTCCCCTGTAGCCATGGAAATAAAGTGGCTTTCCATTCACTGCTCTTGCTGTTGAGTTTGCACACGGCAAGCAGCCCAGCCTGCACTGGGCCACAACTTCTCAATTGCCTCCTTCTGCGAGAGAGGGTGAGGTGGTCGGGCTCCACAAAAGGCCTCAGAGTAAACAGCTTCAAAGCTCCCCCTTGGGCAGCCTTCCCCTATTCTCAACCTCTTTACCACCCTGCCTGCAGGATGCAATTGTCCTCACTACAGATGGAGCATCCCACTCACTGAGGAAGCACCTGCTCAGGAGGATGTGATGACTGGGGACATGCAGCAGGAAGCCAAGGAATACCCACCACACCCCTCCCCATGCTCCATGCAGGATGTCCTGTGTTCAAGCCAGGGCAGTGACAAGGAAAGTCAGCATGGCTCCACGCTCCCAGCAGCTCAGTCTCTTCTGTGAGCGGCAGCAGTGCGAGGTGTGGGTTGGATAAGTGCTTTGGACCCCAACGCTAAGGTGGGCTACGTGGAGCTCCCAGGATGCTGGGGTCACAGGCCCCAGTGAGTAAAGCTACCAGGAGGTTGGGGAAGGGAAGAGAGGCTGAGGTCAACAGCTTCCCTTGGACTTTAGTTGTCCCCGGCCACAGCATTCTGACAATGGACGTTGTGCACCTGCAATCAGAGCCCATGCCCTTTGTGTGCAGGAGCAGTGAAGGGGCTGGCACTGGAAGCACTCTGCCCCTCTGCCCACCTGCATAAAAGATTTTGTTGGTCACCCCAAAAGTAGAATAAAGCAGCCTGAATCATAATTAAGATGAAAGAAGGGGAAAAAGGTAGACAGTAATTAAGCAAGAAAAGCAATAAAACTCAAATGGAGATGACATCGACATAGACATGTGAGTTTGCTGCACTTCTGGTTCCAAGCTTTCTGGAAGTATTTGCCAAAAGGGGGTCATCATGAGCCAGCCTTGATTCAGAGTCCACAAGATTACAACAAGCCCTTACTCAGGGAATGTGCTGCTCTTCCTGGTTCTAGAGTCAGCAGACAGGGATTCCTCTTGGGAGGCCCCACGGTGTGGCACAAGCAGCTCAGGACACACAGAGGAGGGAACCCTCTCAGGCTCAACAGCTGTGTGCTTGCAAAAAACAGCAGAAGCTGGCTGTCCACAAGGAAGCACCCTGGGTCCTGGAAAATAAGGCTACCCAAGGCAACTGGCAAGAAGTCACAGATAAAGCGTGTGCCTGTCCTTACTCTAAATGTGTACTCTTTGGTCTTGGTCTCTGCACATGTGGTCTCTCAGCTTTTCTTAATGTGTAAAGTTAGTTAATTGCACATTGAATCAGTGCCTGCTAGGTGACCGCACACTAGACACTAAGGTGACAAGGCTGAGAAAGTAAGATGCTGGAATTGTACACGTGAAAATGGTTAGGATGGTAAATTGTATGTTATATATAGTTTACCAGAATTTTAAAAGGTAATAAATAAATAAGGTAAAACCCCCTGCCCCAAGGCACTCACAGCCTTGGGAAGGGGCATATGGCTTCTAAGTGTGGGGAATCTGTAGCTCCAAGCCTGTGTGCAGACGATTTGTTGGCGCCATCTCCCTGGTCACGTGAGGGCGCACCCTTCCTGGGCAATGACTCCACCATCCTGCTTGTCGCTGCATTTGAATGGCCCTGTGTGTGCAGACGGCACAGATGCATCATAATGAGAGTCCCTGTGTCCTTGCCTTGGGTGACACAAATGTGGCAGAGACTATAATATTTTATCTAGACTACAGGATGTGAATTCCTGTGTGTTCTTGCACTACCAACTTTAATAATGTCTTTGCATGCCATATATTCTCTAACAGGCAATAACACAGATATAAACGGTCCTGGGTGCTCAGCGTTGCTGGGTTTTGGGGTCTGCTTTAGGGGAAACATGATGGCCAGGGTGTGAAAAGCTTTCTAAAACCTGGCACTTGGTGTGTTTGCTCTTGTAAAACACGCCCCAGAACCAGTGGCCACCTGGCCTCTGGGGCCCCCCGCAGCTTATGTGAATACACGTGGAGTGATTACACACGTGGAGCGATTACACACATGGAGAGATTACACGTGGAGTGACTACACGTGGAATGGCTACACACGAACGATTACACGTGGAGCAATTACACACATGGAGCGATTACACGTGGAGTGATTACATACGTGGAGTGATTACACACGTGGGACGACTACACACGTGAGGTGATTACACACGTGGAGCGATGACACACGTGGAGTGATTACACATGTGGGGCGATTACACATGTGGAGCGATTACACATGGAGCGATTACACACGTGGGGTGACTACACACGTGGAGCGATTGCACATTGGGCGATTACACACGTGGAGCGACTACATACGTGGAGCAATTACACACGTGGGGCGACTACACATGTGGAGTGATTACACACGTGGAGTGATTACACACGTGGAGCGATTACACACGTGGAGCAATTACACATGGAGCGATTACACACGTGGGGCGACTACACACGTGGAGCGATTACACGTGGGGCGATTACACATGTGGAGCGATTACACGTGGAGTGATTACACACGTGGAGTGATTACACACATGGGGCAACTACACACGTGGAGTGATTACACACATGGGGCGACTACACACGTGGAGTGATTACACACATGGGGCGACTACACACGTGGAGTGATTACACACATGGGGCGACTACACACGTGGAGTGATTACACACGTGAGGCGACCAAAACGGATGCTCACGGCTACTTTCCCACCCTGGAGGAGACTCTGCCATCTGGGCTTGGACTACGGTCAAGGCAGTGTGTGAATCCGATTTCCCCCTTATGTAATAAGGTGTTTTCCAGATCTGTGGACCTGTTACGTCATGGCTTTGATGAACAAGAATGAAAAAGGTAAGTGAGAAAACGAACAAAACAAATATATCTGTAGGAATGCAGTGCTCTCAAAGAACGGCAACTCATTGCCTTCTCCAATCTCAGATACTACTATTCAAAGGAGATAGGATGCAGTAAAAAATAAGTAACACAACAATTTCTGAGTGTCCATTTTGGGTAACGGTTGACTATAAGCCTCAGGTATTGCTTCTTTTGTGTGTGTCTCTATTGGTGTGTGTTTAACCCAACTGACCAATTTAGAAAATGTAATATTCTTTTGATATTTCAAAAATTTAAAAAATTAATTCAAAAATGGTATGATTTTCACTAGAAGGCAAATAACATCAAAAAGGTATTTTAATGAGAAAGTTCATCATTAGATATTCTTTTAGATTTTTTCCTTTGGAATTACAGATGTTTCTGGAAAGAGCAAACTGGTGTCATGACTGCAGAGTGAGAATGTGGGACAGAGGCGGGTGGGGGAGACACGTTTGGTGGGAGGTGGACACAGGCCTAGAGCTGGAGCTGGGGAGCCTGCAGGCTCCAGTGTGGGATTTGGTCAGCAGTGCTTCTCATTGCCCTCCCCTCACTCCATTCTCAGAGCCCGCATGGCCGCTCTTGGGTTGCTGCTCTTCAGAACCTGCCACACTTTCCCAGATAATTCGTCTCATTTTCTTAACAGTTTGCACAGGTCTTCCATGCCCTGTGGAGTTCCCCAGTGCCCTGTTGAGTCCCCAGTGCCCTGTTGAGTTCCTGGTGCGACGTTCCTCTCATTGCATGCATTGATCAGTTTAGGCTTTGTTGTCTGCTCTGTGTGGTGAGGCTGAGGGGCTGGAACTGTGTCTTATTACTTTGTATATCTCTGGTGCTAAATCTGGAGGAGATGTACAATCTGTTTCTTTTTTAAAATTAATCATTTGATCCCCTTCGCCCACATGGCCTAAGGTGACCTAGTCCAGCATGAATTCCCCCAGGCCTCTGGTTCCTGCTTTCCCATTTACCCAGGTGTCCACCCCACCCACTGTCCTGTCCAGGAACTCTGATCTGCTCCACCTCCTTACTCAAGCCTGTCACGGCGCCATCTCTGACTCCCCTGACATCACTAGCTCTGGGTTCCCTCATGTCCTCGGGTATTTAGGGATCACAGTATTCATTTGTACATTTCACTTGCCCACCTTCCCCGTCGCCACCGACCGACTTGCTTCTCCAGGAACACAAATCCTACATAGTGAACTGTAAATTTTCAAGTATTACCCAAGGGTCCTCTTTGTTCCCTGCAGTGTACCAGGTTGCTGATCTCTGGATTTAGTCTCCTTGGAGCTTCCTCTCTCATACCCTTCTCTGATCTGTCCTATGTCGGGGAGCTGGCTGGCTCCAGGGGGATGTGTGTCTGGCCCAGCTTTGGCACTGCTCACTGTGAATCTGGGTAAGTCCCCTCCCCACTCTGGGCCTTGGTTTTGACACTTGGAAATGTTAGGTTTTTTGCTTGATCGCATCCTTTCTCTAGAGTTCTATGTATCTGAAAATCAACACATCTGTTCCTATTTTTCTTGATAACTCCTGAGCTTATCCATGGGGCTCTGATCTTGAATAGTGCTTCAGTACAATATTTGATACAAATTTGAGCAAAATCCAGCGAGATATTTTTAAACTATGTAAGTGTGATTTCTTCTCACTTCAACGAAGCATTATAATTTACATGACTATGTCTACGTCTAAAGCATCTGCCATGGTTTCGACCTCTGTGAGATTGTAGTCTTTACCGAGTGGTCAAAGCCATCCTCAGCTTAATGAAAACCAACTATGTGTTCCTAAAATTATGAAAGTTCAAAATGACAGTGCTCATTTCAGTTCACAGAAAAAAACCCTTTGTGTTCATTTTTTTAGTCACCTTGGCAGAGACTCTCTCAATTGTCAGTGCCTTTCTCAAAGCAGATCTTGAAGTGACAGAGCCTGCTGTTTTGAATGTAGTTGTCCGCCCTAATTTTTTAAAAGTCTCCAGTTGCAAAAATTACATTGTTGTTAAGGTTGAGAATGTGTGAACTCAAGGCAGTCTGTAAATGTGGTGCCAGAGCTCCTTACATTGGTATTCAAACAATGTAACCTTATAGTCAACATATAGGACAGATACTTTCCCTCCCTCCCTCTCTTTCTTTTTGCTTTTTGTTCAGTGACAGTGTTATGTGGATAAGGGAACACATTACTCCTTATACATCGTCTTTATACAACATACACTCAGGCTCAGATTCAACCACTATCCACCGCTTGCTGACATCTTTTTAAGCATATGACATCTATCAGGTAGCTGCATAGAGTTTAGGTCCAGTTATTCATGGGTTCTGCATAGGAGCTCGACCTCTAATAAGATCTGTGACAATGCCCATCACTTACCCGTCTCCTAATATTCCTGTCTTGATATTCCATTTTTACTTTATAATTATTTTCTATCTTCATTTGGTTTTATGTTATTAAATATTTCATTGTAAACCATTTCAAATCTTTTCTGGAACAGGGTGGCACAGAAACAAACCTCTTACTTTTCTCATCCTTCCTTCTTTTTTTCTTGGGGGAGGGTGGTTATTTCTGAATTGTATTTTTATTTTATTTTCAGTTATGGGATACTTGTATAAGATGTGCAGGTTTGTTGCATAGGTAAACATGTGCCATGGTGGTTTGCTGCACCTATCAACCCATCACCTAGGTATTAAATCGTGCATCCATTAGCTATTTTTCCTGATGCTCTCCCTCTCCCTGCTCCACCCCGCAACAGGTCCCAGTGTGTGTTGTTTCCATCCCTGTGTCCGTGTGTTCTCATTGTTCACTTCACACTTATAAGTGAGAACATGCAGTGTTGAGTTTTCTGTTTCTGCGTTAGTTTACTGAGGATAATGGCTTCCAGCTCCATCCATATCCTTGCAAAGGATGTGATCACATTCTTTTTTATGGCTGCGTAGTATTCCATGGTGTGTATGTACCATGTTTTCTTTATCCAGAGTCTGTCACTGATGGGCATTTGGGTTGATTCCATGTCTTTCCCAATGTGAATAGTGCTGCAGTGAACATACAAGTGCATGTATCTTTTTAATAGAATGTTTCATATTCCTTTGAGTATAGACACAGTAATGGGATTGCTGGGTCAAATGGTATTTCTGGTTCTAGGTCTTCGAGGAATCACCACACTGTCTTCCCTAACCAAATTTAAAACAGTTAACAATTTATAAAATAATATATTCTTGTTTTCAAATTATCCATATTCAGTGAAACATTTCATGTGGAAACTAAAATTTGCTGGATAAAAATTTCACTTCCCATTTCACAGTCTGTTTCACTAACATTTGTGCATAAAACCTATATATCTGAAGGAAAAAATGCCTAAAAGCAAAGAGAATATGAGGGTAGCAATGGGGAAAACATAAATTGGCACCGAAATCTTTGAAAAGTCTCCCAACCCAAGCTGTTTTAGGTTTACGCTGTACTCAATGTACCTTTATAAATTATAAATTTTTTTAAATAAATTACCGACCTTATAATTTATACTAAGGGATAGCATATATATTGACTTCGGGCTTTCTAAGAAATAGTAAAAGGATAAATAGTGAATTGGTCACCTAATCGGGAAAGGTAGTTCCTTGGTAAGATGATAATTTAAGATGTGAATGACCACAGTGTATTGATTGCCCTGTCCACCCCTTCAGCCTTATGGCCTCAGGCAAGGCGGCCACTTCAGAACAGCCCTGCAAAGTCAGAGGACCTGAGTTCAAGCCCTAACACCTTTGTCTCTCTGATTTGCCCACTCTGACACAAGGCAGGCTTCTCACTTCTCAGAGTGTTTCCTCATTAGGAGTCTGATAATAATTCAGATCC
Source organism: Rhinopithecus roxellana (assembly GCF_007565055.1). Lineage (NCBI taxonomy): Eukaryota > Metazoa > Chordata > Mammalia > Primates > Cercopithecidae > Rhinopithecus > Rhinopithecus roxellana. The sequence continues at coordinate 23,330,725 of NC_044557.1, forward strand.
TACCTCTCAAGGGAAAAGAGGAAATAATACATACAACAATGCTTTATATAGTATACCTTGATGTCCCTAAATTATTATATTTCTGGATGCTTTTCCTGAAGCAAATGTTTGGCTGGACTACCAAAGTCAGTAATTTCATAGTATTTATCGTAACTACTGTCCTCTCCATTTTACCTAAAACATTAATTTTCCAATAAGAATACACCAGAGGTTCTATAATTGTACTGCCAGACTTAATTTCTCACCCTTTCCCCCTTAGTCTTTGAATAAAACAATTTCTATACATTTATTGAAAATTCTAAGTCTGAATTATTTGATAACATTAACTTTGATTTCAGATACAGTTAGATATATTTCTTCAGCCAAGTCATGATATTTTGATGTGGAAAACAACACTAGTTCTATTTGTCCTTTCATCCTATGGCGAAGACTTCAAGCACACTGTAATTTATTCATGCCTTACCTTAGTCCTTCATGCCTCTACACTCTTATTATATGTATTTTAAATTAATTTTTATTTTTATTTAAATTAATTTTTATTTTTTATTTTTATTACATGGTAATACATGCACAACAGAAAAAAATTAAGAGGTTAAGAAATGAAAAATAAGGTTTTGTGCCCTTCCCCACTCTTCTATTTCTACTCCCACTCTTAGCAGTTGAAGAATCCCTCCAGAAAAATCTCATGTCTATCTAAGCACGTCCATATGGATTTAGCATCACATTATGGGCTCTGTCAACTAAAATTGCTCTGTGCTGTGGTCTTCTGGTCTAGAGATTATGCAGGCTGCATTTTCACAAGAGCACAGGAAGTCTGCCCCACTCTGTCCAGCCCCCAGCCAGGTTGTTCCCAACATCCCACAGAGAGTTCCCCCTACATCCCCCTCCAGGGTCCCTTAGCCACGCTTGTCCCCAAAGTCCACCTGCCAATCCTCCCACGTCCCACTCCAGGTCCCACCCAATCCCCTCCCCCATCTCCCCACAGACCCCACCGCCCCTGTTCCCCAGACATCCCTTCCTGGTCGCCCTACATCCCACTCCAGGGTCCCCCTAACCCTCCCAACCCCTCATGCCTCCATATCCCCTGCTGGTCCCCCCACACCCCCCGTCTCCGTCCCTTCACATTCCACTGCAGGATCCTCCTAACACTCCCCTGTCCCCTCAGACCCCACTCCCTGCCCCCCCAAATCTCACTCCAGGGTCCCCCCCAAGCTCCTCTCCCATCTCCCCACACGCCTCTTCTGGTCCCCTCTCTCCACTCCCGCCGCCTCCTCCGCAGGTGCTCACTGACCCCCGGCTGCCCCCTCCTCAGCTGCTCACTGATCTCCGGCCGCCCCCACCTCCGCAAGTGCGCACTGACCCCGAGACTGCCCCCTCCCCAGATGTGCACTGACCCTCGACTGCCCGGTCCCCAGGTGCACACCGGTCCCCAACTGCCCCCTCGGCAGGTGCGCACTGATCCCTGGACCACCCCGTCCCCAGGTGAGCACTGGCCCCCGGCTGCCCCCGCCTCAGGTGCGCACTGACACCCAGACTGCCCCCTCTCCAGGTGCGCACTGACTACTGGACTGTCCCGTCCCCAGGTGCACACCGGCCCCCGACTGCCACCTCCCCAGGTGATCACTGACCCCCGGACTGCACCCTCTGTAGATGCGCACTGACCCCCGGCCACCCCCTCCGCAGGAGGGCACTGACGCCCGGACCGCCCCTTCCGCAAATGCGCACTGACCCCCGGCCGCCCCCATCTCCGCAGGTGCGCCCTGACCCCGACCGTCCCCTCCTCAGGTGCTCACTGACCCCCAACCGCCCCCTCCCCGGTGCGCACTGACCCCTGGCCGCCCCCTCCCAAGGTGTGCACGGACCCCCGGCTGCCCCCGCCGCAGGTGCGCACTGACTTCGCGACTGCTGCCTCTCCAGGTGTGCACTGACCCCTGGACTGCCCCGTCCCCAGGTGCACACCGGCCTCCGACTGCCACCTCCCCAGGTGAGCACTGACCCCGGGACCGCACCCTCCTGCGGTGCGCACTGACCCCCCCGGCCACCCCCTCCGCAGGGGGGCACTGACGCCCGGACCGCCCCTTCCGCAAATGCGCACTGACCCCCAGCCCGTCCCCTCCGCAGGTGTACACTGATCCCCGGCCGTCCCCACCTCCGCAGGTGCGCACTGACCATGGCCGCCCCCTCAGCAGGTGCGCACTGACCCCTGGCGGCCGCGAGAGGGAACTGCCAGAGTTTGTCTCTTGCTCCTGGGCTTCGTCTTTTTTAAACACTTTTCCCAATTATGTTTTTCAGATTTGCCAAGTTATTTCTAATTAAACCTAAACCAACTCTTCAGCCGCGCCGTCTCAGGGACCCCAAGCCCCGCTCTGGTGGACGCCTGGAGCCGCCACCTCCCGAGAGTCCACATCCCATCTTGACTCAAGCCTGCACTGGGTGGGTATCACAGCGCATTACTGAATAATTGGTTTGGGAGACTCAAAAAAAATGTTATCTTTTGGGGGTGGATTGGCTGGAAAATGCTTTAGAATATGAATTTTTAATGAGTATGTAAGTACCAGCCTCCCTCATCTCAGACAGGAAGAAGCTGAGGTCTGGAGGTCTTCTTCCAAAGGAGCACAGTCCAGGGAGCCACAGAAGTCTGCCTTGAGGAGTGGAACTGCTTCAGGGATAAATGCAAAGTGTCCCCTGTCGGGACAAAAACCTCTCAGAGGAGGTTAAGGCCCATGGACCATTCTTGAGCTGCTAGAACAAATTTCCTAAGATGGTTGAATTGCGGGAAACAGAGACCAAAGGAATTGAGTTGAACACAGAGAATGAAATAAAGGAACTTCCCTGCCCAGCGCAGGAAAAACTGAATACCAGAGAGTGAAGTTGTCCCCATGTACAGAATCATTTATGGAATCATACAAAATATCTGCAAAATATCTTCTCAGAACTGGCCTTGACAGCCTTACATGTGTGATGGAAGAAGACCTTCCTCTGATAGCACGGGAAGTGGCCTTCTTTTTCATCCTGGCACTGCACATCCCAGCTTTCCCACACATGCCCAGCGTGATTGTGTCAACCAAGGGAGGTCGACTCAGCCTGTCCATTGGATCTCCTCTGCAGCACTCCAACCCCAACAAGCCACTAACAACCACTGCTCTGTTTACAGCTCTGTAGTTTTGCCGTTTCCAGGATGTCATATAAGTGACATCAAACAGTATGTGATCTCTTCAGATTGGCTGCTTTCATTAAGAAATATGCATTTAAGACTCATCATATCTTTGCATGGTCTATTCCCCATGTGCTTAGGGAATTAGCAAAAAAATGTAGACACTTTGTAGCCTATTTTAAGTGGTTATCATATTTGTGTGCATAGAAACAAGTTTTACGTATTAAATTATGAGCTGAGCAAGGAAGATTTAGCTTAATAATTTGGAAATGGGAAATGATGGCTTCTACCCATTTTTGCAGCTGTCATAATTGTCCATTATTATATCTCTGGCCAAAAGCATTTTTATGTCATTATCTGTTTTTAATTTATTAATAATTTCTTAAACTAGACCATATCAATTATTTTATTTCAATAAAGCTTTCTTCCACTGCTATAACTGTATATTTAATATGAACATACTTTATGATATGTTCATATTAAACATTGTCAGCTAGGGCTGGGTGTGGTGGCTCACGCCTGTAATCCCAGCACTTCGGAAGGCCAAGGCGGGAGGATCACCTGAGGTCAGGAGTTTGAAAGCAGCCTGGCCAACATGGTGAAACCCCATCTCTACTAAAAATACAAAAAAAAAAAAAAAAAAGCTGGGCGTGGTGGCACGCACCTGTAGTCCCACCTACTCAGGAGGCTGAGGCACAAGAATTGCTTGAGCCCGGGAGGCGGAGGTTTCTATGAGCCGGGATTGTGCCACTGCACTCCAGCCTGGGTGACACAGCAAGACTCTGTCTCAAAAAAATAAAAATAAATAAATAAATAAATAAACATTGTCAGCTAATTCTGGTGTACAATTAAAAGGTAAGAAAACATTTTCCTTCTGATATTCTTAGTTGCATTTCAGGGGTAGCATGATTTCCCAGGAACATTAAAAATTCCTTTTGGATTTTATTACACAAATAAGGCACAGATCCCTTTTTATCATTAGCTCCGTGACTAGCTATGTTGACTTTATGATAACTCTAAATTGGGAAAGGAAGCCTCGGAAAGAAGAGCTATTCAGAGTCGTCTTGGACTCGGCTCTTGATCAGCAGATGTGGTGAAATACCGGAGGGATGTGGGAATCATTTGTCTGGTGTGTATGTGCTGAAATGGGTAAGTGTGAGTACAGTCAGGAGAGCTGGGGCCTGACGTTTGGGAAGTAGGGTCAGCGCAGTGGAGTTTACCATGTGGGAGGGCATGAGGGCTCATCATGCGAACTGGATGAAAGGAGAAGGGTTGTGATAAGGAGAGGGTCTCTGATAATTTATCTGACAGGTGATAAAGCTGGGTCTGATATCTATTCCTCAAAATAACCCCTTTTAGAAATTTGAGATTCAGAGACAGACCTTCGTTACAATTCTAGCTCTGTCATTTTCTAGCCATGTAATTTTGTCATATTAATAAAGCTTTCTGAACCTGGTTCATATAAATGGGACACTGATCTGTAAATAGCAAGGTTATTGTGAGTATTAAAAAATCAGATGTATGCAAATCACAGTCACCAGATCTCGATTACTAGTACTAGAATTTTTCTTCTTTTTCTGGCACTTCAGACTTAAAGGGTGGTAATCCTAACCCTTCATGATACACATGATACATGGTTATTTGCCCATGCTGTAGTTATTAATGTTGTCTTATATGGTGCTTAAATTTGACAAATGCTTTTTATATCCATAAATTAGAAAATTAAGGGATATTACTGCTAATGATAATTACTAAAGCAAAACTCTAGATTTCACAAAGATATCTGGAGTCAGCTGAATTTCCTCCACATCTGACTCCCTTGCCCTATAATTCATGTGCTGACCTGCCCTTTGGGAGACGTGGGACACAACAGTAGCATTATTACATGTGCTCGTGTTTCTTGCACAGTGGATTTTGGTGCTAGATTTGCATGTTGAAAGTCTCTTGCTCCACCTACCATTAAATAGATTCCAAAGTAACCTGGCCGCATGTCTCACTGTGTTGCCCAGTCTTGTATCGAACTCCTGGGCTCAGAGCTTGAGCTATCACACCGTGCCAGTTTTTTTTTTTTTTAAATATAAAATAAAGTTCTCCCTTTTCTTCCCACAGACCTCATAGTTTTTTAACAGTAGAAAAATGGTTTCAAAATTATATAGCCATTTATAAAATAAATGGAAATGAAATGAGGCTGGCTCACTTCTAGTTTAGTGGAAGACTCAAAACTGGAGACAGGAGCCAATTAGATTCAGAGGCAGATTTCAGAGGCTGGGCAGGGTGGCTCATGCCTATAATCCCAGCACTTTGGGATGCCAAGGTAGGTGAATTACTTGAGCTCAGGGGTTCAAGACCAGCCTGGTTAATATAGTGAGACCCCTTTACCAAAAAAAAGAAAGAAAGAAAAGAAACACACACACACAGAGGCAGGTTACACAGGAAAGCTCTCCTTAAGCAGGGAACACAGAAAATAAGCTTAATTAGTACTACATTCCTGGGGACATATCCTGATTACATAGGTATCAAACTTATCTGGGCTTCTTGTGTGGGATGCTCCCCTTTTAAAACTTTGATTGGATTTATGAGACATTTAAAAAGTTAAACCTCTCATAAAATGATGGAGAAAAAAAATAAGGGCCTTGTGAGAGTTTATTTGAACATTTAAATGCAGCTCTTTAAAAAAACCTTAAGGTAAATGACAGTAACTTTAGTTAAGGGTTTGCACTTGGGAGAAGTTATTTCATTTAGTGAAAATGACCACAATCTTTTTCCTTATCTTCACACACAATTAAAACAAATACAGCTGCTGCAACACTATACAATTCTTATGTACTAGAGCCAAAACAAAATCTAAATGCATTTGTATTTACAAAACTTTGGTCAAGCTGTCCATAAGAAAAATCACCCTATTTTTTCCTCTAAGTTTCTAAAATGTCATTTACTGTATCCCAGCATCTATAGTTATTTAAAAAATTTTAGAAAACTTTTTGTGCATCATCATAATTTTTATTCCCTGGCTGTTTGGTTTAGTGGCAAAAAACCAAAACCATCAAAAAATATGTTTCTCTTGAAGTCACCAAGTTGGTCTCAGGGAAGACAGCGCTGCATCCACTGGCCCCCAGCAGCAGGGACATGTGGAAGATCACAGCAGCCAAGTCTATGCAGTCAAGGTGAAAGGAGTGCTTGCATGGCAGACATCAAACAAATTCCAGTAAACAAACCACAGACTCTGGCATCTCCTCTTCTGATTTATCTCTTCCAGGGCCATAAACTTCTTTAGGCAGACACTGTAGAAGGCTTAGTCTTTGAGCTATTCTAACTTGTTCTTCTTCAGTCAGCAGTTTTGCTAATAGAGACTGGCCAGGTGCTGGGTGATAGACTGGACCTGGAGCTTGTTTCAGATGTGGCAGTGGGGGCCTAAGATCCTGCCCTGTCAGTGTCATCTGAGGTGGTGCGTCTCAGTCAGTTTCCCGTCTTCCCAGGTTCGGGTGGGTGATCAATGCACTCTCTGACAGAGTTCTTCACGTAGCCTTAACTCACTCCTTTCACCTAAGGTTCAGACAAAAATAAAAAGTAAATTATTTAAACTTTAATTACATGTGACCCTCTCCTTGAAGATCATAGATATAGATATAGGTTTACCTAGTTATATATGTATCTATTTGTCTAAATAACTCCTAACAACCCTGCTGTTGGGGTTCTTTATCAGTGTAACAAGTGAGCTGAATGTGGGCTCAGAAGGCTTTAGTAACATGACAAAATTTCACAGCTCCAAACTGGGTCCAGTACATCTTTTTCTTTTTGTTTGTTTTTTTATAGGGGGTCTCCCTCTGTTGCTCAGGCTGGAGTGCAGTGGTGCAATATCTTGCTGCAGCCTCCAACTCTTGAGTTCAGACAACACTCCCGTCTCAGTCTCCCCAGCAGCTGGGACTATAGACATGTGCCACATGTCTGGTAAGATTTTAATTCTCGTCTAACTGTAACACTACTCACACACTCACATATCTAAATATGGTCACCTTGAGAAGTACATCCTATACCTAGGTTTTACCGTTGATTTCAAATTTTAAAAAATCAGAGGCTACACCCCATGATCATAACCTTCTCTCCTTTGGGCATGTTCACAGAATCATTTCCAATGCCCACATTTTTCTACTGCAGGGACCCTAGAGTTAGTAGAACCTAGTTTCTTTCCATTGGCTTTCGAAGTTCATCATTTTCACTGCTTAGCTTAATCACCATGATGCTCTTCAATATTGACCAGCAGCATCAAAAATTATCTGTCCATTTGACCTCTTACTACCTCGTACTATCTGATCTTACTCTGGATCTAAACACCAATCTTAGTGGCTTCATATTTTTTCCTATTCGGCAGCCAGTTCTGACAGAGAACATGACTAGGAGATTGATCCTGGCCTAATATGGACACACAATACCCAGTAACTCTCAAATGTATCTGGCAATCCCACTGCATCTTGCTATCTAAATTATTCTTGTAGCTCCATAAATACTGCAGATCTACTCCATGGCTTTTGCATCATGCACATACTTATCTTTATCATACTTTACACAGATGGAATTTCCTTCTCCTACAAAGATGAATTAAATTTTCTCACCAATTACCTTAGCTCTCTGCCATGAAGTCTACAGTTATACTTTAATCCATACCCATCCATTACTACTTCTTGCCCATAAAACTGAAGTATTTTCTTCCCTTGTCATGTTTAATGGATTCAAACTCAAACTTTATCTCCTGCCCTTGGGAGCTTCATGTTACCACTTATACGATAAATCTCCTTTACCAGCTCCCTCTCCTACTCTTCCCAATCTATCATCATGAAACTTTTGAAATAAAAACCTCATTTAAACCTATTTTCTCTCTAGTATCTGCTTTCCTTTGCTTTCCCTCACAGTTGAACTGAAAATTGAAAGTGAAAATGGTAGTATTTCCTCATCCCCTCTCACCGTTTGACTTACTAAGACCACCAATGGTCTGTTCATTAATATGTCTTGCTAGCACCACCAATAATTGTTCCATAAAATACCTAATGGGTGATCCTTAGTCTTTTACTTGGAACAAAAAAGAACTGAACTATTATCTCCTTTTCATACTACTGTTTTAAAATTACTCTGTAGTCTCTATTCCCCTGAGTTCTCTGCAAATCATACTATGAAAATGACCCAGAATTCCATCCTAGACTCTCTTCTCTCTTCTTTTTGCACACTATCTTGGAACTCTTAATTCAATTGCTTCCATTTCTTCCGTTGCTATCTCCAAACTGACAGTGACAGATTCTTGTCTGGATTCTACTTCTGAGATCATTTCCACTTGCATAGTTGCAGACAATGAAATGTCTGCGGACATTACCTCCCCTACAAAACCATATAAAAATACACCCCCTAGTCGCCAATATTTGTTAATGACAACACCAGGCATCCATGAACCAATCTTTTACAGGGCTCCTAAGAAGTGGACAATCACAATTAAGCATGACTTTATCTGTTCCCTGTTTACTATCACCCTTCATCCACATGTGCATCCACCCCAATCCACACACATTTTTTTCTTCATTCTTCCTTCCCACAGTCTAAACATATATGTCACTCCTCAGAGAACTATTCTCTGGATCTCAGCCTATTGTACTTATTTGTGTACTGCATACTTCCACTAATCTAATTACAGAAAATCAACTTTTTTTTTTTTTTTTCGAGACAGGGTCTCTCTCTGTCCCCCCAGGCTGGAGTGCAGTGGTATGACCACAGGTCTGTGTAACCTCCAATTCCTGGGCTCAGGATGGTCCTCCTGCCTCAGCCTTCTGAGCAGCTAGGACTATAGGCATGAGCCACCACCATGCCCAGGTAACTTTAAATTTTTTTGTAGAGATGGGACCTCAGTATGTTTGCCATGCTGATATCCAACTTCTGGCCTCAAGTGATCCTCCCGACTCAGCCTTCTAAAGTGGTGGGATTACAGGCATTAACCAACAAGCCCAGCCCAGAAAAATCAACTCCTGTGTGCCAAGATTAGATAAGTTTTCCTCTGACCGTTACATATGAACCAGAATTTGAGAAAAATTACATGTCCACAGTAACCTAAACTCCCCTCAGAGAGCTTGCCACCAAATACCTGTAGTCCAATTAAACAATAATAATTTTCACATTAAAATTTATTGACCAAAATAAATGGGGTGTGTCTGCCCTGGCGAAAATTTCTCCAGTACTCACTAGAAACCAAACAGAGGAATATCCAATGGAGCCAGGTCTTTATGGAGGTCGCCGTCACCACACTCCGGTGCTCAGAGCTTCTTCCACTCTCCCAGGAAAGCACCATTTGAGTGGTGAACCCTCTTTTTATGCAGTTGATAGCCTCATCAATTATATGTGCTAATCAGTCCTATCATCTCATCAACCATATAATCCAAAGGACCCAGCTGAATAACTTGGGTCCTGTTAAGCCAAATCTAATCAAGCCTAGCCTCTTTAGCAAAACATTTCTCCTCAGGCAAATTGCGTATATCCAGTTAAGGAAGGTTGATTATGTCCCCGGATTTTGCATCCAGGTTATTCATGTGTGGTGACAGTGACCTCCATAAAGACCTGGCACCATTAAATTTTCCTCTGTTTGGTTTCTGGATTTAGGGCCACAGGAAATCTTGGGATTACAACTTTGTTTGCTGCACATAAACCTTGAACAAATCTCCAACTTGTCCATTAGATTTTTGACTGGTAGGATTGGAATGTTGTAGGGACTAGGCAAGAGATTATAAATCCTCATTTAATTAATTCCTCTATAATTGTTGAAAGTCTCTGAACTGCCTCCAATTTTAGTGGATATTGGGAAAATTTAGGCAATGGTTTAGAATAGTCTATTTGATATTTTATAGGTTTAATACTTTTAATTTTTCTTATGTCATTTGAGGAGAACACCCACAAGATTTGAGTACTTTAGAAAGGTGAGGGTTTGTGTACATCTGAGTGTCAATGTTATCAATTCCTGCCTGTAGAGAACAGAGAACTTTGTGTTCTGGCGAATCTGGAAACTCCAAGATGATTTCTCCCTTGAAAGAGAATGTTATGTGTTCTCTCAACTGAGAAAGTAAATCTCATTCCATCAAATTTCCTGGGGCAATATCACATAGGAGGAAAGCATGTTTTTCTAAAACGGTCCAAGCATGATTTGGACAGGTTGAGACATGAGGATTCCCTGGATATGATTTGAAACACCCACCACAGAAATATTTTTTTACTCAGAGGGATATTTTGATTTATTAGAGTTGTTATTAAAGTGAATACAGTGACTCCAGTAACCACAAATAGTGTACAAGAATCTTCATCATCTTAATATTAGTTAATAGCTAAGATTTGGAAGCAACCTGTGTCCATCAACAAATGAATGAATAAAGAAAATGTGTTATGTATACACAGTGGAGTACTATTCAGCCATAAAAAACAAAGAGATCCAGTCACTTGCAACAATATGGATGGAACTGAAGATCATTATATTAAGTGAATTCAACCAGGCACAGAAAGACAAACATCACATGTTCTCACGTATTTGTGAGATCTAAAAATGAAAACAATTGGGCTGGACGCAGTGGTGCACACCTGTAATCCCAGCATTTTGGGAGGCTAAGAGGGGGCGGATCACGAGGTCAGGAGTTCGAGACTAGCGTGGCCAACATGGTGAAACCCCATCTCTACTAAAAATAAAAAAATTAGCTGGGCATGGTGATGGGCACCTGTAATCCCAGTCACTCGGGAGGCTGAGGACGGAGAATTATTTGAACCCAGGAGGCAGATGCTGCAGTGAGGCAAGTTCATGCCATGGTACTCCAGCCTAGGCAACAGGGTGAGACTCTGTCTCAAAAAAACAAAACACAAAAAACAAACAAATGGAAAAGAAAATAATTCAACGCATGGACATATAGAGTAGAAGGATGGTTACCAGAGGTTGGGAAGGGTAGTGGGTGGGGGAGCTGGCAGTGGGGAGGTGGGAATGGTTAATGGGTACAAAAAATAGAATAAATAAAACCTACTATTTGATAGCACAGTAGGGTGACTATAGTCAATAATAACTTAATTGTACATTTAAAAATAACTAGAAGAGGCCGGGCGCGGTGGCTCAAGCCTGTAATCCCAGCACTTTGGGAGGCCGAGGCGGGCGGATCACAAGGTCAGGAGATCGAGACCATCCTGGCTAACACAGTGAAACCCCGTCTCTACTAAAAAATACAAAAAACTAGCCAGGCGAGGTGGCGGGCGCCTGTAGTCCCAGCTACTTGGGAGGCTGAGGCAGGAGAATGGCGTGAACCCGGGAGGCGGAGCTTGCAGTGAGCTGAGATCTGGCCAGTGCACTCCAGCTTGGGTGACAGAGCGAGACTCCGTCTCAAAAAAAAAAAAAAAAAAATAACTAGAAGAGTGTAACTGGATTGTTTGTAACTCAAAGGATAAATGGTTGAGGGGATGCATTACCCCATTCTCTATGATGTGCTTATTTTACATTGCATATCTGTATCATAACATCTCATGTGCCCCATAAATATATATACCTACTATGTACCTACATTTTTTTTTAACTTCAAAAAAAGGTATTACAGGAAGTACCTCACCAGATAATTACTCAGGTCCTCCACCTCTGCAGAGTGGATTATTGTCAAACCCTCAAGGACTTTCTCTGATGGGAAAACAGTGTGGCCCAAAGGGAGCCAGCCTATTAGAGGACTACTTCAAGAGTGGATGACATGTCTTCCAGAGACCTCATTGTTTGCAATGAATGCAGCCATCTCGAGATACAGACCTCACCCAGGGTTCCTTTGTTTAGGACAGCTCAGTTTTGAGTTATAATATATACAAGGAGGTCTGTTCCTATAGCTGTTGTACTTGTAAAGATATTAGTTTATTAGCCTGTTCATTCTTTCTTTTAGCATTTTTTATTGCTCTAAATGTCTTTCAAAGAGCTTACTCGTAGTGACCAGTTGGGTCATATCAATGACTTTCTATCCAATCTTATATTTTTTAATCTGGTCACCAAGCTCTGTTAAGAGTTTATTCATTTAAAAGACTGTAAAGCACTTCAGTTGTTCCATTATGTATTTTAAGCCTAGAATGATTTTATACATAAGAGTTTAGTCCAGGTCTGTAATAAGGAACTGGTTTATCCTTTTTGTTTGTTTTCATGACTGGATAATGAACCAGGCAATTTTTTGTGGGAAGACAATGGGAATAGCACTTAAGAGGTATTTTTTTCCCTGATATCTCTTGTGCCACTCCTGTAGGAGTAGCTTTTGAAGGAACAGTAATACTGTTATAAATTTTGTTTTTTAATCTTTTTGAGACAGATTCTCACTATGTCACCCAGACGAGTGCAGTGGCACAATCATGGCTTCCTGGTCTCAAGCCATCCTCACATCTCAGCCTCCTGAGTACTTGGGACTACAGGCGCATGCCACCACATTCAGCTAACTTCGTTATCTGTTGTAGAGCCATGGTCGCACTATGTTGCCCAGGCTGGCCTTGAACTCCTGGGCTCAAGAGGTTGTCCCACCTCAACCTCCCAAAGTCCTTGGATTTCAGGTATGAGCCACTGTGCTGATCCTAACCATGGTTAAAATCTGACAAAAGTTCCCAATTGACAAGAAAATTTGGTTATATTTATTACATGTAGCATTTTATAACAACCAGAATCATGTCTTACAGCTTCACATCAGGTCCCTGAGATCTTTATAAGTGGTATATAAAATTAGAATACTTACATTTATAACATATTTATATGAATATTACTTTAGAAGATATTTAACAAAACAAAAGTATGACTGATAACAGATTTTCATGAATTTATATAATTTTTGGAACATTTATGTCAAAATAGCATGCCTATAAGTGTAACTGAAAGATCTTCCATCACTTAGCACTTGACAATGTCTCCCATATATTTTATCAAATAAGTCTAACCATTTAATCTCTATAAGGTAAGAAGCAATATTTTTGAGGGTTTCCAGGTGTCAACCTTCAAAATCCCCAAGTTAGTTTTAGGCCAAAAAGAATTAATGTAGGTTTTTAATCTTGAAGAAACCTGCCAAAGATGTCAGAAGACTCGAAACACTCAAACAGAATCAGGGGTCATCGTTAAATAATAGCAATACAGAAAGTTACTTGGATGTAAAAACATTAACCCTTTTATAGCTCTGTTTTCCTAAGTAATCTAAAACCTTATTAAGACAAGACAGGAGTTGCCTTGAAAACATGTACAATCTTTATTTTTGTCTTTTAGGCTAGTTATGAGAAAGGTAAAGAAAAATTTCCTGTAGTGCGATTGCTTTTGTTTATAAGAAGCCCATTTAGATTATCTGGAAGTTAAACCTAGTGAAAAGGTTACTTGAATTTCATCAGACAGGTGGAGAGTGTCCGGGGCTGTGAGTGTACTCTGTGTTATAGAGAAACGTAACCGAAAAACTGGTACCTTGGACAGGGAAATCCATGGCTCCTAGTAACCACATGAAAAGTTATCTGGACTTATGGAATAATTTTGATATATCAAGAAAAACGGGCCAGCTTTGGTGGCTCACGCCTGTAATCCCAGCACTTTGGGACGCTGAGGTGGGATGGTCTCTTTACCCAGGAATTTGACATCAGGCTAGAACATAGTGAGACCCCATCTCTATGAAACTAAAAATAAAAACTTAGCCAAGCATGGTTGGTGTTGTGGGACGAACCAGGTGAGAGGTAATTGAATAATGGAGGCAAGTCTTTCCCGTGCTGTTCTCGTGATAGCGAATAAGTCTCAGGAGATCTGATATTATAAGAAGGAGCTTCTCTGCACAAGCTCTGTCTTTGCCTGATGCCATCCACCTAAGATGTGACTTGCTTCTCCTTGCCTTCTGCCATGATTGTGAGGCCTCCCCAGCAATGTGAGACTGTAAGTCCATTAAACCTTTGTTTTTTTTTTCAAATTGCCCATCCTCGGGTATGTCTTTATCAGCAGCATTAAAATTAGACTAATATTATAAACTGGTACCAGTAGAGTTGGGTGCTGCTGAAAAACTAGCCAAAAATGTGGAAGCGACTTTGGAACTGGGTAACAGGCAGAGGTTCTAACACTTGGGAGGGCTTAGATGAAGACAAGAAAATATGAGAAAGTTCAGATCTTCCTAGAGACTTGTTGAATGGCTTTAACCAAAATGCGGATAATGATATGGACAATGAAATCCAGGCTGAGGTGGTCTCAGATGCAGATGAGGAACTTGTTAGGAACTGGAGCAAAGGTGACCCTTGTTATGTTTTAGCAAAGAGACCACCAGTATTTTGCCCCTGCCCTAGAGATATGTGGAACTTTGAACTTGAGAGAGATGATTTAGGGTATCTGGCAGAAGAAATTTCTAAGCAGTAAAATGTTCAAGATGTGACTTGGGTGGTGTTAAAGGCATTGAGTTTTATAAGGGAAGCAGAGCATAAAAGTTCAGAATATTTGCAGCCTAACAATGTGATAGAAAAGAAAATCCCATTTTCGGAGGAGAAATTCAAGCCAGCTGCAGAAATTTGTGTAAGTAATGAGGAGCCAAATGTTAATCCCCAAGACAATGGGGAAAATATCTCCAGGCCTTGTCAAAGATTTTCACAGCATCCCTGCCTATCACAGGCCTGGAGGCCTAGGAGCAAAAGTGGTTTCACGGGCGAGGCACGGGGTCCCTGTGCTATGTGCAGCCTAGGGACTTTGTGCCCTGCATCCCAGCCACTCCAGCCATGGCTGAAGGGGGTCAATGTAGAGTTCGGGCTGTGGCTTCAAAGAGTGCAAGCCCCAAGTCTTGGCAACTTCCACATAGTGTTGAGCCCACGAGTACATGGAAGTCAGGAATTGGGGTTTGGGAACCTCTACCTAGATTTCAAACAATGCATGGAAATGCCTGGGTGCCCAGGCAGAAGTTTGCTGCAGGGGTGAGGCCCTCATGGAAAACCTCTGCTAGGGCAGTGTGGCAGGGAAATGTAGGGTTGGAGCTCCCACACAGAGTCCCTACTGGAGCACCACCTAGTGGAGCTGTGAGAAGATGCCCACCATCCTCCAGACCCCAGAATGGTAGATCCACCAACAGTTTGCACTGTGCATCTGGAAAAGCTGCAGACACTCAATGCCAGTCCATGAAAGCAGCTGGGAGGGCAGCTATATCCTGAAAAGCCACAGTGGCAGAGCTGCCCAAGACCATGGGAGCCCATCTCTTTCATCAGCATGACCTGGATATGAGACATGGAGTCAAAGGAGATCATTTTGGAGCTTAGGATTTGATTGTCTCGCTGGATTTTGGACTTGCATGGGTCCTGTAGCCCCTTTGTTTTGGCCAGTGTTTTGGGCCATATATTGTTACCAACCTGTGAATTGCCTGATTATATTTATTTTTATTTTTTTGTTTTCTCTCAGATTTTTGATATAATTAAATTTTATTCTAAATTTTCTAAAGAATGTTTTCATGTTTTCCAATTTTATACTTAGCACTTGCATACCATGTTTATTCATGGATATCACAAAAGGCAAGGATTTAACTACATTTATTTCTGTTCATGATTAGTGATATGCAGGGCCATCTCTATCCCCAAAATTTAGGCTCAGCACAGGAGATCAGGTGGGTTCTTGGCTTTAAGCAGGAAAGAATTTAAGAATGAGCCACCACAGTAGAGTGAAAGCAAATTTATTAAAAAGTAAAGGAATACAACTGCGGCTGCTCCATAGGCAAAGCAGGGCTACCTTACAGGCTGCTAGATGGGTATTTTATAGCTATTTCTTGATTATATGCTAAATAAGGGGTGGATTATTCATGAGTCTTCTAGGAAAGGGGCAGGGAATGCCTGGAATCAGGTGTCTCCCCCACAGACCATTTAGAATAAATTCCAGACATTGCCATGGCACTTGTAAACTGATGACACTGCTGGGGGTGTTTTCTAGCATGCTAATGCATTATAATTCGCATATAATGAGCAGTGAAGGTTGCTGTTCTAACCATCTTTCTTGTAGTTGATTTAGGCTGGTTTCTTTACTGTATCCTCTTATCGAGGTAGGAGGTGGGGCTGGGACACTGGACCAGGTTGAGGAGCAGCTAAAAAGGGACTGGAGCAGAAGCAGCTTTCCAATCAGACATGCCCACCAATGTGCCATGTCAATTTACCATTACCAAGGCAACACCCAGGGGTTACCACACCTTTCCATGGGAATGCCCTAATGACCCGAAAGTCACTATCCTTTCCCTAGAGTTTTCTGCATAAACAGCCCCTTAATCTGCATGTAATTAAAAGTAGATATAAAGTTGACTGCAAAACTGCCCCGAGCTGCTACTGTCTGCCTATGGAGTAGCCCTGCTCTGCAGGAGCAGTCACAGAGCTGTAACCCTGCTGGAGCTGTAACATTGCTCTTCAATAAAGTTGTTTTCTTTGACCTCTAGTTTGCCCTTGAATTATTTCCTGGGCAGAGCCAAGCACCCTCTGGGCTAAGCCCCACTGTGGGGCTCACCTTGCATCAGCTTGGCACCCAACATGGCATGAAGAAAAGACAGTGTCATGGGAGATGGCAATTGGTAATTGAGGAGTGGCAATCTGCCATCAGCAGCCAGCAGCAGTCTGTGAATCGGTGATTGGCCAGCAGCAGTCTGCGATGCAGCAGTTGACAATAGGCTAGGCAGTCAGTGATCAGCGGGATGCTGGTCAGCAGGACAGTGATCAGCGGGATGGCAGTTGGTGGGATGAGGAGTGGAAAGGCGTCAAAGCCTAGCTGTAACATCTGAGCTGTAACACGAACCAAAGGCTCTTTTCAGAACCATCATTTTCCCTGGCAGGCAGTGGAGCCATTCAGATGGGCAAGCAGCCATAGTGACACTGCCTCATGTGGGGCCTACCACTCCCACCAGCAGCCTGGTGGGTCACTGACACAGTGCAGGCCCCTCCCACTGCAGCAGCTGAGCCCACTGGCAGGGCAGCCATAGTGTCACCACCTTATGTGACACCCACCTCTCTGACTGGCAGACCAGTGGGTTACTGGACCCCCTGTGAAGGCCCCGCCCACTGTGGCAGTTAAGTCCACCCCAGCTGAGGTATCCTGGGGAGAGCTTCACCTGGGTCCCATGGGGAAAATCAGTCAGCACCACATCTGTCCTGCTGGACAGGTGAGTGTCCCTTCTGCCCCCACCCCATAGTATCAGGAGAACTAGGAAATAAAAGCCTTTGGCTAGACCACGTCCTTGTCACCCCTTCCCTGAGTGCTTTCTCTTCAGACTCCATTGTATTGTTCCATTAGTTATTTTATTTTCAGTCCTAAAATGTGTGCAGTCTTATGTTTGGTTTTAACTTTCTGTTAATTGTTTGGGGGCAATTAAGGCAGGGCACTTGGTTGTGAGAGGTCCCCACTGTTTTCACTCTGGGGTGCTAGAGTCAGGTTGTTCGGTGACCCCAATTTGGTCTTGGATTGACTGTTGGCCACTCTCTGGGTGCCCTGGGGTTTTCAGCATTTGGTCCAGCATTCACCTTTTTGGTTGAAACGTGGCCCTTCTGAGTTTTCAGCATTGGTATTTTGGCCGCCCTCCGGATGCTCTGGGGTATTTGTGTTGACATTCCCTCTAGGATTCTGAGGGATATATGAGTTATAGCCCTCTCCTTAGGGGAGTATTGGTCTTGCCCTTTTCTGCCCTATAAGTTAGAAGCATTTTAATAGCAAGTTGCTAACCTCTTCCTGTGTGCTGTCTTCCAACTAGCTTGCTCAAGCCACTCTTGGTCAAAGGAATTGGGAGTTCTCAGGCCCCTGGCATAATGGAGAACCACCTACAATGGTAGAAAATTGGCCACGTGAGTAGTTTTTTCAGTGTCTCTGCTACTGGATAGGTTCTCCAGCAGGTCAGGGCCTCTGAGGTCTCCCCTTGGGCAGCACTGTTTACCTCTTCCGTTTCTCCCTTCCACAGTCCCTCCCTTCCATTTGTTTAGCCCACCTCTCTACCAACCACTGCTCTCTGTGGCATTTAGGTTCAAAATCCAACTGCCCATTTGAAGCTCATAATCCACTTAAGGATTGAAGCTCATAATCCCTAAGGAACTTGACTCAAACCCTTAGAAACCCTAGCCACCATCACAGGTCAGGCATGAAAGGGAATTCAAGTCCTTAGATTCTGGCAAATGTAATTCTCTATAAGAGACTAGCATTGAATTATTTACTAGCTGAACAAGGAGTCTGTGAAGTTATTAGTAAAACCTGCTGCACATATATTAACAAATCTGGACAAGTTGAGATTAACATTTAAAAGATCTATGAGCAAGTTACCTGGTTACATAATCAGGGCACTGACTCCCAACTATATCTGGTCAACTATCAAAAGCACCTTCCGAGTCTCACCTGGTTTTTACGTCTCCTAGGACCTTTGATAGCTATCGCATTACTATTGTCACTTCCTTGTTTAACCTCTTGGTAAAGTTTGCGTCTTCTGGATTACAAAACTTCCAGGTAAAGACAATGCTGGCAGAAGAATTCCAACCCACCCTGTCTACTGACCCAGATAATGAAAAAGTGTCCTGCCTCTGGGTCCCTTAGTTGAGTTACCCAGGGATTTTTACTCCTCCAGTGCTAGGCAGGGCCTATGCCCATAAGCTCAGCAGGAAAGTTACAGAATACAGACCTCTGCCCTTCTACAGCACCCTTAAGATTAAGGAGGAATACCTAATCTCTGAGGAAAGGATGAGGTAGGAGGTGGAACTTCACTCCAGAGGCAGGGCTCAGACACTGGACCAGATCGAGGATTAGCTAAAACAAAGCCAGAGCAAAAGCAACTTTCCAGACATACCCACCAGTGTGCCATATCTATTTACCACGGCCATGGCAACACCTGGGGGTTACCTCCCTTTCCATGGCAATGACCTGATGACTCAAAACTTACTACCCCTGACCTAAAAAGTTCTGCATGAATCACTAATCTGATATCAAAGGAAATCTGGCTGTGCATGTGTGTGCTCTTACTATGGGTATCTGATACCTTGGCATCAACACAGAAACCCAGGACTGGGAGCAGGGACACATGTGGCACAGGGAGAAAATATACTGACTTCTGTCACAGCCCAAAAGAGCAGGGCCTTATGGTGGCATGTGGTAAATGAGGTAGGTGACACCAATGGATTTAATGTGATTTTAAGCTGTGAACTGTGGAGAACATTTTCCTATAGAAATAGTCATTATTGTGAAAATTCTGATTTAAATATTTCACCCATAAAAATAGTTGAACCATTACTTGGCTTAAAATATTTGAGTCAAACATTTTTGTTCCCATCATGACTTTGTGGCTTTCATTGGACCAACCCACCATTAACAGTAACAAAACTGAAATGAAATACATGAAACAGCTGCTTTAAGACATGAGGGTAGCCTGTTCAGACAGGATTTTCTGAGGTCGAATTCATGAGAAAGGGGAGAGTCAATGATGTATCACGCTGGTTTTTCTCAAGCACTTGAAAATTAGCATCAAGGGAACATAAAGCCCCAGAAGAAAGATAGCCTATCTAGGCTGAGGAAAAATAAGCTGAAATTTTTGTTTTGTGCAAAATAGTGGGGCTTCTGCTTCTGGGTAGGATGCAGTGAATAAAGATGAAACAAATATAGAAAAAAAAAAAACCGGACTCATTTAAATTGTAAGCTTTAAAGGCCAGAGAGGAAGACATAAGCTAAGATTCCAAAAGTAAAAGAGTCCTTGTTAGGAGAAGTGAGAATATTAAACATTTACACACAGAACAGAAAGGTTCTTAAAGAAAAAAAAGCCCATGGCAACAAAAATCTCTATGTTACAACACTTGTACCTGATTCTGGGAGATATTCATGCAAATTTAACCGCAATTATCCAGCACTGCCAATTTTTATTTAAATAGATTCATTTGTAATTAGTTTTTGCAGTGTTAAATTTTGTAATATATTGCCTACAGTTATCAATACTATATTATATACTTAAAAATTTGCTACAGGTTGATGTTATGTAAGTGGTTTTATCATAAAGAAAACAATGACAAATGAGGGAAGCAACCTTTGGAGAGGATGAATGTGGCAAAGATGGTGGTGACGGCTTCATGGGCTTATCCTTATCTCTAAACTTATTAAGTTGTATACATTAAATAACAGCTTTTGTCAATTCACTTTGATAAAGTGGTTTAAAAACAAAAAGGCAAATGTATGCACCATAAGACTGTACTTTTAAAGTGAGTCTTTCATAATCCATGTTTGATTTAATCATTACCATGTACATATATACCACTAATATAGTTAGGACATGTAATTTTATGTTCTACATATATTAGTTCCATTGAATGTCACTGTCCTTTTGTTTTGAGCCAGAGTCTCACTTTTTTGCCCAGGCTGGAGTGCAGTAGCATGATCTTGGCTCACTGCAACCTCTGCCTCCTGGGTTCAAGTGATTCTCCTGCCTCAGCCTCCTGAATAGCTAAGACTACAGGCATACACCATCATGCCCAACTAATTTTGTATTTTTAGTAGACATGGGGTTTCACCATGTTGGCCAGGCTGGTGTCGAACTCCTGACCTCAAGTGATCCACCCATATCAGCCTCCCAAAGTGCTGGGATTACAGGTGTGACCCACCATGCCCGTCCCCATTTTCTAACTGACCCAAATCTATGTGTTTAAAACTGAATTAAAAACATAGAGTTTGGGCTGGGCACGGTGGCTCATGCCTGTAATCCCAGCACTTTGGGAGGCCAAGGCGGGCAGATCACAAGGTCAGGAGATTGAGACCATCCTGGCTAATACAGTGAAACCCCATCTCTACTAAAAATACAAAAAATTAGCCAGGTGTGGTGGTGGGTGCCTGTAGTCTCAGCTACTCTGGAGGCTGAGGCAGAAGAATGGCGTGAACCCAGGAGGAGGAGCTTGCAGTGAGCCAAGATCACGCCACTGCACTCCAGCCTGGGCAACAGAACGAGACTGTGTCAAAAAACAAACAAACAAAAAACATAAGAGTTTAATCAACCTATTAGATTATTCAGCAACAACATTTAATGCTTGCATTTTTGACAGTACTAATTTAATCTTATTACTTCTTACACAATTCTGCATTCAATATTCCCAGGTTATTTCAGAGTTGTACATTTCATCCCACGTATTTTAAGTAGAAAGTCTTTGCTCAAAACTATACTTTTTTTTTCTCAAGCATGTGCTTGATGGCTTTATGTCTTGTCCCCCAGCTATACATCTCAATGGCTTTTTAGAGTTTTCTTTCCTGTCTTTTTTGACATGAAAGCTGCTTGAAGGTTCTTCTACTATCATGTCAAGATTGTTTTCTTAGTGGAAAAATGCTGGTATTGACTAAGGAATGAGTAATTTACTGAGGACTGCCCTCCATTCATGTCACTGAGCGTTCTACACCATGTGAATTCTGATCTATTATAGAAGTGCTGCTGTATTAAGAAAAGGATTTCTCACTGAATAATTTCTCTACTATGAATTTCTGGAATTGTGCAAAAGGCCTCATCCACCTAATAAAAATATTTTCACAAATTTCCTGTTTTTATCAGTTACCTGATAATGAATTTTCTTGCAGACACCAAAACTGGTGCTTAGCTGAATGACAGTGCACAGCAATTACAGACGTATGGTTGCTCGCCTGTCAATTTTACTCATTTGTTTAAAGGATGGCATTTTCACATTGATGACAGGTACAGAATTTTTGTGATGTGATTTCTCCTGTTTGTTTAACAGTTAGAGCTTTGGATGAAGACTCCTCCACATTCCTTTGATCTATAGTTTCATTCTCTCATAGTTTGTGCCATACAGCTTAAATACATATGGATTCTCCCTACTTTGGATTCATTTAGGTTGAGCAAAGTGGTAATTACAAATAAAGGCTTTTCCACACTGATTACAGACAAAATGTTCCTGTAGTATGTCAGTCCTTGGGTGTATTTAGTGTTAACACTATGGTTGACGACTCTTACATATTCATTACTTTTTTAGTGTGAGTTCTCTCATGTTGTCTAAGGTTAAAAAATTTACTAAAGGCTTTTCCACATAGAGGACAAACATATGGTTTCTCTCCAGTGTGAACTCTTTTATGAAGTCTAAAGTTATAACTTCTATTGAAGGCTTTACCACATATATTGCATTCATATGGTTTCTCTCCTGTGTGAGTTCTCTCATGTCGTCTAAGGACAGAAGAGTGATTGAAGGCCTTTCCGCATAGGTGGCATTCATATGGTTTTTCTCCAGTGTGAGTTCTCTCATGTCGTCTAAGGTCAGAAGATTCAGTGAAGGCTTTCCCACATACATGACACTCATATGGTTTCTCTCCAGTGTGAATTCTCTCATGTCGTTTAAGCACAGAAGATTCAGTGAAGGCTTTCCCACATAGATGACATCCATGTGGTTTCTCTCCATTGTGACTTCGCTCATGTTGTCTAAGGTGAGAACAATGAGAGAAGGCTTTTCCACATAGATGACATTCATATGGTTTCTCTCCATTGTGAGTTCTTTCATGTTGTCTAAGGTAAGAACATTTACTGAAAGCCTTCCCACATAGATGGCATCCATATGGTTTATCTCCTAAGTGAGTTCTCTCATGTTTTCTAAGGTCAGAGCAATGAGTGAAGGCTTTCCCACATAGATGGCATACCTGTGCTTTCTCTCTAGTGTGAATCATCTCATGTCGTCTAAGGTTAGAACTTTTACTGAAGGCTTTCCCACATAGATGACATCCATATGGCTTCTCTCCAGTGTGAGTTCTCTCATGTTTTCGAAGATCAGAGCAATGAGTAAAGGCTTTCCCACATAGATGACATCCGTGTGGTTTCTCTCCAGTGTGAATCATCTCATGTCGCCTAAGATTAGAATTTTTGCTGAAGGTTTTCCCACACACATGACATTCCAATGTTATCACCCTAGTATGAGTCACATTGTGTGGTCTAAGGGCAGAGCTTTGGATAAAGGCATAATCAAATAGATGACCTTCATCTGATTTACATCTGGTGTGAATTTCCTTGTGTTGATTAAAGGATAACCAGTCACTGAAGGTTTTCCCAAACTTTTTGCTTACAAAGTGTTTCTTTCTCATGTAAGTAATCACATTTTGAGTCAATGCTGTATGTTGAGTGAAATCTTCTCCTAAATCATTACATAGAAAAGGATCCTCTTGAGTATGAGATCTCTGATTTTTGGAAGGAAATGAAAGACTATTAAAAGTTTATCCACACTCATTCATTCATTACTTCATTCATTTCTCTACATATTAATTCTAGAGTAATCATTCAGTAGTAGATTCCAGTTACAATTGTTCCTGTATCAGTTATATAAACATAGTGTATTATCTAACTGTATGTAGAGAGTTTTTCTGTTGTAGCATCCCAACTGAAGAGCTATCTGACTAGTTATTAAGACTTTATCCTGTTTGAAAGTTTCAGCACATAGTAAAATTTATACAATTGTCCTGTTATAAGGCCTCATGTTATGGTTTTGATTTGAAGTTAATGTCTTCACTACATCCAAACTAACTAAAACTCTGCTGGGAGGGCTTTAAGTACAGTCAGGTACCTGTACCAAATTCCAAAGTTGTTCAATGTCCAGGTTTCTATATGGAAGAACAGGGTTTGCATCCATAAAGCTTACCTACCATTGTGCTGATGGTGGATGTGCCCTTCTGATAGGTATGTTGAATGAATGGTATCTCTTGATGTTTAATGTCACCTTCTCTACCTGAAATAAATTTTTAAAAAAAGACGCTATATAGGCATTAGGGGAATGAAAATGTTAAATATCTCCAATGCCCATTTGAGTGTGTTTCAAATACACACAGACAGGGAAGGCATGTTAAATTAATGATACTTTAAGAAGAAGAGTATTATAGGAAATTGACTACTGACATTTTCAGCATATAAAAAAAATAAAGAAGGCAAGTTAAGGAAGTAAAGGAAAGAAAAATTTTCAATGAAGAGGACCATTACAAAGGACTACTATGTAATAGTTTAACTCAAATAAGTACACAAATATCCCCTTTACAAAAGCCAAAGACAATGACAGAGATATACTTGAATAAAAATTGATACCTACAAAGTATAATGTCAATATCCGAGAAATGTTTCCCTCAGGATTTTGCCTACATTTCAGAAACACTGCAAATTTAAGAAACCTTCCAGCTAGGCATGGTAGCTCATGCCTGTAATCCCAGCACTCTGGGAGGCTGAGGTGGGAGGATTTCTTGAGGTCAGGAGTTTGAGACCAGCCTGGCCAACACATTGAAACCCTGTCTCTACTAAAAATAGAAAAAAATTAGCTGGGCATGGTGGCGTACACCTGTAGTCCTAGCTACTCAGGAGGCTGAGGCAGGAGAATCACTTGAATCTGGGAGGCAGAGGTTGCAGTGAGCCGAGATCGTGCCACTGCACTCCAGTCTGGGTGACAGAACAAGATTCTGTCTAAAAAAAGGGAAAGAAGAAATCTTCTTTTGGCAACTGTTGGCCTACTCACTCACTGGCCATGTTTCTCCTCCTCCTATTGAGCACTGCTTCTTAGAGCTCACCTTGCAGTAAGCTTATTCCTTGTGTTGAAAGTTTCTCTACTTGCTCCAAATGGGAAAGCACAACTGATTTGCAGAGCTGTTTGCCTGTTTTTGGGAAAAAGATACATGGATTTTGAGTTCTGTGCTGACAAATGTACAAGGTTATCAGGTACAGGGTAGGCTACTGGGAAGGATAAGTTAGCCACTGAAGGTCAGCCTGGGAAGAGTACCTTGAAGACAACACTGACAGTCCTTTATGAGCAAAAGGAAAACTCTTGAACTTGTTCCCAGACATCAAAGACCAATAATTGCTGATGGTCATGCCTCACTTCAAATACTGATTGCAGAATCCTCAGTATTTTCACTCAGTATTTTCACTGTATTTTCTCACAGTGAGAAATTACAAGTTGTCATAGTGTTTGACATTATATTAAAAAATAATGCAATAAATACTGGCTCCACCAGAACAATCTAGGTTCTGTGCAGAACAGTCCCTATGATAGAACAATTACTTTGAAGAAATCAATACATTTATTTATGCATTCAAAAGCAGTGAATTTTCGTAACTTTTCTGAGTTTGGGAGATTGAAGAGCAAGAAGGATGTGAAATTGTGGTCAGAAAGATGACATTCTAGAGAGAAGACAAATCAATATAAGTGAAAAGGAAATAAATGGCTGTCAGGTAATTGTGAGAGTTATGAAAGGATCAAGGCAGAGGTTGAAGTGACAGATGAGAAAGCTGTTCTAGAAACATGTAGAATGAATGAATAAATACCTACATACATAATAAATATAAAGAGACTCACCAATAGAGACCAGATGACTGATGTTCTCCAACATCACATCTTGAAACAGCTTTCTCTGGGATGTGTCCAGCAGGGCCCACTCTTCCCGAGTGAAGTCTACAACTATATCCTCGAAGGTCATGGAATCCGAAAACATTATGGACATTCTACTGCAAACAGGGCTATCTCTGCCAGTGTTCAGTGGAGCAAGATCAAAGTGACTGTCCTAAGGAAGTGTGGGTGGTATGAAAGAAAACTCAAACAGGGTTTGGGGTTCCTGTCACATTGCTTTAAATCTGAACTGGGAATCTGGCTTTCAGATACACTCAAGACATAAAACTTCACATAGAGAAATATCACATGATATAACCTGAAGATTTCCCAATAGACTTCTAAGTATAACTTCCAGATACTAATTATGAAATCTGGACTTGTAAATTTAGAACTAAAATTCTCCTCTCCACCACCTTCAAGAAAATCCATAGACTCACTACAAAGGAGGCAGTATCCACAATTTGTCACATTTTAATCAATACTTTAAGTAGATATTCCACTACAGGACCTCAGTGTCCTCAAGAATAAAGACCTGTTATGAGTTCAAAAAGATCCAATGAGGTAATATGTAAAGTGGTTCCTATCTATCATTTTTTAGATACAAGCTACAAATACATTATTTATGAAATGACTGAGAACACTCAGTTGAGTGAACAACTTTCATACAGAACTTGTTATCAGCAGATGCAGCCTCTTATCTCTACACAACTCAGGTATTCACTGTTAATGGATAAGGATGAATGGGTCAGCAGCACAAGCCAGGGGCTCTAAGACTTCAGTACTGAAAGATGGTCTCATCCTGCCATTTCTCATGGTCTGAGGACTTCCTTTCTCAGTTTTATCTGGGACCTCCAAACACCAGGTGATATCATTTGGCTCTGCGACCCCACCCAAATCACATCTTGTATTGTAATCCCCACATGTTGGGGGAAGGGCCTGGTGGGAGGTGATTGAATAATGGGGGTGAACTTCCCCTTGCTGTTCTCATGCTAGTAAGATCTCAGAAGATCTGCTGATTTAACAGTGTGTGGCATTTCCTGATTTGGTATCTCTCTCCTGCTGCCTTATGAAGACGGTGCTTGCTTCCCCTTCCACCATGATTGTAAGTTTCTGGAGGCCTCCCAGTCATGCTTCCTGTTAAGCCTGCAGAACTGTCAGTCAGTTAAACTTCTTTTCTTCATGAATTACCCACTCTCAGGTAGTTCTTTATAGTGGTGTGAAAACCGACTATTATGTACTAGGTATGATTCTCTTTTGTTTCTTCATGTTGTCTCTAGATTTAGGGGTTAAAAAAAATCCTTTGATTGTCCTGGTCTCTCCACTTCAAAAATTTCCTCAGAGTTTTAAATTTACTGTTTCCTATATTCCACCACTTAATGCACAACCAAAATTAAAGAAACAACACTCCAGTTGCTTCCAGTTATCAAATTTGATCAGAGGTTCATTTGGGGACAAGGGTAATAAGAATTTTAATTTTGTTTTCTAAGTTTTCAAAAGCATACATTCTCTCAAGACATTAAGATTTTTAGAAAGGAAAAATAAATGAATAATTCCTCATTGTCTCCTCTGTCCTAAACCTATCTGCTTTCCCTTCACGTTAAACAGCCCTCCCCTAACACCTGAAACACCAGACTAACTGAGCTTGCCTGGGAAAACATCTGCCTTTGTAAGGGCTATAATCTTCTGCTCTCACTTATCTTCACCGCCTACCCGCATATACTCCCAAGCCCACTCCTGCCAATAACATGGGTAATGAGTGAATTTATTTCCCCAACAAGGCCATGAGAGGCTGGTAATGAATGAATGATTTCCCCGAGACTGGATGAGAGAAACAAAATCCTCTCACGTCTTTTCTAAGAATACATAGCCTTAGTAGAGGCTGGAATGACTGTACTGTTGAAAGGAGATTACTTCTTGATGACTCTTTGAGCCAATGTAACCATTCCAAGCCCTGGGAAATCTTAATTGGAGCTTGGATCCTTGAATGCACTTAGAACATCCATGTTAATAGGATGAATCTGCCCTTAGGCTGGTGGCAGGGGTACAAATTTCAGTAGAAAGAAGAATTTCCCACTCACCAGTGATGGCATTGTACTAGCTCAGCCACCAAATGTACTCCTCTGGGTTTTCACTCACACCATCCAAGCAGTAAGAAGACAATTCTGAGAAAAACAAAAAATAAAACAAAAAAACCATGACACTCTAGTTTTGCTTCTAACATCTGTCCCAAAGCCATTAGCCCCAGCCCAACCAACAAGGACATGCAGTGGGTGGGGGATGGGTTGGGTTGGTGGTTCTCCTCTTCCAGGGTCAGAAGAAGAGAATGACTATTGTTGCTAATAAAGATATAAATATTTTGATTTTAGACCTAGAAATGTGAAAATCATGGAGTTCCATATGCTACCTAGTCCATGGAATTCTGAAATGTTCAATTCCCTCTATGATTCCAAATTCTAAGAATCCCTGAATCATGTAGATGTGGTCTCCACCTACAGATCAATCCTGGAATTTCTCAGATTTAATTATTCTTGGTTTGTGTGCTTGCAGGCTTTCTCCACGCATCTCAGCCCTCATGAGCCTCCCTCCATTCCTTCTCCCTTCCGCTGGTTCTCTGTATACACTTCTATTGAATGATTCTGTCTCTTCCACGTGAGGCTTCTAGAAATACCACTTCCTCAAGTCTGACCTTTAGATAAATTCAGCATGAATTTATCTACCAAGCAGCTTCAAATTTCATTTTATGATGGTGGATACCTTACAAGACACACTTTACAAGTGACATACCTTACAAGAAATGCTAAAGGGAGTTCCTCAAGTTGAAATGAAAGAACACTAACAACATGAATATATGAACATGTATGTGACATTGTTATTTATAAGAAATAGTTTGGTTTTCATCCCCAGTTCCTAGCACACAGCCCCCAAACCCCTGTGATTTCCTAAGTAATAAAGTTGCTAGGAGAAGCTTTTGTTCTTTTTGGTCCTTGACCCTGGTTCTCAATACAGAGCTCGTAATGCATTGGAACTTCATGGGTGATAGGAGTGTCTTTTGTTCTAACAAAACAATTATTATTGGGCTCTAGGATAGGGGGTGATTACCTGAAAGACCAAGACATGATTATAAGCTTGGAACATACAGTCCCACCCCCTATCCTCTGGTAAAGGGCAGAGGCTGGAGATCGAGTTGATAACAATTATGCCTACTAGATGAACACTTTGTAAAAATCCCTGAATGATGGGATTCAAAGAGCTTCTGGATGAGTGAAGAGCCATCCACATGCTGAAAGAATGGTACATCCCAACTGCTTGGAGACAGACCTCCTAAAACTAAGACCCTTCCAAAACTTGCTGTATGTAACTCTTTAGCTGGCTGTTCATTTGTAATATTTAAAATGTCCTTTGTAATAAATCAGCTAAGTAAACTGTTTTCCTCGGTTCTGTGAGCTGCTAAACCCTAGCAAATCTAACATAAAAAGGAGTACTTGCCGGGCATGGTGGCTCATGCCTGTAATCCCAGCACTTTGGGAGGCCAAGGCGGGAGGATCACCTGACGTCAGAAGTTCAAAACCAGCCTGGCCAACAGAGTGAAACCCCCTCTCTACTAAAAATATGAAAGTTAGCTGGGCGTGGTGGCAGTCACCTGTAATCCCAGCTATTTGGGAAGCTGAGGTATGAGAATCGCTTGAAACTGGGAGGTGGAGGGTGCAGTGAGCCGAGATCACAACACTGCACTCCAGTCTGGGTGATAGAGCAAGACTCTGCCTTGCGGGGGGGCGGGAAAGGAGTTCTTAGGAACCTCAAATTTTTAGCAAAGTCAGACAGAGGTTCTTCACTTTTTAAAAGATTCTTTTTCTTTTTGCTCTTCTGATTGAATAATTTCAAATAACCAGTCTTTGAGTTCACTGGATATTCCTTCTGCGTGATCAAGTCAGCTCTTGAAACCCTGTATTGATCTAGTTCAGTTACTGTGTTCTTCAGCCCCAGAATCTACATTTCTTTTATTATGGTTTCTCTTTGTTGATATTCTCATGTTGTTCATGTATTCTTTTCCAGATTTTACTTGTCTATCAGTGTTGTCTCACAGCTCATTGAGCTCCTTTAAGGCAATTTATCTTTAATTCTTATCAGGAAATTCAGAAACCTCCATTTCTTTTTCTTTTTTTCTTTTTTTTTTTTTTTTTTTTAGCAGAGTTTCACTCTTGTTGTCCAGGCTGTAGTGCAATAGCACAATACCAGCTCACTGCAACCTCCATCTCCTGGGTTCAAGCAATTCTCCTGCTTCAGCCTCCTGAGCAGCTGGCATTATAGGTGCCCGTCACCATGCCCAGCTAATTTTTTTTTCTTGTATTTTTAGTGGAGCTGGAGTTTCACCATGTTGGCAAAGCTGATTTTGAACTCCTAGCCTCAAGTGATCTGCCTACCTCATCCTCCCAAAGTGCTTTGATTACAAATGTGAGCCACTGCACCCAGCCAAAAACCTGTATTTCTTTATGGTCAATTAATGTAGATTTATTTTGTTCCTTCAGTAGGGTCACTCTCCTTGATTTTTTAAGGTTGTGCAATATCTCCCAGTCTCACAGAGCTGTGCCAGTTGCCATAACATGCCCTGTATTTCTCCTTAGAGCTGTGCTCTGATAGCCTGGGACACTAAATGCATACTTCATTACTCTCCTTTCCTCCACTAGTCTCACATATTCTCCTGGGGGAGAAGTCTAAGGGGTCTGTGCCTTCTACCAGTCTCACAGAACCATGGGGGTCACCATAAACCTCCATACAAGCTTCCTCAAAATTCTCTACCTTGGCTTAGGAGTATGGGAGTCACACTGCAGACAATGGAGGTATAAGAAACACATCCAAGACCCCTGTGACCTTCTAAATCTCTACAGGCATCAGTAAAGGTGGGGTGCTAGACTGTAAGGCATGCCCATCCTCATGGGCAATCTCAGGATTCTCTAAGTCCTCCAAGGAGCCCAGCAATGGCTTATGTGCGCCTGGGCCACCCCTGCCAGGAGGGAGTAGTACTAAGGATGAGATCCACCAATGGCCACAGCTGAGTTATGCCAAATGAGATGTCCAGACCTCACAGTGCCTAGGAGGACAGATGGCAGAAGCTCAGCCAGGCCACGGAGATTAAAACAGTGCTAGGGGCTTAATGTATGTTTTTAGTGGGTCTACTACATGTTGAGTTTGGATCTGGAGTCCAGCCTATAATCCTAGCAAAAATTAAACACCAAATATGATATTCAAAAAAGTGTATGTGGCTAAAAACATATGTTGGAAATACACATAACTAGAAACATCTAGACTCAAAGAGAAATTGCTAATTCCATAAATATGATAGAGGAATTTAATAACAAGATCATACTTACATAAATTATAAATATAAACTGTATATTTATCTGAGTTCTAAAGACTTGTTTTTTTCCATCTCAGTACACTAGTGGGTATATGTCACCAGTAAAATCAAAGGAGTATTCCAATTACATTCATGATATTAGTTAAGTATGATAAATAAAAGTAGCCAGAAGCATAGAATTGGGGCTACAGCCGTGATCTTCAAGGAATGTAAAACTTTAAAAACACTCATAAACCAAGATAAAGAAAAATAAAACAGGAGTTACTTGACTTTCCAAATTGGTACAAATGCAGTACATATTAATAAAAGTTAGAAAGTTAAAAGAATTTAATAAATAATAAAATATTGTAATGAATGAACAGATTTGACAGAAATCAATAATTAAAAAGTTTTGAGAACAAGATCATGAAACTGAAAAGACCCATGGTGGAAAGAAAAAACACAGGTAAATAAAAGACATTGTATTTATTTAAAAGTAGTAATTTAAAATCTAAGAAATCAGAACAATTGTATTCTAACACGAATATATGATACATTGTTTAATTTCCATGAAAATAGAGTTAAAACTTTCCCTCAGTAATCAGCAGAAAAATATGATTAGCTAATTTTAATATTTAAGTTATACATCAGAGTTTAATTGTAAAAGTGACTTGTGAGAGTTATCACATGTCAAATCACTTCTACCTCCTTTGTAATGTAAATGCTTTTGAAGGAGAAAAATAAGCCTGTCCTCATTAGTTTATTATGCTAATCAAAATGAACATAAATGCAACAATAACTAGAATTTTAACCAACAATTTTCATTAATTATATTTGCAAAAATCATTAATATACTTTTAGCCATTTAGCTATTTATTTTGGTCACCTGGCCATCACTAATATGGTTAAATAATGCCAGAGCATTGTAAAGTGGAGTTAATTGCAATAATAAAAGGATAATTCCATACTAGAAAATGTAATACTTTCACATAGTAATTTTAAAGATTAAAAACAATCACATCAACCAACGTTTGAAAAAACATTTTCAAATATTTTAAATCTTTAAAAATAATTTAAAATCTTTAAAAATCCTATCAAATTGTGGGGACTAATTATTCTTAATCAATAAAATCTCAACTATATATTCAGGAGTTAACAAAAGGACCATTTCCACTAAAGGTAAGGCTGGAATAAGGAGGCTGGCTGGGGCTGATGCCATTCACCACTGCACATGATGCATGAGGTGGGACCAAAACAAGAGGGAAAAGGAGAGGGACTACAAAAATGGAGTCAAAGACATGAAACTGTAGTTATTCTCAGATGATGTGACTGTAAACCTGAAAAAGTAGAATCAATTCTAATTATGAATACTAATAAGAACATTTAAAAAGTGGGCAAAACTATTCTGAATATGCTGAAATCAGTATTTCCTGTTTAGTAATACTAATCTTTAAACAAAGCAAACACACAAAATCAGTATCTACTTACAATAGCAAAATATTATGAGGAACATTTGAAATAAATTTGTAGGCCCATGTAAAGAAATTTTAAAACTTAATGAGGACATTAAAATGACATGAATAAAGCCTGAAAATAATATTATTAGATTGGAGGACATAGTGACATAAAACCCCAGTGACTGCAGACTCAGGGCAACCTAGACTTAAAAGTCACATATAGTCTTTCACATGTAAAAAATGAGAATTAGTCTAAAAGCCAATTTTGTCTCAATTTTGATTTTTGGTGAGGATATAGTCAAAATAGTTGTGAAAAGAAAAAAATAAAGATGTCAAATTTCATGTAAATCTATGTTATTTGGAAATTTAAAATAAGTCATATAAATATTCATAATATTAAACAGTATCATAAGTGGACTCAATAAAACATAATATTTTATCATATAAAATATGTCCTGCCTTCCTGAGGAAAACATAAAATCAAAGGGCATGAAGGAAGGATTTTGGTTTCGCTGCAGAAACATAATAAGACACCTAAGCGTGTATTTGTGTGTGTGTACATACAAGTAAACTACAGAATATAAAATAGCATCTAAAATACATCAAAAATGAGTCACGCAGAAAAATTCATTTTACACATACATCTATAAAATAATAAAATGTATTCAGCCTCACAATTACTTTGTGAACTGGAAATAATAATGAATTGTCATTTTATCCAAATCTACAAAAAACATACATACAGTATCAAGTTCTGGTTAAAGCTGTAGATGAACTTTATGTGGTAGTTAAGAGTATCTACACAGTTTGTGGGCTGCATCTTGCTATAATATATTACAATATAAAATGTACCATTTATTTACTCTGCGATCAAATCCCCAAGTTACCCCAAGTGGAGGAACCCTCAGACATTTGCAGATTCTTTACAAATCTATGAACATCAAAGTCTCCTTGGAACAGACGTGCTGTGAACAATTTCTAAAACTCCCTCCTGTTAAGACACTTAGGTTGATTCCATTCTTAA
Source organism: Rhinopithecus roxellana (assembly GCF_007565055.1). NCBI lineage: Eukaryota > Metazoa > Chordata > Mammalia > Primates > Cercopithecidae > Rhinopithecus > Rhinopithecus roxellana. The sequence goes on from NC_044557.1 coordinate 23,364,030, forward strand.
AGCAATTACTGAATAAAACACACTCCATCGTGTGGATGAAATGCTACCTTAATTTGTCATAGCTACCATTTTCTAAACTCTTCCTTCTAATCCAAATCATTAATATTTTGAGGCTAGATCAACACTGATTCATTGTTTTAGGCTTCAAATGCATTATACAATTGGGCAGAACAAATTTCCTCTCATTAATCTTCTTTTATTCCAGGATTTGTCAGGTATTCCCAGCATTAATTCACTGCTAATATACACAGTGTTTCTAATCATGGTCAACAAGATCTGACAGTGCGTCATCCCTAAACGATCCATACTTGCCTCACTGCCATTATGTGGCCCACTTCCCATCTATAATCCATGTCTGGGTGTGAAGGCCTTCCCATATGATCCCCCGAATGGAACTTCACAAGTTCGAAATCACTGGGTCACAGTGTGATACTGTGAAGATGGGATGAAGTTAAGGGAAGGCTATGGGTGAGTTAGGAAACGTGTTAGGCAGGGTCAGAGATTACGAAATCCTAAAAACAACATTTAAGGAGGGAGATGACAAAACAATCAATGAATGATATGACTTTTTCCAGTGAAAGTGTCATATCTAATTGTTCTCCATTTTTCTTCTCTGAGCTTCTTTCTAAGGCAAGATGTGTCTTGAGAAGTCCTTGCTGAATGTTAGGAACATGCATTTCAGGACTTCCCATCGACATACCCTCTTTCTTTACCACAACCACATATATGGGGGCATAACTCAACATGTGTAAAAGACAATCTTCTGCTTTTCACTGAACCTCCAGGAATTCGGGACAATAAACTTCTACGAGGAGACCAACAGGTGAGTTTTTCTGCCCCTTCCTTCATAACACCCTTCGTCCCTAGTAAAGTCCACACACATTCTTACACGGCAGCTGTGGGTATATGAACTGGTCTGACCCCTTTTAGTCACAGAGCCTGAAGTCTCTGCTAGTACCTGCTGAGCACAGGGTCATGGGGGAGAATGGGCAATGCTTCTTCTTTCTCCGGTTCCTGAGCTTCCCAGGCTCTCTCTCACTTCTGGATCCTGAATACCCAAATCTTATTGCCCTTTCGCCTCCAAGCTTCCTTCCCGGAACCAACACCTCCTCCTCATTAGAAAGACACCTTTGTTCTGTGCTTACTTTAAAAAGTCTTGCTCTTTCCCTATCCACTGCCTTATGTCACCATGTGTATGTCTTGGGGCAGGTGGAAAGGTGAACAGAAGGCAGTAGAGTAACCAACACCAGCTTCACAGGAATGACATGATCTGGATGCGATAGTGGCAGTTTTCCCTTAACATCCCTGTCCCCTAAAGATTTGAGATCAAATTTCACACTCTTAAGTAACAGCAATTTGTCTTTCACGGTTTTAATCATATTGATTAAAAGCATTTGTCTTTTCCAGAACATCACATTAAGTCATCCAAAAATATAAAAATTAAAACGATGTAATTATTGGCAATGAAAAACATAAAAGGTGAGCTTTCTAAATATCTTTGAGCAATTTATTCATTATGGACACATGGAATCTGTTGGAACAAAGTTCTAGGACAATTCAGCCCATCCTTCAATAATTGCAGAAAACAGCACAAAGAAAACTTGATACTTATACTTAGTTGGAAATTTTATCCTACAGTCATTAAATACAGAGATCATACAAAGGAATAGAGGAAGATGTTGAAAACTAAACTAACTCAAATCATCAATATTCTTACGAAGTGCACACTGAATTAATGTAAAAGTATTTACTAAACAAAAAGTATTTTCAATACATAATTAAGACTGAAAACTATTGCGGCCTCATAAACTGAACCTGACACAACAAATTTAAAAGGGAAACTAATTCGGAAATCAGAAAACCATCTAAAGAATTTGGGAATTAGGCTTCTGTTGCCCCCTCTGCTACTGACGGTCAGGGCCCCCTCATTGTAGTCTGTCCTCCACATCTTTGCTGATTCCCGTTTTGTCTAATTCCATTTACCCCACTACTACTTGCTCAGGTCACTCTCCTTCATTCTCAATGTTTGTTCAAATTCCTCAGACCCATCCACTTCCCTTCTAAATTTCCCTCCCCTTTTGTCCCTCGCTGGCCCTACCTCCCTCTTCACGTTTTCTCCTCACTCTCCTGCCCCACCTCGACATCCACAGCGA